>NC_073272.2:53600833-53903863 GCF_029289425.2 Pan paniscus | reverse complement strand
ACATTTAATATCTAAAGGATCTGTATTGACGTAACGACCCTCTGGGTTTGCTGATATTAATATTTGTAGTCTCTGTGTCTCCCTCTCTCATCAGTCTGGATAAAGGTTCATTAATTCGAGTTGTCTTCTCAAAGAAACAATGTCTGGGTTTCACTGATAATTTCTATAGATTTTTATCAATTCTATGTAATTCATTTTTCCTCATGTCTTTTAAATTTTTTCCTTCTTTTTTTCTCCTTTTTTTTTTTTTTTTTTTTTTAACAGAATCTCGCACTGTCACCCAGGCTGGAGTGCAGTGGCATGATCTCGGCTCACTGCAGCCTGCACCTCCCAGGTTGAAGAGATTCTCCTGCCTTAGCCTCCCGAGTAGCTGAAACTATAGGCGTGCACCACCAGCCCAGCTAACTTTTGTATTTTTAGTAGAGACCGGGTTTCACCATGTTGGCCAGGCTGGTCTCGAACTCCAGACCTCAGGGGATCGGCCACCTCAGCCTCCAAGAGTGCTGGGATTACAGGCATGAGCCACTGTGCACGGTCTAACAGTTTTCCTTCTGACTTTGGGTATAATTTGATTTCATTTTTCTAGTTTCTTAATGTGGAAACCTAGATAATTGATTTGAGACTTTTCTTCCTTTCTGACATAAGTATTGAAGGGTATAAATTTCCCTCTATGCTTTAGTTTCATCTTGCAAAGTTTGATAAGTTGAGTTTTCATTTTAAAATTTTTTCCTGCAATTTCTTCTTTGATCTCTGAGTTACTTAAATGTGACATTTAATTTCCAAGATTTCATGAGTTGCAGACATCTTTCTACAACTAATTTCCATTTCAATTCTTTTTTTGGTCATAGAACATGTTTTATAACATTTCATTCCTTTTGAATTTGTTGAGATTTGTTTTTTGGCCCACAATATGGTCTATCTTGGTGAACATTCTATGAGCGCTTGAGAAGAATGTGCATTCTGCTGTTGATCTATGAATATCAATTAGGCCATGCTGTCTGATAGTGTTGTTCAAGCCTTCTGCATTTATATATCCTGATTTTTTGTACACTTTTTCTACCAAATGCAGGGAGTAATGGGGAAGTCTTCTACTAAAGGCACGTGTGTTTATTTCTTCTTTGTGATGTATCAGTTGTCCCTCAAGTATTTTGAAGTTGCCTACATATCCGTGGTGTTTCTGTCTTCTGAATCAATGCACCTCTCTATGATTATTATGTAATGTCCCACTTTGTCCCTTGTAGTAATCTCCACTATAAAGTGTGCTTTGTGAGATACTAATTTCACACTTCGAGTTTATGTGATTCATATTTGCAGGAAATATCTTTTTCCATCTTTTACTTGTAACTTATTTATTTTTAGAGTGGGGCTCTTTTTTTCAAGATACAGATTACTGATAAATATACTGTGAAAATCAAGATCCTCTTGCAACTGTGCAACAACAATAAAAATACCGAAAAATTAGATGCAGAAGTTAATATACAACTAAAATGTTACGCAGAAATCCACAGAATAATCTGCTTGGCTCTTCAAAAGAACCTCAATCAAACTCTTTGACAGCCTTCATAGAAAGATATCTTCACATTAAAGTGGTATATTTATATGAAAAATATAATTTTATCCCCCTATTTTCTACAGTAGGGTTTTGGGTAAAATTTCATTTCACGAAGGTGTTCTTTTGCTAAAAATCCTTTGAGAAACAACTATATAAAATGATCTCTCAGAGCTCTCTTAGCTTTGAAATGTGGAGATTCAAATATCCCTCTGTAGATTGAGGAGGAGATGTAAAAAAAAAAAAAAAAAAAATCACGGGGAAGGAAATGTTGGTCTCCTGCACTTTTCTTTTCTTTTTCTTCCTAGACTAACCAGTTTGTGTTGGTCCTCCACTGGGCTGTTAATCCAGGGAAGAGTTGCCCTTCTGAAGAATACGTGGATTTAATGGAGACCAAGGCAGGTTTGAATCGCTCAGAAACAACAGCCAGAATAACTTTTGAAGGGCTGTAAATGAAGATGATTAAAATCCTCTGATTTATGTTACTTTTCACTCAAGTTTCTAAAAGTGCCTTCCCATCAAGAGCTGTTTGGCTAGGGACAGAAACGTTTGTTCAGCCCTATTTTTCTCTTCCTTCCTTCCTTCCTTCCTTCCTGCCTTCCTTCCTGCCTTCCTCCCTGCCTCCCTCCCTCCTTTACTTCTTTCCACCCTCCCTCCCTCGCTCCATTTGTCCTTATTTTCTCCCTTCCTCCCTGGCTCCCTTCATGCCTCACTCCCTTCCTTCTTTCCTACCTTTTATAAAAAGAAGTGAACTGATATTTGTAAAGTAGAAAGATCAGAAGAGTTCACAATTATTTTCGAGTTTTCTTTTAACTTTTATTTTGGGTTCAGGGTGCATGTGCAGGTTTGTAATATAGGTAAACTCATGTCATGGGGTTTGGTGTACAGATTATTTCATCACCCAGGTAGTAAGGCCAGTGCCCATTAGTTATTTTGTTGATCCTCTCCCTCCTCCCAGCCTCTACCCTCTGATAAGCCCCAGCGTGTTGGCCCTCTCTGGGTGTCCATGTGTTCTCAGCAATTAGCTCCCATTTATAAGTGACTTCATGTGGTATTGGGTTTTCTGCTCCTGCATTAGTTTGCTAAGGATAATGGCCTCCAGCTCCATCCGTGTTCCTGGAAAGGACATGATCTCACTGTTTTTTATGGCTGCATAGTACTCCATGGTGTATATGTACCACATTTTAAAAAGTGCAGTCTATTACTGATGGGCATTTAGGTTGATCCCATGTCTTTGCTATTGTGAGTAGTGCTACAATTATCATACATGTGCATGCGTCTTTATAATAGAAAGGTTTATGTACCTTTGGGTATAGTCCCAGCAATGGGATTGCAGGGCCAAATGGTATTTCTGTTCTTAAGTCCGTGAGGAATTGCCACACTCCTTTCCACAATGGTTGAACTAATTTATACTCCAACCAACAGGGTATAAGCGTTGCCTTTTCTGCACAAACTCACCAGCGTCTGTTATTTTTGTTCTTGCTTTTTATCCAGCCTTACAGACTCTGACTCTGTTTTTTGAGACAGGATGTCTTTCTGTCTGTGAACGTGAATTCCGCTGGTGTCTGAGACTTGCCAGGATTCCAGCTCTCTCAAATGCCTGTGTTTGAACTTTATGAATTTGCTACATTTTCAGTGGTTTTCTTCTTATCCCCTGTTATGGCTGTCACTTCTTCCACACATGCTCTGCCACAGGTGATGCAGTTTGTTTGTCTCATCCCTCCTCAGAGGGACTAAGTCACCATTTTGGATCAGTTCTCATGGCTGTCTTGTTACCTCAGGTCTCTCATGATCTAAAAACAAAGCAAAACAAAAGAAAACGTTATAGATTATTAGGCTGTTTTTCATTTTCAAGGCTAAAGTGACTTTCTCTTGAGGCTTTCTAAATCTTACCTGGTGGTAGAACTCTCCTTTGTTAATCTTTTGACTACTGGTACAAAAATACAGCATTCAAATATGTGAAGTAAAAGATAATCCAGGGGCTAGCTGACTATGGCTTGAGATCTAAATACAGCCCATGGCTTGTTTTGCATAGCCATTGAGATAAGGATTTTTTTCCATTTAAAAGTATTATTGCTAAAAAACACAACACTACGCCACAGAAACTACATGACCCACAAAGACTGAAATAATTACGATCAGATCTGTTAAAGCAAAATTTGGTGATGCCGTATTAATCAAATACCTGTTATTCTGCTTTGCATTATTGCATACATCTTTTCATCCATTAATTAATTTATTTACACACGGATTGAAAATATGGATGTTACTCTATCCCCTCAAGAAAGCATCCAGCTTTATGATACCATGATTTCAGTCTGGGAAACTTGTCCCAGGGATCAGGTCAATACACAAACATACATTTGAGGTAGGAGACTGGCAGGACTTGTTTTCTGGTCATAACCGAGCCTAGAGCCTACAGTCAGAATCTATGGCTATTTCTGAAACATATACTGTCTGAATGACCTACAGGTATATTCAGGGAAATCAGTTACCAGTCCAGAGATTTAAATGTGAAGTAACACAACCCAAAAAGAAAAAAGTAAACAGGTGTGAATGTATTTATTCTACAGAAGAATTTATTCAATTACGTTTATTGGAAGCATGGCAGAAAACCCAGAACCAGAGAACAAAGTGATTAATAAAAGCATTTATAAAACTGGCCAAGGTGGGAGCATCACTTGAGCCCAGGAAATTGAGACCAGCATGGGCAACACAGTGAGACCACCATCTAAAAAATAAATAAATAATAAATAAACCAATTACCCAGGTGTGGTGTCTGCACCTGTAGTAGCAGGGACTGGGGAGGCTACATCGGGAGGATTGTTTGAGCCCAGGAGATGGAGGCTTCAGTGAGGTATGGTCATGCCACTGCCCTCCAGCCTGAGCAACAGAGTGACACTCTGTCTGGAAAAAAAAAAAAAATAAAAACGGCTTTATAAATAAAGATATGAAAATAATTTATTTCTTCCACAAAAGGTCTTTCTGAGACACATCCTCCAGTAAGGGACTGTCTGTTCCCAACGTTTCTGAATGCATGAGATTGGACAAAGAGAGACGAAAGCTCTCAAGTCCCTTTTTCTACTACAAACGCCATGGGGATGCGGGTCTGGGAACAGCGGAAAACCCTACCCTGCCCTGAAAAGTCCCTGGCTCAATGTGCATGTCCCTTTCTATGAAAGTTCCTTGCTGCCTATGCGCCTTGCTCTCTAACTTCTGTCCCTCCACAACTGTGAAAGGAGACGTCGTGACTTCCTTCTTTCGTGCTGACTACGACTTAGCCAGTAGGTCTGCAGATCAGTCCTCCCAGAAAGTGAAGTGTGAGTGAGTGTGAGGGGGAGCGTGGGGGGCTTCCTGTGGGTTGTGCCACTTGGTCCATGGCCTCTGAGATCGTCATCTTTCTACTAAAACTCAGCGATACTGCCATGGCCTTGCTGTTGTGGGGTCCCGGGCATGGGACGAAGGAGGGCCATAGCGGGGAGGAGGGTCAGGTGAACATGGAGTGAGTTTTTTTTTTTTTTCACGGAGTCTTGCTCTGTCACCAGGCTGGAGTGCAGTGGCGCAATCTCGGCTCACTGCAACCTCCGCCTCCCGGGTTCAAGTGATTCTCCTGCCTCAGCCTCCCGAGTAGCTGGGAGTACAGGCGCGCACAACCACACCCAGCTAATTTTTGTATTTTTCAGTAGAGACGGGTTTTAACCATGTTGGCGAGGATGGTCTCGATCTCTTGGCCACATGATCCACCCGCCTCCGCCCCCCAAAGTGCTGGGATTACAGGCGTGAGCCACCGCGCCCGGTCATGGAGTGAGTTTTGAAGGCTGACATTATTTGAGGTATTTGAGTCCTGGTGGGGGGGAACCCACACACAGAGAGGAGGGATTCCAAAGTCGTTAATGGGGACCTGGGAAGGAGCATAGGACAGGGCAAGGCGGGATAAGGAGGGGCACCACAGCCCTTAAGGCACGAGGGAACCTCACTGCGCATGCTCCTTTGGTGCCCACCTCAGTGCGCATGTTCACTGGGCGTCTTCCCATCGGCCCCTTCGCCAGTGTGGGGAACGCGACGGAGCTGTGAGCCGGCGACTCGGGTCCCTGAGGTCTGGATTCTTTCTCCGCTACTGAGACACGGCGGGTAGGTCCACAGGCAGATCCAACTGGGAGTTGAAGTGTGAGTGAGAGTGAAGAGGAACCAGCAGGCTTCCGGAGGGTTGCGTGGTCAGTGACTCAGAGTGAGAAGGCCCTCGAAGTCGTCGTCCCTCTCATGCGGTGCCACGCCCATGGACCTTCTTGTCTTGTCACGGCCATAACTGGGGAGGAAGGAGGGCCGAGGAGTGGAGGGGCTCAGGGGAAGCTGGGGTGCTGTTGGGGGTATCCGAGTCCCAGAAGCACCTGGAACCCCGACAGAAGATTCTGGACTCCCCAGACGGGACCAGGAGAGGGACGGCATGAGCGGTATGGAAGGGTCCTGGAGACGGGGCATGCTGCGGGCTAGTGACCGCAGCCCCGAGGTCTGTAGAGTGCCTGGCATAGGGGTCCTGTGAGGAGTGCCCACTGCTGTGTAGCAAATTCTCAACTCCACTGTGGAGATTCCAATGGGCGGGGCCCTGAGTTCCTAAAAATGTGACTTTGGGGTGGGGGGGAAGTGGGCCTAGCAAATCATTATGTGACAAAATTGGTGGTCACTGCAGTTTCAGTTCTGTAGCTGTAATTTCCTACTTGTCTCCCTGATGGAGTGTCCAGTTGTGAAACCAACCTCATGGGAAATGCCCTGTGTTTTTTGCCAGGAGCCTTAAGACATCGCTCAGCTAGCTAGACCTACTTAAGTGGCTTTGCAAGCATTCGATTCAAAAGGTGCATACACTTATACTTGCCCGGGGACTTTCGAGTATTTGTAAATTAAAAAAAAAAAATGTCCAAGTTAACATTTGACCATGAAAGCGGTCAAATCTAGTTGTCCTGTCAAGTGCATTTTCCCAATCACAGTATTCTGCTTGCAGAGTGAAGTATGTGTTGATGAGGACGATCAACATATAGGCCTATGCCAAGAAGTTCACAACCTCCTGAGCTCATTGTGCCTCTGCTTGTGAATGTCTTAACATTCGATGTTTTCTCTTAGCAGAAAGTTATTTTTCTGATAGTGTTGATGGACTAGTATGGATACACTGATAATGGTCTCCCATGCTGATAAAAAATGATCATGGCATCCCATGAAGGAAAGATTAGTCCAGAGGATTATATTTGGGTTTTGTGTGGGTGGATGATCGTGTGTGCCCAGATTTTGTCCATAACTTCCTCCTCATGCTTATTCAGAACAGATTACACACATTCATCCCAACATTGATTAAAACGGCTTCCAAAGTCCCTGAGGATATCTGTCTTTGAGTAACCTCTCTGAGGGAAGAATAGTGTTATGAAGATTAGGTATACGGGGTAGTGTTGGAGAAATGTCTCTAGACATACTTATAATAAGACATACCTGTGTATTCTGTATATTTATATTATTGACATGCATTAATAACAAAACTTTTTATCTACACACACAGACACACACAAACACAGAACCACACAGCCAGTCCCAGGAGCCCAGTAATGGAGAGCCCCAAAAAGAAGAACCAGCAGCTGAAAGTCAGGATCCTACACCTGGGCAGCAGACCGAAGAAGATCAGGATACAGCTGAGATCCCAGGTGCTGGGAAGGGAAAGTATGTCTATGGGGCGGGAGAAGGTCTATGTGTGCATTGTGGCCTATGCCATGAGCAGTAACAGGAGCAAAGAGAACATTAGGAAAAGATACCAAACATTTGCTCAAAGTTGGCTGGAAAAGGGAGAGTATAGTTTGCAGCTTCACGCTGTCCCTGGATATAATGAATCTTCTCTTGTTCTTCGAGATGGATTTTGTATGCTTGAAAATACAGTCCTTACTAAATCACTTGAAACCATTTAATTTGGTGTATAGAAATGTACATTTTTTTATTATGTGGCAGAGGCTCATCTGTCACGCAGTGTGGATTGTTGTGGCATGATCTTGGCTCACTGCCACCTCCAGCTCTTGGGTTCAAGCGACCTCGGCCTCCCAAAGTGCTGAGATTACAGGCATGAACCACTA
This sequence comes from Pan paniscus, assembly GCF_029289425.2. Taxonomy (NCBI): domain Eukaryota; kingdom Metazoa; phylum Chordata; class Mammalia; order Primates; family Hominidae; genus Pan; species Pan paniscus. The sequence continues at coordinate 53,896,210 of NC_073272.2, read as the reverse complement.
CGCCTGGCTCAGGCTTTATTTCGTAACGCGAAGGAAAAGAATATTATCATTTCCTTATTTATATTTCATGTTGGAATGCTTAAATCGATAACCTTTGTATTTTGAAGTGCGTGACATGGAAGGTGATCTGCAAGAGCTGCATCAGTCAAACACCGGGGATAAATCTGGATTTGGGTTCCGGCGTCAAGGTGAAGATAATACCTAAAGAGGAACACTGTAAAATGCCAGAAGCAGGTATGTTATCCAGCAAGATGCAAAGTTATGTGCTTTCTCATTTACACAATATTATACTTTTGATAATAGAGGGATAACATTAGTGCTACTTTAAAAACACAGTGCAAATGCAAATGTTCTTTGAAACGTCATTCAGACCCAAATGCCAGATTGCAAGACTTAAACACTATCAGATACAGAAACAAATTGGGTCAAAGCCATATTGAATCATCAAACATGACAGCATTTTCTTAGTTTGGTGTATAACCAACGGCTAACAATTTTCAGATTCTTTTCTAATTTCTGCTTTTAACAAATACATAATGCATTTGTAATACCAGTTTGTGTGAAGTATGCTGAGCCCTGAAGCAGGTTCTAGTACCAGCTCTACCATAATTTGTGAGAGTCTGGATGAATCGTATAAATTCCACAGGCATCCTTGCTCTTAGTGAAAAGAGTGGATGCACATCAGATAGATTAAAATCCATTTCGTTGCTAATTTCCGCATGCTCTGGTTCTGTTGGATAGAAGACCAAGATATTCTGATCTTCATGATTTGTTTATCATAACAATCAGCTTCAGTCCAATTATAGTGTCTGAGTTGAGATTTCATGGTTCCTAGGAAAATGAGCGGGCACTCTGCTTGGTGTTTGTTTTCCTGTGTGGAGCCCTGTATGAGTGTTCTTGCATTTTGCCAAATTCTGAGTTCTCTGTCTCTTAAAGAATAATTGCATTTTAAAGCCTTCCCGCAGTGAAGCCTTGAATGACTGAATGATAAAATGGCAGGAGATCATCAGGTTTCTGTGGCCAGTGAAGTAGAGAGAATGCATGTAGGTCAGTGATGCCCAAGGTGGGTGTAAGATGCTTCTGCTAAGCATGCCCCCTGCCCTCCCGTCAGTCTTCATGAACTACTTCGTGTAATTAGATTGAAGACTCATATAGTAGAGTCACCTCTAACCATACCATAGGTTACATATTACAGGTTTCTGCCTTGAGGCATTAGATGATAGGGTTTGAAGTTCAACAACAGCACTGTGCTAATTCCTGAGTAGTTGACACAAGTATGTTTTACACATATTTTCCAAATTGGTGACTGTTAATTACAATACCTCTTGAAGTTAAAGGAAGCACCCCATGTTTAAGGGAGAAATTACCTAAGTGTTTTTACTGTACCCTGCTGAACCATTCCATTACACTATTTACATTAAAAGATAGTTCTCAGACGATTTCCAGGAGCCCACTGAACAAGCCTCAGTTGTATTCTTAGGGAGATCATAGCTTTAAATGCACGTCTTATTAAAATAAATCGCACGTTACATGTTAAAGGAAAAGAATACCATGAAATAACAATAAAAGAGCCAGAGAATAAACTTAAAGGAAAAAGAAAGTGGTAGTGAATAAAAGACAGGTACGAATCATTAGTATAAGGAAAAGTAGTTCAAATGTCATAAATTGAAAAGATTGGTGTTTTGAAAATTAGCTACAGATATTCAGTAATTTACACAATCTTGAAGAAACGGAAAAAGCACAACATGGAATATGAACAAGACAGAGTGATTTAATACAGGGCTTTATTGAAAGTGAATACAGTCTTGAACGCTAAGATTTTCAGAGCATGGATGAAATGGTTGGTAAGCTAGGAAGGCATGCATTATTTATTTCTGTAATACCTGATTAAGCATCACAAAGCCTGTGGAAGAAACTGTGAAATTTTCCAGTTGTCCCTCAAAAACATTTACTTTTAGAAACAAATTTTGGCTTTTTCAGCTGTCCTACTCTTGTTTTCCATTCCCGTATCCCTCCATGTGTTCATGTGTGACACAGTTCATAATGCTATCACATATTGATGACGAAACTGATAGTGATAGCTTAAGAGTAATGCGACCATATACTTAATTATACAAATGGGAATACTTTCAAGTGTAAAAAGAGGCATGATTCATGTTGACATCACGGTAGGAGAAAACTGGGTACAAACGGTTGCTGTACCTTAAAAACCACAGAAGGGTAAACGAGCCCAAATAAATATTTTTGCCCTTCTGCACAATAGAGTAAAAACAAATGCAATGCTGGCCTTTCTATTCACTTTACTTATTCAGTTCCTAAGGTGACATTAACCGTTTTCTTCCAAGATAGTATTCAGACCATTTCCAGGAGCCCGTTTGGCATGCAGACCACAGATTCAAGCCAGAATATTAAAAGAGTGTTTGCCAAAAATTATACATTTTTCGTAAATTCCTTTTTTGTTTCTTAGGATTTTTGTGTGGTGCTGGTATTTTGAGTAAAACTATGCACAATGTTTGCTTTCTACTTTAAACCCCTTTTTAGTAGGTTCACTTCATTTAATGTGTTCGGACCTTGGACTGTCTTGCTTTCCTTGTAGCACTAGAAAGCAGGGTGTGTTTGAAAAACATCTTTAATGCATACACTTGGACGACTGTTGTCAAAGTCTCTTCAGAGGTCTACCTGAATGTAAGCAAAAGGGTGACTCTTAGGCTTCTGGTTTTGTCCATTGTAGAAAACTAAAACTTTGGTGTCTTTTCCATATCCTTAATGTCATTTAAACACAGTTCTGCTAGTAATGTTCCCACCTGTTATGCTTCTGTTATAGGTGAAGAGCAACCACAAGTTTAAATGAAGACAAGCTGAAACAACGCAAGCTGGTTTTATATTAGATATTTGACTTAAACTATCTCAATAAAGTTTTGCAGCTTTCACCAAAGAAGTCTTGCTCATCTTTGGTTCACTTCCTTCCCAGGTATTTGATAATATTGGAAATCGTTTCTGGCTGCGGTTGTCCACGCCTGTAATCCCAGCACTTTGGGATGCTGAGGCAGGAGGATTGCTCGAGCTCAGTAGTTTGAGACCAGATGGGGCAACAAAGCAAGACTCTCTCTCTACAAAAATAAAAGAGTGAATGCATGAATGTATGCAAGTTTGTATGTAGCTATAGCCCCAGCTACTCTAGAGCCGAAGGGTGGAGGATGCCTCCAGCCCAGGAGGTCCAGGATGAGGTTAATTTTTTTTTGAGATAGAGACTCTATTTTTTTTTTTAAATTCAGTATCATTTTTGAAATTTTGTGTTCTGATTGAGCTGGTATGCACAGGTGTGATATTGTGTAATACATATTTGGTCCTAGACCCTGCTTCCTGGCATACAACTACTACAATTTTTAAAATCTCCACAAAGTGGTGTCTTTTTATATGCTAGTGAGTTGACTCATGGCTGGCAGCACCTAGGTAGCTCTAGTTTGGGGAATAGGAGGGTTGGGGCTTTCAGCTGCCCCCCCCCCCCAGCATTCGGGAAGAGGCAGAAGGTTAATTTGATCCCCAGTGGCAGGACAACAGTTTAATCAGTCACGCCTACAGAATGAAAACCTCCATCAAAACCAAAAGGACAGGATTCAGACAGCTTCTGGCTAGCTGAACATATGGAGGGCAGCATGCCCCTAGTGGGCACAGAAGCTCCCTACCCCTTGCCCCATACCTTGCGCTATGTCTCTCCTCATCTGCTTCCTTTCTTAGGGTATCCCATTTGCCACAAAACATGTGAGAAGTCCCTAGGCTATAGAGCTGGATGAAAGAATTAGGGCCTAGGTAGGAGTAAGCGGCAAGGAACCAGGGCAACTTGCTGAAGCAAGATGACTTGGGTCCTACCTACACCGTCTCTTTAGAGGCTATGTCATGAAATAGCCATGGGTTTCCATCTTGCCTCTCACACAGTGCCCTTGATATGGTGGTCAAGATACTTACACCCTTTGGGACTGTTTTTCCATTTCTAAAGTTGAATTTACAATATGTACACTAAAAATACTTAGTATGAAAAATAAAGGAAATAACATCAAGGAGGCTTTACATTGCAGATAAATTTGGCCTGCTACTTAGATTTCCTTTTTTCCTTTAGATTTCAAACTTTTTCATTTCATTTTTCCTTACAACTACATTTCTGGTGTGTGATAACCTGCTTTTGAATTTCAAGTAGGAATGTCAAGTTCACTTTTAAAATACATTTGAATTCAGAAAATTATTTGATTTAAATATGTTAATTTAATAGCAGTGTAGCCAGTGTCACCCACGGCATAGATTCTGAAGTTGATTTGTAAATAACCGAGGTGTTACAAGGCCAACCATAAGTCAATAGTATGTGCTGAAAACTTATTTGCTGTGTGTGATGCCATGAAGACTAAATCAATATTCTATGCTACACCACGCAACTCAATACAGTAGTGTGTCAATTGCTCAAGCGGTCCGTAAGCAGCCCTGTGTTGTCCTAAAAGGGCCATGAGGATCACCACTAAAGTCGTTAGTTTGCCTTTTCACATATTCTTAAATTTGGCCAATACGGAGACAATGAGCCCAAACAGATCCAAGTGGTTGATTGCTTGCAGAGAAAGCAAAAGCAAGATCAGCATTGTGTAAGCACCGTATCCCTATTTCCATAGTGTGACAGTGAATCGGAGGTACTCAGTGATGGACAGCACAGATAGTGGGTCTTTCTGCTGGTGAGGAGCCCACACCTGTGCCCAAAGGCAGTGAGCAATTTTATACTCCACAACTGTACCCTATGATGAAGAAAGGCCTGTGCTTACCTCAAACTAGGGAGACGGATGAAGAATGGCCTTGTGTCAGCCTCCAGGCAGATAGGGAGCTGGTGCAAAAATACCTGTGGCAGCTCCCACCGCCCTGCCTATCTCTCCTTGTTCCAAGGGCAGTCAAGATATTCTGCCCAGACTCAGGTTAGCTTGTAGTCTAGCTTTGCCTACTTCCCCTATTAGTGGTGACCTGCAGGAGCTCCAGAGCACCATACAGAGCCATTACCCTAGAGTGTCCGGCACAAAACCAAAGACCATATGTAAGGTGCCTAGAAACATATCATCTCCAATAATGTCTCCTAAACACAGGAGATGCTTTTCTGTTAGGATCATTACAAAAGGTTAATTCATCAATTCAGTAGACATGCATGAGTGGCCTGCCATGTTACAAGAAATACCTGGGATGCTGGAAATTGGAAGAACAACCAACAACACATGGTACTTGCTGTGGGGGCTGTCACACTGTGGTGGGGCAGAGAGGCCACTAAACAGAAGAGCAGCTGAAGTGCAAAGGGGGAAACACAGGGAAGGGACCCAGGGGAATAAAAACCAATCAATGTAGTGGCCAAGAGGCAGGAGGAAAATAACACTTTCACGAAAAGACAATCTTTCTCCATTGCCTTTGCACCTTTTCTGAAAATCAATATATCATGTCTGTGAGTCTATTGCTGGACTCCATTCTGATTTGTTGATTTTTCCAAATTACCACGTTCTCTTGATTACTATAGAATTAACATCACTCTTACTATTAGGTAGTGTGAGTTCCCCAAAGTTATAGTTCAGCATTGTTTCAGCTGTTCTGGTTCATTTTTGTTGCCAGGTAATTTTGGAAAATGACTCCAGTGAAGTGAGTTGTATATGTTGAGGCAGTTTTGCTTTGAAGGGCAGCAGCTAAATGTATTCGTAGCTATAGAAGGACATGGGGGAAGAAAGTGAGTTTCCCCCTTAGCTTGGGGAGTGATCCAATATAGGGGGAGCCATTGATGGTTCAGGAGAGAAGAACAATCATTGCAGCAGGAAAGCCCCTGGGAAAGTGGGAGTTATGGGATCCTGAGCTGAGGTGAGGGGCTTGCTTCCGTTAGGAGCATTGTATGCACAAGGGTGGCAGAGAATGCCAGGCCCAACAGGGGTAGCCTGGGTTTGGGATGCTCTGAGAATTCCCAGCAGATAGCTTCTGTCTTCTGAAGGAATCATTAGGGTAGGTCATTCAAATGGAGGAGGGTTCCTAGGAATTTGTGAGAGTATTGTAGTAGTGGAAGTAGGATGAGTGCGAAAGGGAGAAGCGATTCTCTCATGGTCATAGACTTAAGGTAAAATAATTCCAAAGTTTTGAAGTTTTCTCATCACTGCTCAGTTGCTCAGATACAGGTATCATTACATGCTCATTATATTAGGAGGAGCAGGAGTTCTAGCTCATAAAATAGATATGATAATGCTTGCCTTCTGAGGGGCACTAAAAGTATTTCTATTGGTTTGTTAAGGCTGCCATCAAAAACTACCATCAACTGGGTGACTTAAACAACAAAAATGTATTTTCTCACAATTCTGGAGGCTACACGTCTGATATCAAGGTGTCAGCAGAGTTGGTTTCTTCTAAGGCCTCCCTCCTTGCCTTGCAGGCAGCTGTTTTCTCCGTGTCTGCCTTAGCCCTCCCTCTGTACAAGTCTGTGTCCTCATTTCCTCTTCTTGTAAGGGCACCAGGCACATTGCCTTAGACTCTACTCTAATGACCCCATTTCACTTAATTACCTTTTTAAAGACCCCATCTATCTCACATACAGTTACAGTCTGAGGCTCTAGGGGTTAGGACTTCACCATATGAATTTTGTGCAGACACGAGTCAGTCCGTAACAGTATGACTGTTGGTTTTATATTAAAACTGATTATTTTTGACACCAAGTCTCACTGGGTGACCCTGACTGGAGTGCACTGACTTTGCCATGGCTCACTACTGTCTGGAACTCCTTGTTCCAGGGATCCTGCCATGTCATCTTCCTAGTAGCTGGCAGTACAGGCGTGTGACACCACACTGGATTAAATTTTGTTAACCAGAACAGCTGAAACAATGCTGAACTATAACTTTGGGGAACTCACACTACCTAATAGTAAGAGTGATGTTAATTCTATAGTAATCAAGAGAACGTGGTAATTTGGAAAAATCAACAAATCAGAATGGAGTCCAGCAATAGACTCACAGACATGATATATTGATTTTCAGAAAAGGTGCAAAGGCAATGGAGAAAGATTGTCTTTTCGTGAAAGTGTTATTTTCCTCCTGCCTCTTGGCCACTACATTGATTGGTTTTTATTCCCCTGGGTCCCTTCCCTGTGTTTCCCCCTTTGCACTTCAGCTGCTCTTCTGTTTAGTGGCCTCTCTGCCCCACCACAGTGTGACAGCCCCCACAGCAAGTACCATGTGTTGTTGGTTGTTCTTCCAATTTCCAGCATCCCAGGTATTTCTTGTAACATGGCAGGCCACTCATGCATGTCTACTGAATTGATGAATTAACCTTTTGTAATGATCCTAACAGAAAAGCATCTCCTGTGTTTAGGAGACATTATTGGAGATGATATGTTTCTAGGCACCTTACATATGGTCTTTGGTTTTGTGCCGGACACTCTAGGGTAATGGCTCTGTATGGTGCTCTGGAGCTCCTGCAGGTCACCACTAATAGGGGAAGTAGGCAAAGCTAGACTACAAGCTAACCTGAGTCTGGGCAGAATATCTTGACTGCCCTTGGAACAAGGAGAGATAGGCAGGGCGGTGGGAGCTGCCACAGGTATTTTTGCACCAGCTCCCTATCTGCCTGGAGGCTGACACAAGGCCATTCTTCATCCGTCTCCCTAGTTTGAGGTAAGCACAGGCCTTTCTTCATCATAGGGTACAGTTGTGGAGTATAAAATTGCTCACTGCCTTTGGGCACAGGTGTGGGCTCCTCACCAGCAGAAAGACCCACTATCTGTGCTGTCCATCACTGAGTACCTCCGATTCACTGTCACACTATGGAAATAGGGATACGGTGCTTACACAATGCTGATCTTGCTTTTGCTTTCTCTGCAAGCAATCAACCACTTGGATCTGTTTGGGCTCATTGTCTCCGTATTGGCCAAATTTAAGAATATGTGAAAAGGCAAACTAACGACTTTAGTGGTGATCCTCATGGCCCTTTTAGGACAACACAGGGCTGCTTACGGACCGCTTGAGCAATTGACACACTACTGTATTGAGTTGCGTGGTGTAGCATAGAATATTGATTTAGTCTTCATGGCATCACACACAGCAAATAAGTTTTCAGCACATACTATTGACTTATGGTTGGCCTTGTAACACCTCGGTTATTTACAAATCAACTTCAGAATCTATGCCGTGGGTGACACTGGCTACACTGCTATTAAATTAACATATTTAAATCAAATAATTTTCTGAATTCAAATGTATTTTAAAAGTGAACTTGACATTCCTACTTGAAATTCAAAAGCAGGTTATCACACACCAGAAATGTAGTTGTAAGGAAAAATGAAATGAAAAAGTTTGAAATCTAAAGGAAAAAAGGAAATCTAAGTAGCAGGCCAAATTTATCTGCAATGTAAAGCCTCCTTGATGTTATTTCCTTTATTTTTCATACTAAGTATTTTTAGTGTACATATTGTAAATTCAACTTTAGAAATGGAAAAACAGTCCCAAAGGGTGTAAGTATCTTGACCACCATATCAAGGGCACTGTGTGAGAGGCAAGATGGAAACCCATGGCTATTTCATGACATAGCCTCTAAAGAGACGGTGTAGGTAGGACCCAAGTCATCTTGCTTCAGCAAGTTGCCCTGGTTCCTTGCCGCTTACTCCTACCTAGGCCCTAATTCTTTCATCCAGCTCTATAGCCTAGGGACTTCTCACATGTTTTGTGGCAAATGGGATACCCTAAGAAAGGAAGCAGATGAGGAGAGACATAGCGCAAGGTATGGGGCAAGGGGTAGGGAGCTTCTGTGCCCACTAGGGGCATGCTGCCCTCCATATGTTCAGCTAGCCAGAAGCTGTCTGAATCCTGTCCTTTTGGTTTTGATGGAGGTTTTCATTCTGTAGGCGTGACTGATTAAACTGTTGTCCTGCCACTGGGGATCAAATTAACCTTCTGCCTCTTCCCGAATGCTGGGGGGGGGGGGCAGCTGAAAGCCCCAACCCTCCTATTCCCCAAACTAGAGCTACCTAGGTGCTGCCAGCCATGAGTCAACTCACTAGCATATAAAAAGACACCACTTTGTGGAGATTTTAAAAATTGTAGTAGTTGTATGCCAGGAAGCAGGGTCTAGGACCAAATATGTATTACACAATATCACACCTGTGCATACCAGCTCAATCAGAACACAAAATTTCAAAAATGATACTGAATTTAAAAAAAAAAATAGAGTCTCTATCTCAAAAAAAAATTAACCTCATCCTGGACCTCCTGGGCTGGAGGCATCCTCCACCCTTCGGCTCTAGAGTAGCTGGGGCTATAGCTACATACAAACTTGCATACATTCATGCATTCACTCTTTTATTTTTGTAGAGAGAGAGTCTTGCTTTGTTGCCCCATCTGGTCTCAAACTACTGAGCTCGAGCAATCCTCCTGCCTCAGCATCCCAAAGTGCTGGGATTACAGGCGTGGACAACCGCAGCCAGAAACGATTTCCAATATTATCAAATACCTGGGAAGGAAGTGAACCAAAGATGAGCAAGACTTCTTTGGTGAAAGCTGCAAAACTTTATTGAGATAGTTTAAGTCAAATATCTAATATAAAACCAGCTTGCGTTGTTTCAGCTTGTCTTCATTTAAACTTGTGGTTGCTCTTCACCTATAACAGAAGCATAACAGGTGGGAACATTACTAGCAGAACTGTGTTTAAATGACATTAAGGATATGGAAAAGACACCAAAGTTTTAGTTTTCTACAATGGACAAAACCAGAAGCCTAAGAGTCACCCTTTTGCTTACATTCAGGTAGACCTCTGAAGAGACTTTGACAACAGTCGTCCAAGTGTATGCATTAAAGATGTTTTTCAAACACACCCTGCTTTCTAGTGCTACAAGGAAAGCAAGACAGTCCAAGGTCCGAACACATTAAATGAAGTGAACCTACTAAAAAGGGGTTTAAAGTAGAAAGCAAACATTGTGCATAGTTTTACTCAAAATACCAGCACCACACAAAAATCCTAAGAAACAAAAAAGGAATTTACGAAAAATGTATAATTTTTGGCAAACACTCTTTTAATATTCTGGCTTGAATCTGTGGTCTGCATGCCAAACGGGCTCCTGGAAATGGTCTGAATACTATCTTGGAAGAAAACGGTTAATGTCACCTTAGGAACTGAATAAGTAAAGTGAATAGAAAGGCCAGCATTGCATTTGTTTTTACTCTATTGTGCAGAAGGGCAAAAATATTTATTTGGGCTCGTTTACCCTTCTGTGGTTTTTAAGGTACAGCAACCGTTTGTACCCAGTTTTCTCCTACCGTGATGTCAACATGAATCATGCCTCTTTTTACACTTGAAAGTATTCCCATTTGTATAATTAAGTATATGGTCGCATTACTCTTAAGCTATCACTATCAGTTTCGTCATCAATATGTGATAGCATTATGAACTGTGTCACACATGAACACATGGAGGGATACGGGAATGGAAAACAAGAGTAGGACAGCTGAAAAAGCCAAAATTTGTTTCTAAAAGTAAATGTTTTTGAGGGACAACTGGAAAATTTCACAGTTTCTTCCACAGGCTTTGTGATGCTTAATCAGGTATTACAGAAATAAATAATGCATGCCTTCCTAGCTTACCAACCATTTCATCCATGCTCTGAAAATCTTAGCGTTCAAGACTGTATTCACTTTCAATAAAGCCCTGTATTAAATCACTCTGTCTTGTTCATATTCCATGTTGTGCTTTTTCCGTTTCTTCAAGATTGTGTAAATTACTGAATATCTGTAGCTAATTTTCAAAACACCAATCTTTTCAATTTATGACATTTGAACTACTTTTCCTTATACTAATGATTCGTACCTGTCTTTTATTCACTACCACTTTCTTTTTCCTTTAAGTTTATTCTCTGGCTCTTTTATTGTTATTTCATGGTATTCTTTTCCTTTAACATGTAACGTGCGATTTATTTTAATAAGACGTGCATTTAAAGCTATGATCTCCCTAAGAATACAACTGAGGCTTGTTCAGTGGGCTCCTGGAAATCGTCTGAGAACTATCTTTTAATGTAAATAGTGTAATGGAATGGTTCAGCAGGGTACAGTAAAAACACTTAGGTAATTTCTCCCTTAAACATGGGGTGCTTCCTTTAACTTCAAGAGGTATTGTAATTAACAGTCACCAATTTGGAAAATATGTGTAAAACATACTTGTGTCAACTACTCAGGAATTAGCACAGTGCTGTTGTTGAACTTCAAACCCTATCATCTAATGCCTCAAGGCAGAAACCTGTAATATGTAACCTATGGTATGGTTAGAGGTGACTCTACTATATGAGTCTTCAATCTAATTACACGAAGTAGTTCATGAAGACTGACGGGAGGGCAGGGGGCATGCTTAGCAGAAGCATCTTACACCCACCTTGGGCATCACTGACCTACATGCATTCTCTCTACTTCACTGGCCACAGAAACCTGATGATCTCCTGCCATTTTATCATTCAGTCATTCAAGGCTTCACTGCGGGAAGGCTTTAAAATGCAATTATTCTTTAAGAGACAGAGAACTCAGAATTTGGCAAAATGCAAGAACACTCATACAGGGCTCCACACAGGAAAACAAACACCAAGCAGAGTGCCCGCTCATTTTCCTAGGAACCATGAAATCTCAACTCAGACACTATAATTGGACTGAAGCTGATTGTTATGATAAACAAATCATGAAGATCAGAATATCTTGGTCTTCTATCCAACAGAACCAGAGCATGCGGAAATTAGCAACGAAATGGATTTTAATCTATCTGATGTGCATCCACTCTTTTCACTAAGAGCAAGGATGCCTGTGGAATTTATACGATTCATCCAGACTCTCACAAATTATGGTAGAGCTGGTACTAGAACCTGCTTCAGGGCTCAGCATACTTCACACAAACTGGTATTACAAATGCATTATGTATTTGTTAAAAGCAGAAATTAGAAAAGAATCTGAAAATTGTTAGCCGTTGGTTATACACCAAACTAAGAAAATGCTGTCATGTTTGATGATTCAATATGGCTTTGACCCAATTTGTTTCTGTATCTGATAGTGTTTAAGTCTTGCAATCTGGCATTTGGGTCTGAATGACGTTTCAAAGAACATTTGCATTTGCACTGTGTTTTTAAAGTAGCACTAATGTTATCCCTCTATTATCAAAAGTATAATATTGTGTAAATGAGAAAGCACATAACTTTGCATCTTGCTGGATAACATACCTGCTTCTGGCATTTTACAGTGTTCCTCTTTAGGTATTATCTTCACCTTGACGCCGGAACCCAAATCCAGATTTATCCCCGGTGTTTGACTGATGCAGCTCTTGCAGATCACCTTCCATGTCACGCACTTCAAAATACAAAGGTTATCGATTTAAGCATTCCAACATGAAATATAAATAAGGAAATGATAATATTCTTTTCCTTCGCGTTACGAAATAAAGCCTGAGCCAGGCGTAGTGGTTCATGCCTGTAATCTCAGCACTTTGGGAGGCCGAGGTCGCTTGAACCCAAGAGCTGGAGGTGGCAGTGAGCCAAGATCATGCCACAACAATCCACACTGCGTGACAGATGAGCCTCTGCCACATAATAAAAAAATGTACATTTCTATACACCAAATTAAATGGTTTCAAGTGATTTAGTAAGGACTGTATTTTCAAGCATACAAAATCCATCTCGAAGAACAAGAGAAGATTCATTATATCCAGGGACAGCGTGAAGCTGCAAACTATACTCTCCCTTTTCCAGCCAACTTTGAGCAAATGTTTGGTATCTTTTCCTAATGTTCTCTTTGCTCCTGTTACTGCTCATGGCATAGGCCACAATGCACACATAGACCTTCTCCCGCCCCATAGACATACTTTCCCTTCCCAGCACCTGGGATCTCAGCTGTATCCTGATCTTCTTCGGTCTGCTGCCCAGGTGTAGGATCCTGACTTTCAGCTGCTGGTTCTTCTTTTTGGGGCTCTCCATTACTGGGCTCCTGGGACTGGCTGTGTGGTTCTGTGTTTGTGTGTGTCTGTGTGTGTAGATAAAAAGTTTTGTTATTAATGCATGTCAATAATATAAATATACAGAATACACAGGTATGTCTTATTATAAGTATGTCTAGAGACATTTCTCCAACACTACCCCGTATACCTAATCTTCATAACACTATTCTTCCCTCAGAGAGGTTACTCAAAGACAGATATCCTCAGGGACTTTGGAAGCCGTTTTAATCAATGTTGGGATGAATGTGTGTAATCTGTTCTGAATAAGCATGAGGAGGAAGTTATGGACAAAATCTGGGCACACACGATCATCCACCCACACAAAACCCAAATATAATCCTCTGGACTAATCTTTCCTTCATGGGATGCCATGATCATTTTTTATCAGCATGGGAGACCATTATCAGTGTATCCATACTAGTCCATCAACACTATCAGAAAAATAACTTTCTGCTAAGAGAAAACATCGAATGTTAAGACATTCACAAGCAGAGGCACAATGAGCTCAGGAGGTTGTGAACTTCTTGGCATAGGCCTATATGTTGATCGTCCTCATCAACACATACTTCACTCTGCAAGCAGAATACTGTGATTGGGAAAATGCACTTGACAGGACAACTAGATTTGACCGCTTTCATGGTCAAATGTTAACTTGGACATTTTTTTTTTTTAATTTACAAATACTCGAAAGTCCCCGGGCAAGTATAAGTGTATGCACCTTTTGAATCGAATGCTTGCAAAGCCACTTAAGTAGGTCTAGCTAGCTGAGCGATGTCTTAAGGCTCCTGGCAAAAAACACAGGGCATTTCCCATGAGGTTGGTTTCACAACTGGACACTCCATCAGGGAGACAAGTAGGAAATTACAGCTACAGAACTGAAACTGCAGTGACCACCAATTTTGTCACATAATGATTTGCTAGGCCCACTTCCCCCCCACCCCAAAGTCACATTTTTAGGAACTCAGGGCCCCGCCCATTGGAATCTCCACAGTGGAGTTGAGAATTTGCTACACAGCAGTGGGCACTCCTCACAGGACCCCTATGCCAGGCACTCTACAGACCTCGGGGCTGCGGTCACTAGCCCGCAGCATGCCCCGTCTCCAGGACCCTTCCATACCGCTCATGCCGTCCCTCTCCTGGTCCCGTCTGGGGAGTCCAGAATCTTCTGTCGGGGTTCCAGGTGCTTCTGGGACTCGGATACCCCCAACAGCACCCCAGCTTCCCCTGAGCCCCTCCACTCCTCGGCCCTCCTTCCTCCCCAGTTATGGCCGTGACAAGACAAGAAGGTCCATGGGCGTGGCACCGCATGAGAGGGACGACGACTTCGAGGGCCTTCTCACTCTGAGTCACTGACCACGCAACCCTCCGGAAGCCTGCTGGTTCCTCTTCACTCTCACTCACACTTCAACTCCCAGTTGGATCTGCCTGTGGACCTACCCGCCGTGTCTCAGTAGCGGAGAAAGAATCCAGACCTCAGGGACCCGAGTCGCCGGCTCACAGCTCCGTCGCGTTCCCCACACTGGCGAAGGGGCCGATGGGAAGACGCCCAGTGAACATGCGCACTGAGGTGGGCACCAAAGGAGCATGCGCAGTGAGGTTCCCTCGTGCCTTAAGGGCTGTGGTGCCCCTCCTTATCCCGCCTTGCCCTGTCCTATGCTCCTTCCCAGGTCCCCATTAACGACTTTGGAATCCCTCCTCTCTGTGTGTGGGTTCCCCCCCACCAGGACTCAAATACCTCAAATAATGTCAGCCTTCAAAACTCACTCCATGACCGGGCGCGGTGGCTCACGCCTGTAATCCCAGCACTTTGGGGGGCGGAGGCGGGTGGATCATGTGGCCAAGAGATCGAGACCATCCTCGCCAACATGGTTAAAACCCGTCTCTACTGAAAAATACAAAAATTAGCTGGGTGTGGTTGTGCGCGCCTGTACTCCCAGCTACTCGGGAGGCTGAGGCAGGAGAATCACTTGAACCCGGGAGGCGGAGGTTGCAGTGAGCCGAGATTGCGCCACTGCACTCCAGCCTGGTGACAGAGCAAGACTCCGTGAAAAAAAAAAAAAACTCACTCCATGTTCACCTGACCCTCCTCCCCGCTATGGCCCTCCTTCGTCCCATGCCCGGGACCCCACAACAGCAAGGCCATGGCAGTATCGCTGAGTTTTAGTAGAAAGATGACGATCTCAGAGGCCATGGACCAAGTGGCACAACCCACAGGAAGCCCCCCACGCTCCCCCTCACACTCACTCACACTTCACTTTCTGGGAGGACTGATCTGCAGACCTACTGGCTAAGTCGTAGTCAGCACGAAAGAAGGAAGTCACGACGTCTCCTTTCACAGTTGTGGAGGGACAGAAGTTAGAGAGCAAGGCGCATAGGCAGCAAGGAACTTTCATAGAAAGGGACATGCACATTGAGCCAGGGACTTTTCAGGGCAGGGTAGGGTTTTCCGCTGTTCCCAGACCCGCATCCCCATGGCGTTTGTAGTAGAAAAAGGGACTTGAGAGCTTTCGTCTCTCTTTGTCCAATCTCATGCATTCAGAAACGTTGGGAACAGACAGTCCCTTACTGGAGGATGTGTCTCAGAAAGACCTTTTGTGGAAGAAATAAATTATTTTCATATCTTTATTTATAAAGCCGTTTTTATTTTTTTTTTTTTTCCAGACAGAGTGTCACTCTGTTGCTCAGGCTGGAGGGCAGTGGCATGACCATACCTCACTGAAGCCTCCATCTCCTGGGCTCAAACAATCCTCCCGATGTAGCCTCCCCAGTCCCTGCTACTACAGGTGCAGACACCACACCTGGGTAATTGGTTTATTTATTATTTATTTATTTTTTAGATGGTGGTCTCACTGTGTTGCCCATGCTGGTCTCAATTTCCTGGGCTCAAGTGATGCTCCCACCTTGGCCAGTTTTATAAATGCTTTTATTAATCACTTTGTTCTCTGGTTCTGGGTTTTCTGCCATGCTTCCAATAAACGTAATTGAATAAATTCTTCTGTAGAATAAATACATTCACACCTGTTTACTTTTTTCTTTTTGGGTTGTGTTACTTCACATTTAAATCTCTGGACTGGTAACTGATTTCCCTGAATATACCTGTAGGTCATTCAGACAGTATATGTTTCAGAAATAGCCATAGATTCTGACTGTAGGCTCTAGGCTCGGTTATGACCAGAAAACAAGTCCTGCCAGTCTCCTACCTCAAATGTATGTTTGTGTATTGACCTGATCCCTGGGACAAGTTTCCCAGACTGAAATCATGGTATCATAAAGCTGGATGCTTTCTTGAGGGGATAGAGTAACATCCATATTTTCAATCCGTGTGTAAATAAATTAATTAATGGATGAAAAGATGTATGCAATAATGCAAAGCAGAATAACAGGTATTTGATTAATACGGCATCACCAAATTTTGCTTTAACAGATCTGATCGTAATTATTTCAGTCTTTGTGGGTCATGTAGTTTCTGTGGCGTAGTGTTGTGTTTTTTAGCAATAATACTTTTAAATGGAAAAAAATCCTTATCTCAATGGCTATGCAAAACAAGCCATGGGCTGTATTTAGATCTCAAGCCATAGTCAGCTAGCCCCTGGATTATCTTTTACTTCACATATTTGAATGCTGTATTTTTGTACCAGTAGTCAAAAGATTAACAAAGGAGAGTTCTACCACCAGGTAAGATTTAGAAAGCCTCAAGAGAAAGTCACTTTAGCCTTGAAAATGAAAAACAGCCTAATAATCTATAACGTTTTCTTTTGTTTTGCTTTGTTTTTAGATCATGAGAGACCTGAGGTAACAAGACAGCCATGAGAACTGATCCAAAATGGTGACTTAGTCCCTCTGAGGAGGGATGAGACAAACAAACTGCATCACCTGTGGCAGAGCATGTGTGGAAGAAGTGACAGCCATAACAGGGGATAAGAAGAAAACCACTGAAAATGTAGCAAATTCATAAAGTTCAAACACAGGCATTTGAGAGAGCTGGAATCCTGGCAAGTCTCAGACACCAGCGGAATTCACGTTCACAGACAGAAAGACATCCTGTCTCAAAAAACAGAGTCAGAGTCTGTAAGGCTGGATAAAAAGCAAGAACAAAAATAACAGACGCTGGTGAGTTTGTGCAGAAAAGGCAACGCTTATACCCTGTTGGTTGGAGTATAAATTAGTTCAACCATTGTGGAAAGGAGTGTGGCAATTCCTCACGGACTTAAGAACAGAAATACCATTTGGCCCTGCAATCCCATTGCTGGGACTATACCCAAAGGTACATAAACCTTTCTATTATAAAGACGCATGCACATGTATGATAATTGTAGCACTACTCACAATAGCAAAGACATGGGATCAACCTAAATGCCCATCAGTAATAGACTGCACTTTTTAAAATGTGGTACATATACACCATGGAGTACTATGCAGCCATAAAAAACAGTGAGATCATGTCCTTTCCAGGAACACGGATGGAGCTGGAGGCCATTATCCTTAGCAAACTAATGCAGGAGCAGAAAACCCAATACCACATGAAGTCACTTATAAATGGGAGCTAATTGCTGAGAACACATGGACACCCAGAGAGGGCCAACACGCTGGGGCTTATCAGAGGGTAGAGGCTGGGAGGAGGGAGAGGATCAACAAAATAACTAATGGGCACTGGCCTTACTACCTGGGTGATGAAATAATCTGTACACCAAACCCCATGACATGAGTTTACCTATATTACAAACCTGCACATGCACCCTGAACCCAAAATAAAAGTTAAAAGAAAACTCGAAAATAATTGTGAACTCTTCTGATCTTTCTACTTTACAAATATCAGTTCACTTCTTTTTATAAAAGGTAGGAAAGAAGGAAGGGAGTGAGGCATGAAGGGAGCCAGGGAGGAAGGGAGAAAATAAGGACAAATGGAGCGAGGGAGGGAGGGTGGAAAGAAGTAAAGGAGGGAGGGAGGCAGGGAGGAAGGCAGGAAGGAAGGCAGGAAGGAAGGAAGGAAGGAAGGAAGAGAAAAATAGGGCTGAACAAACGTTTCTGTCCCTAGCCAAACAGCTCTTGATGGGAAGGCACTTTTAGAAACTTGAGTGAAAAGTAACA
Organism: Pan paniscus; assembly: GCF_029289425.2. NCBI lineage: Eukaryota > Metazoa > Chordata > Mammalia > Primates > Hominidae > Pan > Pan paniscus. Next base: position 53,878,125 of record NC_073272.2, on the reverse strand, counting down.
TAAATCAGAGGATTTTAATCATCTTCATTTACAGCCCTTCAAAAGTTATTCTGGCTGTTGTTTCTGAGCGATTCAAACCTGCCTTGGTCTCCATTAAATCCACGTATTCTTCAGAAGGGCAACTCTTCCCTGGATTAACAGCCCAGTGGAGGACCAACACAAACTGGTTAGTCTAGGAAGAAAAAGAAAAGAAAAGTGCAGGAGACCAACATTTCCTTCCCCGTGATTTTTTTTTTTTTTTTTTTTACATCTCCTCCTCAATCTACAGAGGGATATTTGAATCTCCACATTTCAAAGCTAAGAGAGCTCTGAGAGATCATTTTATATAGTTGTTTCTCAAAGGATTTTTAGCAAAAGAACACCTTCGTGAAATGAAATTTTACCCAAAACCCTACTGTAGAAAATAGGGGGATAAAATTATATTTTTCATATAAATATACCACTTTAATGTGAAGATATCTTTCTATGAAGGCTGTCAAAGAGTTTGATTGAGGTTCTTTTGAAGAGCCAAGCAGATTATTCTGTGGATTTCTGCGTAACATTTTAGTTGTATATTAACTTCTGCATCTAATTTTTCGGTATTTTTATTGTTGTTGCACAGTTGCAAGAGGATCTTGATTTTCACAGTATATTTATCAGTAATCTGTATCTTGAAAAAAAGAGCCCCACTCTAAAAATAAATAAGTTACAAGTAAAAGATGGAAAAAGATATTTCCTGCAAATATGAATCACATAAACTCGAAGTGTGAAATTAGTATCTCACAAAGCACACTTTATAGTGGAGATTACTACAAGGGACAAAGTGGGACATTACATAATAATCATAGAGAGGTGCATTGATTCAGAAGACAGAAACACCACGGATATGTAGGCAACTTCAAAATACTTGAGGGACAACTGATACATCACAAAGAAGAAATAAACACACGTGCCTTTAGTAGAAGACTTCCCCATTACTCCCTGCATTTGGTAGAAAAAGTGTACAAAAAATCAGGATATATAAATGCAGAAGGCTTGAACAACACTATCAGACAGCATGGCCTAATTGATATTCATAGATCAACAGCAGAATGCACATTCTTCTCAAGCGCTCATAGAATGTTCACCAAGATAGACCATATTGTGGGCCAAAAAACAAATCTCAACAAATTCAAAAGGAATGAAATGTTATAAAACATGTTCTATGACCAAAAAAAGAATTGAAATGGAAATTAGTTGTAGAAAGATGTCTGCAACTCATGAAATCTTGGAAATTAAATGTCACATTTAAGTAACTCAGAGATCAAAGAAGAAATTGCAGGAAAAAATTTTAAAATGAAAACTCAACTTATCAAACTTTGCAAGATGAAACTAAAGCATAGAGGGAAATTTATACCCTTCAATACTTATGTCAGAAAGGAAGAAAAGTCTCAAATCAATTATCTAGGTTTCCACATTAAGAAACTAGAAAAATGAAATCAAATTATACCCAAAGTCAGAAGGAAAACTGTTAGACCGTGCACAGTGGCTCATGCCTGTAATCCCAGCACTCTTGGAGGCTGAGGTGGCCGATCCCCTGAGGTCTGGAGTTCGAGACCAGCCTGGCCAACATGGTGAAACCCGGTCTCTACTAAAAATACAAAAGTTAGCTGGGCTGGTGGTGCACGCCTATAGTTTCAGCTACTCGGGAGGCTAAGGCAGGAGAATCTCTTCAACCTGGGAGGTGCAGGCTGCAGTGAGCCGAGATCATGCCACTGCACTCCAGCCTGGGTGACAGTGCGAGATTCTGTTAAAAAAAAAAAAAAAAAAAAAGGAGAAAAAAAGAAGGAAAAAATTTAAAAGACATGAGGAAAAATGAATTACATAGAATTGATAAAAATCTATAGAAATTATCAGTGAAACCCAGACATTGTTTCTTTGAGAAGACAACTCGAATTAATGAACCTTTATCCAGACTGATGAGAGAGGGAGACACAGAGACTACAAATATTAATATCAGCAAACCCAGAGGGTCGTTACGTCAATACAGATCCTTTAGATATTAAATGTACAACAGGGAACCTTTCAAGAAATGTTATCCAAAAACTTATATTTATATTGAATGAAAAAATTATTTGAAGGACACTAGCTAGCAAAACTCATTCTAAAACATATACAAGCAAGCAATCTGCAGATTCAGTGCAATCCCTAAAAAAAAAACAAACAACAACAGACAGTGACATTTCTCACAGAAATGGATAAAGCAATCATAAAATTCATATGGAACCACAAGTGACCCAGAATAGCCAAGCTATTCTAAACAAAAAGAACAAATCTGGAGGACTCACATTACCTGACTTCAAATCATACTACAGAGAGATAGTAACCCAAACAGCACGGTACTGACATTAAAACAGACGTATAGACCCATTGAACAGAATACAGAAAGCAGAAACAAACCCACACACTTACAGTGAACTCACTTTCCACAAAGGTGCCAAGAACATACACTGGGGAAAGACAGTCTCATTAATAAATGGTACTGGGAAACCTGGATATCCATATGCAGAAGAATGAATCTAGACCCCTATCTCTCACCATATACAAAAATCAAATCAGAATGGGTTAAAGAAATCTAAGCTTTCAAACTATGAAACTACTACAATAAAATATTGAGGAAACTCTACAAGACATTTAGATTGTAGATTTCCCTGGGCGAAAATTTCTTGAGTAATGCCCCACAAGCACAGGCATCCAAAGCAAACACGGGCAAATGAGACCACATCAAGTTCAAAAGCTTCTGCACAGCAGAGGATACAATCAACACATTGAAGAGACAGCACACAGAATGGGACAAAATATTTGCAAACTACCCGTCTCACGAGGGATTAATAACCAGAGTATACGGGAAGCTCAAACAATTCTATCGGAAAAAATCTAATATCTGATCAAGAAATCACCAAAAGATTTGAGTGGACATTTCTCAAAGGAAGACATACAAATGGAAAACAGGCATGTGAGAAGGTGCTCAGCATCGCTGATCTTTGGAGAAATGCCAATCAAAACTACAATGAGATATCATCTCACTCCAGTTCAAATGGCTTTTAACCAACAGTCACGAAATACCAAATGCTGGCGAAGATGTGGAGAAAAGGGAACCCTCATACACTGTCAGTGGGAATGTAATATACAACCACTACGGAGAACAGTTTGGAGGTTTCTCTACAAACTAAAAATAGAGCTTCCATATGATCAAGCAATCCTATTGCTGGGTTTATGCCCCCAAAGAAATGAAAGCAGTATATCGAAGAGATATCTGCACTCCCATGTGTGTTGCAGCACTGTTCACAATAGCTAAGATTTGGAAGCAACCTAAGCGTCCAGCAACAGAGGAATGAAGAAAATGTGGCACATACACACAAGGGAGTACTCTTCAGCCATAAAAAAAATTGAGAGCCACTCATTTGCAAAACCATGAATGGAACTGGAGATCAATGTGTTAAGTGAAATAATCCATTCACAGAAAGACAAACATCAATTGTTCTCACTTATTTGTGGGATCTAAAAATCCAAACAATTCAACTCATGGACATAGAGAGTAGAAGGATGGTTACCAGAGGCTGGGAAGGGTAGTGGGGAGCTTGGGGGATGTGGGGATGGTAATGGGTACCAAAAACATAGTTAGAAAGACTGAATAAGACGTCCTATTTGATAGCACAACCGAGAGACGGTAGTCAATAAGAAGTTAACTGTATAGAAGAATGATGCTGGCTACTGATCATGTGCCAGCTACTGATCATGTGCCACCTCCTGGCCATGGGAAGTGAGTCTGGAGAAGGCCATGAGAGGCAGTTCTGGGCTCAGTAGTGAGGAGGGTGTGACACTGCAAAGGACACCTTGCCTTTGCCCAAACCGGATGGACGGGGTGCTCACCCCACCTCTCACTGCTCAGCTCCGTTTCCTCTCCACCCGCACCCTGGATCTTTCCAGAGCACCGGGCCTCCTCCAGCCTAGGGACCCAACTGCTTTCCTAAGCTGCTATGGAACTGGCCTGAGGTCCCAGGGGCTGTGCATTGTGCTGCTGACCTCCGCTCTCTTCAGCCAGAGTCCCAGTTCAGCCGCTTTCTGGAGAAATCCGTCGCCTGGGCCCACGCACAAATTCAGAGCTTAGCAGGTGTTGACATGTGCTCTGCTTTCCTGGAAAGGCCACTCTCCCCATCACCTTTTTCACGGATGTGAACGTTGAGGCATGAGGGAGGGTAATTACTGGTTTACCCAGGGGATGCTAAGAACAGAGGAGAAAACCCCAGTGCTCAGGTGTGTGTCTGTCTGATGGGCCATGTTCACCAACCCATTTAAGTGGACGGGGCTGCTAATAGATACCTAAAGATTTGGTTTTAGGTATTTTACACTTGAAATCATTGGCTTCATCTCAACTGAGGCCTGACTGCCCAGTGTCTCAAAGATACAGGTCATGACCTGATCCTTCAGGAACAGATGGTGTTCCAGCTTTGTGGGAGTGACTTTCAAGGTGTGGAGCACTTGGGGTGACTTTGAGACACCTCAGACTTCATATCTCTGCTTTGAATGAAAAGCTCATCACCCACGGCAGCCAGGGGACGTACCTTTACTCGCTGGGGCTGATGTCTTGAATTTTTCTGTCTAGACAATGAAAACTTCTGGGAGCACTTCCAGTTTCGTGTAGCCTCTTAATAATTGATGTCACTAAATTCCGTATGTCCTCTGGGACTGTTCCTTTGATTCTGGGATGGTACCAGCTTTTATGCTTTTATGTGTAATCCGTAAAAGCCAAGTTGTTAATCTGCATGAAAATAAGACTTTGTTCATATCACACATTCCAACAGGTTTCATTTGTGATTTTTAATGTGGGATACTATGAAAAAAAAAAAAAACTAAAAAACCTGGTCATTGAAATTAGACTCTGTTATTGTATTTTGTGAAGAATTTCCTCCTTCAGGATTAACCACCCATGGGCTCATCAGCACCTTTGTAAGTAAAGGGACAAAAACCAGGTGGCATCTACGAATGCGGCAAAATGAGGAAGTATAGGGAGACCACAGCACAATGGCTCTTGTTTCAAACAGAGTCTGGGGTGAAGTACCCGCATCTCTCCCCCATCCCTCAATATTCTCATCCTACTCCTGACTGTTCCCTCTTTAGGTGGGATTTTCTAAATATGATTGTCCACAAGTGTTGGTGGGGATGTTGCAATGTGAGGGTATCCATCATCAGTCATCTTAAAACAAAGATGAGTGGAGAGGAGAGTTTTGTGATCCGTTTTCAAATGCACTGCTTTTGGGTGTGTGGCTGCAAAAACACATGGTCTCAGCAATCCCACAGCAGCTGTCTCAGAAGATTGGCCCCGATGCCACCACAGCTGCTGTTGCAGAGCCAGGAGCTCCTTGCGGTTTGGTGTCTTCTGCTTACATCTGTGGATGTGACCCCCCTCTGCTCACCCAGTTCCTGGTAGCATCTGCTGAGTTTCCTGATTTGTTCCAGTGTTCCCTGAGAGCCAGTTGTGTAATGATATTTCAGAGGGTCTTCAGGGATTCCATCCACACTACACCAGTTACTGTGCAATGGCCATGTGCTTATCTTCTTGGAGCCCCCATGTGTGTCCTCTTCAGTGGAGCTGTGAAGAATTCTACTTAAATGTAGATCTCATTCTGTTGCTCATCAGGCTGCTTAGAAAGCTGCTCATCTCGTCTTTGGACACATGTACTTTATTCCTTTTGTGTGCATTGAAGTCTGATGCGGTTTTATTAATGCTGTGGACCCTTGTAGTTAGGTACTTTTAAATATCTTGGTGAATGTAACTCTGGCAACAACTTGAAGAAGTCGTTGTGTGATCCCCATTGTATGGGTGAGGAAACTGACACTTGTGGAGGTAGAGCAGGTTTATTAACTCCACACAAGTATTGATGCATTTCACATCTCAAGGTAGAAGTCTTCCTCTAAGGTTCATGCTGTGCACTAACATGCACTACACATACTGATGAAAATAAGACTATTGTCCTCCTACCAAACGGGAAATTAATGCCATGGCTGGATAAAGACACTTGTAAAAAAACTGCACTTCTCTCTATCTCAGTATTCCAATGAAAAAGCATAGAATTTTAGCCAGCTCCTGGAGAGACCGGGAAGCACAGAGTGTCCTACAAGAATGGGGATTCCTTGGAAGTGAGGTTCACCTTGACTCAAGAAAGATGACTCACGTATGGTGAAAGGCAATTATCCAGGGCCTCAAGAACAGCACCAGGAAGGAGAGCTGGGTCTGGTGGGATTCTGGGGGTCCTCTCTCCCACCTGGAAATCTACTGCTGCCTGCCGACCCTCTCAAGATGGCGACCTCTCTGGGTTCCAGCGCCTAAAACAGGCAAAACTGGGAGGACGTCGATTTCTCCATTCTGTGCCAGATATGTCTCAGAGAAACATGACCAAGGAGAACTATGAGAAAAAATGCAAACTCTGTCAGGCCATTCAGTGTTTGGCTGGTGCCCGGGGGAGCACATGCATCCCAAGAAGACTGAAGGGGGCCAAGCCTGCAGGAAATGTCTGTCAGACTTGCCTCTTAGACCTAGAGTATGACTGCCCATACAGGTTCATGACACAGACTTGCCTTTAAAGGTGACTGCAGATATGGACAGAGGAATTTCTAAGCCTGATAGAACATGGCCAGTTGTTCTGCTGGGGAAAGCCACGTCCAGTAGTGAGATGCTGCTCAAACTGGCCCGGACCACACTGTACTGGCTGAGGAATAAGCCTTACATTTGTTCTGTCCAGGTGAAAGGAGAGGACTGTCTGTAAAGACATGAGAAGCCTGCAGATCCGGATGACCCCCTCTTGCTGGTCAGAATATTAAAGATCGATATTGTGGAAACAATGACCCTGTAGCAGATAAGCTTCTAAAGCAGGCTTCAACCACGCTTCATCTTGAATCACCAGCAGAGAAGGATTCCACCAGAGTGTATGTTGGTGATCTGGCGGATACCATTACTCAGACAGATTTAAGAAATTGTCTCTGCCTGTTGGTGAGATCCGGATGGTCACCGTTGTGCAGAGATAGCAGTGTGCCTTTCATCCAGCTTTCCACAGGGTGGCTACAGAAGTGGGTGCCGACAAGTCCTCTAATAAACTGATTGTCAATGGCTGCAGACTCCGTGTAAAATGGGGACGATTCCAAGCACTCAAGGGGGAAAAAAGAAAAGAAAAAAAAAAAAACAGGTTGCGGGGGACAGAATCACAGAATCTGGGATCCTGCCGGAGCCTATTCCAGTGCCGTCAGGAGCTCCTTCTCCCCCTGCAGCTATGGTGCCTACTTTGGAGCCTGCTTACATGGACTGAGGCCACCTTTTCTGACTTTTCCCAGTGGCAAAATGCACCTGACAAGGAGAATAGACGTAGGAACCTGGCCTCCTGGACCTTCACTTGCCCAGGATTTTCTTGGTGCTGTGAGCTGAAGGAGTTCTTGTAAGATGGAAGCAGGGCCCCAGGATCATGTGATTGGCCTCATGTCTCTGCCTCACTAATGGTCAGGTGGTGGGCACTCAGGGCCTGGGAACCCAGCCATCCCTGATTCCTTGAGTTGATGAGGCAGGGGGCTGGCCCACCTGCTCCTGCCCCACCATGGCCGTCGTGGATGGTTGCTCTTTGAGCCTGGTAACGTCACTGGCTTGGCTCTGCCAGGCATGCACAGGCCCTGCGTACCCACGCACTGCTTTAAGGGGCTTGCCCTGCCTTGGGCCACAGTCTAGTTCTGGCCAGTGTCCCAGGAACTCAGTCCCCTGTGTATCCATCTTAGCTGTTTCTGGGGCACCCATGGCTCCCCTGGGTCCTTTTTCTCTTAGGGCTTTGGTTGGGGAGGGCTTGGGCTGGATCGCAGCCCCATGGCTCTAGGACGCTTGCCATGTGAGAGAGGCTCTGTCACACGAATGGGCAGACATGAGGACATGTGTTATGCTGCTGGCTGGCTGGGGCTGTGCAGATGCCACAGTCACTCTCCCCTCCAGCAGCCTCTGAGGGCCCAGCTTCCCCATTGATATTGATCCCATATGGCCTAGCAGTAGTACTGACTGCTTTGGGGCTGTGCAGGTCACTATCCTCAGAGAAACGTCAGATCCAGATGCCACCATGCAAGGGGAGTTTCTGTGGTCCTACCTCTGGGTTTTCAGTGGGGTGGGCCGGGTCTGGTTGTTGGAGCCCTGCTGGGGTTGCAGGGATGGGCCTGTCCATTGGTCCTGGCGATGTCCAGAGCAGATGTGGAAGGAATAGGAGTTCAGCATGCCTGCTCAAAGCTGCACTGTAGAAACCATGAGCCCTGGATGTCCAGGTACATGGGGAGTTTTGGGAGAGGACACCCACACAGAAATCGCCCAAAATCCTGGGGTCTGTCCTGAGATAGGAACAGACTTGCTGCACTCTGGGCGGCTGAGCCCCCAGAGAGTGTCCTGCTGCCCGGGGCTCTGCAGAAGTCCCCTCATGCTGCTGGGCCTTGGCCTCAGGGTCAGCTTCTGGACTTCTGGAGCTGGGCTGGTGGGCCACGGAGGACCAGCCCATCCCCCTTGGGGAGGGTCTGCATGCTGAGGGATGCCCACAGAGGCCTGGGTGCCAGGGACACTCGCTCCAGGCCCAGGACCTTCCTAGGGATCTTTGCGGGTTTGGCTGAAAGAAAAGCAGATTTGGTCCACTTCTCCACCAAGCCCATTTGTTCCTTGCAGGGCTGGGCCTCATGAACCTGGGCCCCTGGAGTTTTGGGGGTCTCTAGTGGCCCACCTGGTGTGACACTGAGGAAACACCCACAGGCTGCTGAACCCAGAGTGAGGGGTGTGTGCAGCTTGGGGCATGGTTGCTGTCAGAGCATCTCAGGCTGCTCCTGAGACGGACCCCAGGGTTCAGGCTGGCTCGGGGCTCCAGGCCTCATACTCTCACCCCAGGGCGGCTCGGTCTGGGCTTCAGCCCTGGTGCAGAACCCAGCTGGGAGAGGCCTTACCTGTCACCTGGCCCCCTTGCCACCTAAGATGAGGATCTGTCTCCATAGCGCGTGAGACGCTCCTGGGCACTGGGCCCCTCTGCCATCCCGGACAATCCACGCCATGCCATGACTTCCCACACCAAGGGGCCTACTGCACCGTTTCCCTGAATCCTCTCTCTGGGTCTGAGACACTGATTCTCTCCACTCCCTGGCTCAAGGCTTGCTGTCGTGACACACTTGGAGGGGTGCTTGTGAGTGAGGCGCCCCTGCTGTTCTCTGGCGTTGGTGCTGGCAGCTGTGGGTGTTGGCTCGCACAGATGGGACCAACCCCTCCAGTGCCCCCTAGGGTTCTTCTAGGCCAGGAGGGGAAGGGTGTGGGGGAGGGGCTTGGAGGGGTCTTGCCCTCATCCCATGCCCTGTCACTGAGGCGAGTCTAGCACCTGCCCTGGGGCCCAGCTGGCCTGTTTTCAGAAACTTCTTTGAGAAGGAAGAGGAAAAGGAGGAAGGCCCAGGGAGTAGGGATGGAGGGTCCTGGGCACTCCCCATGATTTAATGCCTCAGAGGGTGACTCGGGAGGCTGGAGCCCACGTGGGATGCAGGTCGCAGTGTGTCCTTCTCAACTCGACCATGGAGGCCTGAGCACCACGTGGTCCTCAAGAGTCCAGGCCTGAGACAGCATGTCCTGAAGGAGCTCCCATGGGCCAAAGAGAGACAGCTTCAGGAGATGTTCTAGGAATGGGGCTGCACATCAGGCCAGGTGGGGTCTCCTGGGAGAGGTCTGTGCCTTCACCTCGTTTCTGCTCTGGGCACTTCCCAGTGGGCAGTGCTGGGCCCCTTTTGGACAACCCTGGGGTCCAGCTGTGCACAGGAGGCCATGGATGCAGGGAAGGCCCAGGCAGGGGAATGCTCACCACGCTCCTGCCTTTCATCTGTGTCGTGTCAGGGGTGGGCTCAGTTTCCAGAAGGACTCACGGTGCCCTGCGCAGCTGACCAGGCCTGGCTTGGCTTGGCCTTCCCTCTAGGCCAGAGCAGAGGGTCGTGTGGACAGTGCAAGTGCTGCCCTCAGGACAGTTGAGGTCTGTCTTGTGTGCTCCTCCTGCCACCTTCAGGCACATGGGGACAAGTTTCTATGAACTTTGAATGCCGCTTATGTCCTGGCTGTGAGCTTGTGCTCGCCCCGCAGAAGGCAGACCTCCCAGAGCCTCAGGATGAGCCCAAAAGGGGTCTGTGGGGACAGCAGGCCTGGGAGGACCTGGCCTGTCAAGGCTGATGGCTGGTGGAGTGAGCAGAGCCTATTGGGATCCCAGTCTGTAGTGCCGGGGACCCACTCTGCACAGTATCAGACCCCCCTTCCCAATGAGGCTATGTCAGACAAGATCCTGCAGATCCTCATGGGGGTCGACTCATCTCAGTGGGATGTGGCCCCTGGAAGAAGGGGCTCCCCAAGTTCTCTCCCAAGGTGAGTCCTAGCCCAGTCCGCACACGATGCCGGCTCTGAGCCCCAGCCCCTGCTGTGGGATGTCTCCTCTCAGGCAGGGCATGGTTTCTGTGCCCTGCAGGGACGTGCCTCTGCCTCCTGTGCAGAGGAGACGAGCAGGATCATTCTGGAGGGGTCAGAACCCTACAGCGGGGAAGCCAGGCACTGTGGGCAGCAGGGTCACTGGACTGGGGAGGGGGGGCGGTCTTCTGTGCATCCTTGCCCCATCAATTGAGTGCTGTGGGAAGCACATTAAGGTGGCAATCTGGGTGCACAATATTTCCTTGTCCTCATGGAAGGAGCAGAGGTGTTCAGAGCCCCTAGGACGTCCCTGAAAGCCTCCCCGTTCCCGGGCCCTCTGCAGTCCCTACCCAATGCCAGAACTCCAGGCAGTAGGCTGGGCTGTCACCCTCTTCTCTGAGACACCTACCTCGACTCAGAGACCTCCCCGATGCCCTTCAGATGGGGACCCTCCATAGGCCTTATTTGATGCTGTAGCGCTCTTGGAGCACGCACGGTTTCTGAAGGCGTGTCTCACGTCCAGGCCATTCTGGTGTACATTCACTGAGGACAGCTTGCCCTGCTCCATCATTTTCTGTAGAGCAGGGCCAAGAGGGGGACCCACCCTCATGACAGACACAAGACTCACTGCCGAAACAGCTGTCATAAAACAGCAGTTCTGGAAGGAAAAGAGGCTTTTTCTGCAAAAAACTTCTCCTCCTTGTTTCCAAAGGCAGGGAAAGCCATCAGAGCCCAGCTCACCTGTGGAGCCCAGGTCACTATCTATCCGGGATTTGTGACTGGCCCCTTCCACCCCCTCAGGACTGACTTTCCCTCCAGCTGGGTAACTGGGCGCCTGACATGGCATGGCATGGCATGTTTGTCCTGCTCTGGCCAGTTGTGGTCGGGCCAAATGAGGTATTTCCCTAGGTTCCTGGCCTTCCCCTTCTTGAAAACCATCAGGAGTGACCACACTGGACCCCAGACTTGTGGGGGGATTCCCTTGTAGATCCAGTGAGAAAACCATGGACAGAAGAAGGCTTTGGTGAGACAGGTCTCAGGGTGATAGTAAGGAGGATCAGAGTCTAAGCATTCTGGAAGCCTCCTGCCTTTGGCTCCAAGGTTCCTCGGGGGAGGTCGAGTCTACCTAGGACCGGGCCTTCCTTCCAATGAATAAACAGTGGACAAGTGCTAAAAAAGACAAACAAAAAAAGAGTGTAACTGTGCATTTTAAAATAACATGAACAGTATAATTGGATTATTTGCAACTCAGTGGATAAATGCTTGAGAGGAGGAATACCTCAATCTCCATCATGTCCTCATTTCAAATTGCAAGCTGCATCAAAACATGTCAAGTATGTGTGCCTACTAAATACCCATAAAAATGGACATAAATGAAACGTTAAAAAACGAATAAACGACATATATAGCCGTATATCAATTAAAGGAATTGGATTCAGTAAAAGCAACAAAGAAACTCAACAAAGATATTTCTCAATTAAACCTCATGTTTCTGGTGACTTCACTGGATAATTCTGCCAAACGTTTCTGGAAGAAATAACACCAGTTCTCCACTCAAGATAATTGAGGAGAGGCCACACTTTCCAAAGCATTTTACAGAGCAAGCACAAGCCTGATATCAAAACCAGACAACATTATGAGAAAATAACATGACAGACCAATGTAACTCATGAACATAGACACAAACTCTGTAAAAAACAATTAACCAGAGTTAGAAACTAGCAACATAAAAAATTTACATCCTAGCCAAATGGAATTTCCTCCATGTGAGTTTAGCAAAGTAACATGGTACAAGATGAACATGGAAAAGTCAATGCTATTTTTATATGCCAGCAACAAACAATTGAAAATTGAAAATCGATATCCCTTAATATAGCAGCAACCCCCCCCCCCCCCACGAAATCTGTAGTGGTAAAATTTAACAAAATATGTGCAAGACCTGTGCTCAGAAGCCTAAAAAACATTTCAGAAAAATATGAAACCACGTTGAAATAAATAGAGAGACATACCACATTAATGGATTGCAAGACTCAAGACTGTCAATATGTCAGTTACTCTCAAATAATCTATATGTCTAGTGTAAACCAGTAAAAATCCCTGCAGCCTCTTGTTGCTATAAAATGACAAGCTGACTTCAAAATTTATATGGGAAAGCAAAGGGACTAGAATAGCCTAACAATTTTATAAAGGACCAAGAATATTGGAGGACTCACATTACCTGATATCGAGATGCATTTGACAACTATGCTAATCAGGACACTGTGATATTGGCAGAAGAAAAGGCATAAGAGTCCGAAGCTAGATCTATATATTCAAGTTAAATGGATTTTTCCATAAAGTGCCAAGAGAATTCAGTGGGGAAGGATGTTTTATTCCAGGAGTGGTGCTGGAACAGTCGGACATTGACATGCAAACAAATGAACCTCAAACTTTGCCTCACACCATACACAAAAGTTAACTCAAAATGCTTCATAGAACTAAATGTGAAAGCTAATGTTACAACACTTGTAGAAGAAAATGTAAGGGAATCTGCAGCATCATGTAAGATAAAGATAGACAGGATGCAAAAAGCACAAACTATGAAATAGAACAAGCATACATTTTTAAAATTTTATATACTACAAACCTGTCCCTTCTATACCTTCACAAAGGAGAAAGAAGCTTTGGAGCTGGGAAAGCAGACTATTCCCCTGCTCTAGTAGTTCTCAGACAAGCTTCTGTGAAAGTTAGAGCCCAAGATCTGTTAAAAGTGCAGATTCCAGGAATCACACCCAGTGAAGCTTATGTAGTGTGGCCACAATGGTGTCCTAGGATCTGGGAATTCACTGCCCAGCCTAGGGAACTTCCAGAAACTTTATTAAATCCCTTAGGTAGCAAGACTGTCTGAAATATATCCACTCTTCCCAGGACAGACATGAAGTTGAGAAGAGCGACCTCAGAGCACACAGAAACACAGGACATGATGAACACAGTGTGAAAATCACCATAAGGGTAAGGCAGTGCGTCTTATGAGAAGACCTCACAACTCTTACTGGCCTTTCTCCCCAGAGGCCTCAGTTTATCTCAAATCCCTGCTCCTCATGGGTGGTGAATGGAGTTGTGTCAGGAAATGACCTTTTCGATCCCCAAAAGGCATGGGCTCCTTTCAGGGGCCACTGAACACATAGGATGGGGCGTGATGCAAGCTATTGTCCCCCTCCCACCAGCCTTGGTTTCCTTCTTGCACCATCATGTGCTTCCACGGGAGCCTAGAGCAATGACACGACTTAGGGCCAATGTCTTCCCTTTTTAGGAGACCGGCCCCTCGCCTGAGCAGTGCGTCTCCCCTCTCCTCCTTTCAGCTGTCCTTCTCCTGATCTCATCTGCCATTCCACAGCAGACAGCTGTCCCTCGTAGCCTGATGATCTAGCCTGGCCCCTTCCTCCTATGTCCCAGCCTGGAGAGGGCTGCCCTCCCCGAGTGGAAGGACATCAGTCCCAGGGTCCCAGAGCCATGACTACTACAGAACCATCCTTAGCATCAGTGTCCCATGGCAGTGGCTGACCTTTGAAATGAAGCTTCACCACCCATCGCACCTGGCCCTGAAACACTTTCTTTTCTTTTTGTCTCATTTGAGACAGGCCCTCACTGCGTTGCTCAGCCTGTAGTGCCGTGGAGAAATCATGGCTCACAGTAGCCTTGACCTCCCAGACTCAAGCAATCCTTTCATCTCAGCCTCACAAGTAGCTGGAATTACATGCATGCTCCACCATGCCTGGGTATATGCTTTTAAAATTTTTTGTAAAACGGGGTCTCCCTATGTTGCCCAGGATGGTCGTGAACTCTGGGGCTGAAGGAATCCTCATGCCTCGATGACTCAACATGCTGAGATTTGACGTCTGAGCCACCTTACCTTGCCGTGAACCATTTTCTTTCTTTTAAAATTACTATTATACTTTAAGTTCTGGGATATGTGTGCTGAACGTGTAGGTTTGTTACACAGGTATACACGTGCCATGATGGTTTGCTGCACCCATCAAGCCGTCATCTACATTAGGTATTTCTCCTAATGCTATCCCTCCCATAGACCCCCATCGCCCAACAGGCCCCAGTGTGTGATGTTCCCCTCCCTGTGTCCACGTGTTCTCATTGTTCAACTACCACTTATGAGTGAGAACATGGAGTGTTTGGTTTTCTGTTCCTGTGTTAGTTTGCTGAGAATGATGGTTTCCAACTTCATCCATGTCCCTGCAAAGGACATGAACTCATCCTTTTTTATGGCTGCATAGTATTCCATGGTGTATATGAGCCACATTTTCTTTATCCAGTCTATCATTGATGGGCATTTGGGTTGGTTCCAAGTCTTTGCTATTGTGAATAGTGCTGCAATAAACATACGTGTGCATGTGTCTTTATAGCAGACACACTGAGTCAGGCACAGGCAGGGCCGACCAGGGTTTTCCTGGTGTCCCCACACCAGGGTGTTTGTAGTGGAAACAAAGGGACGCGAGAGCTTTTGTGTGTGTGCTTGTGTGTGTGTGTGTATGTGTGTCTGTGTGTGTCTGTGTTTGTGTGTGTGTGTCTGTCTGTGTGTGTGTCTTGTCCAACCATTCTCCTGCATCCGGAAACGTTGGGAACAGAGAGTCCCACGTCACCCTTAGTGCGGAGTGTGTCTCAGAAAGACTTTTTGTGACAGAAATAAAGAATTTTATGTCTATATTTACACATGCCTTTTTCTCAGGGTGTTTTTCTGTTGTGAAGGGTGGAGGGCAGTGGCATGATCACGCCTCACTGCAGCATCCATCTTCTGGGCTCAAGCAAGCCTCCTCACACTGAAACCTCCCAAGTAGCTGGGAGTGCAGATGGCCGCCACCATGCCCACCTAATGTATTTAATTTTTTTTTTAGATGAGGTGTGTCAGTGTGTTGCTCAGGCTGCCTTCAAACACACAGCCTCAAGTGATCTTCCCATCTTGGCCAATTTTTATAAAGGCTTTTTATACATGCTGTAGACTCAATCAGTTCACACTTGTGTGCTTTTTTAATATTGTGTTACTCCACCTTTGAACCTGTCAACTGGTAACTGATTTCCATGAAAACCTGTAAGGTGATCATGGCTCATCAGTCAGTGTGATTTCAGCGTTGACTCACAGCAGCTAGGAAAGCCTGCATGGGAAGTATGTCTTGAGGAAAACTGGAGAGTTTCCGGGAACAGTTTTGAAAAACAGAGACTACTCATGTCTTCCTTCCCTCCCTTGCTTCTCCTCATGTGCCAGGTTTTCTGCTTTCTCCAATTGTTAACAAATCAGCATGGAGTATTATGTGATGAAACGCTTTTATCTCTTTCATCATCCCGTTTCTTCCTCAAAACTTTTTTTTTTTCTGGAAGGGTGGTAGGCAGAAGGGACTAAACATATTCAGAAAAACACATTGCAATATAAATTTCGTGAAAAAATTCATCATATTTAAGAAATGGTCAGGATGAAATCCTGAATTTGTAATAATTGTAAAACTCAGTTTGCATAACCTCCAATCCTTTTGTCTCTATCACTTATCCAGTGAGAAGTGTAGAAAAGATGAATTCCTTGCTTGTGACAGTGGCATTAGTTAGTCAAACTGCTGCACCCTGTCCATCGATATCACACATCCAGATTTAATAGCCACAAAATGCAAAGGCATTTTACAACTGTGGCGGTTTTCTTTATATCATTGTAATTTCCATTAAACCCCTAGCACTAAATTCAACATTCACACACTTGCAAGTACCATGGCCAAGAGAGATCCTGCCTGAAATGTTGAGAGGGGGCTGCAGCAGTGGCAACCCGGCTGAAGACAAGGCTGGAATGTGTCTTCACAAACCTGCAACCCCTTTTTTGAGGCAGGGTTTCTCTCTTTTGCCCAGGCTGGAGTACACTGGACGACTTATAGTGCACCACAGCGTAGGACTTCTGTGCTCAAGCGATCCTCCTGCCTTACGTTTCTGAGTAGATGGGACTACAGACATGTGCCACAATGCCCAGGTAATTTTAAAAATTGTGTAGAGCAGGGGTCTCACTATGTTGCCCAAGCTGGTCTTGAACTCCTGGCTTCAAGTGATTCTCCTCCCTCAGCCTCTCAAAATACTGGGATTACAGGCGTGAGCCACTGCCCGTGGCCTTTTTCTCACTTATTTTTCCTTTATCTAAGTTTTAAGGTTTATGTAAGGCTTTGCTCCAGCCCAGGAAACTGAATTTTTTCCCTCCCACTTGGAGGAAACAGCAATTCAAACGTTCAGGATTTGTGACCTACTGAAAGTTCATTGGCAACAATTGTGTCCTGTCTCTACCTGCCTGCAGGATAAAACAAAAATTAAAGTCAGCACCAGGCTGCACTTTTCCTCCATACATTATCCTGTGCAGAACAGCGTTTGAGGGATCCAGTGAGCCAGTTCTCTTGCAGTTGGAGGGATTATTGTTAAATGCTGGGAGTACATGTATTTTTCATAACAGACAACAGCTCGGCTGTTGCTTCATACTATGGGGAAATGCATAGTCTCCCAGGAGTGACAGCTTCATCATCTCTACCCCTTCACTCTTCCTTTACTCAAAGAAAGTTTCACCATATTGTAGTGAGTCAGGGTCCTGCTGGTGAATCACACGGTTGCTGACACTGTGTCAGGGACCCCCAAGGCCACCCTCACCTTCAGTGATTCATGGACATTCTCTGCTGCCCTTCTGCATACAATACTCCTAATTGAAGCCAGCCCCCTCACCTCAGGTCAGTATACCATGCGTCCCACCTTGTCATGGGCTTTGCTCCTGTAGTGATCACTCCTCTCTCCTGAACCATCGACTGCTCCCTCTACATTGGATCATTCTCCAGCTACGGGAAAACTCACCTTCTTCCCCCATGTCCTTCTGTAGCTACGAACACATGTGTCTGCTGCCCTGCAAAGGAAAACTGCATGAACTTATGCAACACACTTCATTGGAGTCCATTTTCAAAATTTTCTACAAAGGAAAACGAACCAGAATATCTAGAACAATTCTGAAGTGTAACTTGGGGGAATTCACCCCACACGATGTCAAGATTCACATTAATTCTATTTTATTTATTGATTGATTATGTTATCAGTGAGTTGGAAGAAGGTGACTTCCCCCTTGGCTTGGGGGTTGATCCAATATAGAGGGAGCCGTTGATGGTTCAGGAGAGAGGAATGATCAGTGCAGGAGCAGAACTCCTGAAAAGGTGGGAGGCATGGGATCCTCAGCTGAGGTGAGGGTGCTGCCTTGAGTTAGGAGCATTGAATGAAGCTATTGATTATGATTTTTAATCATCCAGCCCCATATGGCAATTATGTTACTTCTCCAGTATTCAGGACAGTGTGATATTGGGGGAAAATCTACAGATCAAAATAGAGTCTAGCAATAGACTCACAAACCTAATAAGTTGATTTTCAGAAAAGAGGCAAAGGCAATGGACAAAGATTATCTTTTAAAAATTGTGTTATTTTCTCCTGCCTCGTGGCCACTACATTAATTGTTTTTTATTCCTCTGGTTTCCTTTCCTGTGTTTCTCCTTTGCACTTCAACTGCTGTTCTGTTTGTCTGTCTGCCCCACCACAGTGCGATATTTCCCACAGCAAGGACCAAGTGTCTTTGTGATATTTGCTATGTCCATCTCATCAATGATAAACCGAATCAAGAAAATGTGGTACACATGCACCATGGAATACTATGCAGCCATGAAATACTATGCAGCCATGAAATGAATGAGCTCATGTCCTTGGCAGGGAGGTGGATGGTGGTGGCGGCCATTATCCTTAGCAAACTAATGCAGGAACAGAAAACCAAATACCGGATGTTCTCACTTACAAGTGGGAGGTAAATGATGAAAACACATGGACACATGGGAGAACCATCACTCACTGGGGCGTACTGGAGTGCGGGGGTGGGAGGAGGGAGACGATCAGGAAGAACAGCTCACGGATACTGGGCTTAATATCTGGGTGATGTGATGATGTGTGCGGTAAATCACCGTGGCACACATTTACTTGTGTAAGAAACCTGCACATCCTTCACATTGTACCCCTGAGCTTAAAGTAAAATTTGGAAATTAAAAAAAAGTCAATATCTCAGAATCCTTATTTCTATGTTTTGGTCTTTGTGTCATTTATCTAAGCATTATGGTGACGTGAAAGCTGAGGCATAACAACAGTTAGTATGATTAGCAATTTAGCAGGATTATAGCTCAGTATGATATAACATCAACTACTAGTATTGAATTACATTCAACTCCTCAAAATACTTAAGGAAAGTTGGTAAGAAAAAGTATTCACACTTGAAAACATTTTTAAAATTCATGTAAATTGGATTGACACTGAGTACCACAGATGTCACTGCCACTATGCTAATGAATTACATAATAGTGTAGCCGGACGAGCCGCAGACAAAACCTCTCAGACACCGAGTTGTAGAAGGAAGGGCTTTATTCAGCTGGGAGCATCGGCAAGCTACTGTCTTAAAACCCGAGCTCTCCGAATGCACAATTTCTGTCCCTTTTAAGGGCTCACAACACTAAAGATTTCACATGAAAGGGTCGTGATTGATTTGAGCAAGTAATGGGTATGTGACAGGGGCTGCCTGCACCGGTGGTCAGAGAGAAACAGAACAGGGCAGGGAGTTTCACAGTGTTCTTCTATACAATGTCTGGAATCTATGAATAACGTCGGTTTCTAAGTCATGAGTTGATTTTTAACTACTAGGTTTAGGCCAGGCAGGCCCAGGTCAGTTTTTGGGCCTGGTGCGGGGCTGCCTGTCTTTGGTTTTACTTCCTTGTTGTTTTTTCTTAAAAAAGATACTGAATATAAAACAATATAAAACAACATGAGAGGATCTCTCTCTTCTCTCAATAGTAACCATAAGACCCAGTAAATAATAAAGGAGGAAATAAAAGGAGACATATCAAAGCATCATCAGATGAGTGCAGGAACACACACATGAACACACCCTGCAGTCAAACTGACAATTTAAACATCACTGAGTGCTATTTCAAGCATTATGTAGAAAGCTACAGACAACAGTGAACTTATTCTGAGCATGTCTTAATCCATCATCTTCACAGATGGCTATGGAAATGGCCTGTAAACGTTTTGTCTGATAACCCCTGAAGTAGTGACGTTCAAACTCTTTTATGAAAATGTGTGATAAATACACAGTTTATATATAGTCGACTAGGCAAATAAATATATGTATGTGTATAGGAATGTGCAGTGTATTTGTATATTCTCTATGCAGTGAACGCTATTTAGTAATTTATTTTATCTCCATTTTTTAAAATGCTGTTCTTTAAAATGCTGTTTTTGGCTGACAACATTAATCTTATGATCGAACATGGACTAAAAACTAGTTTAGATGGCACATGTATACATATGTACCAACCTGCACAATGTGCACATGTACTGTAAAACTTAAAGTATAATAATAAAAAAAAGAAATAATTAAAGCCTTTTCAGAGAACATCTTGGATGGTTGGTAAATGTTGCTACAGAATAAATGCAAAAACACATTAGAACCCAATTTTGTCGGCCTCCTTAGCAATTCAGTGCTTTTAGACAAAAATGTCATCTTTGATATGGGCCACAAAAGCCACTACAAAATATACAATTACTGATGAAATATGTGTTTCATCTGCAGATATCAGTGTCTGTTTTGCACAGGTGAAGTCTTAGTTGGACAGATGGGAACTCACAGGCAAAGGGGACAGAAAGTACATGTGACCTCTTCTGTTGGTATCATGAGGAGGCTTTGCTTGGGCTGCAGCATAGCTGAATGTCATGCATTGCATGCATTCACGGAGACCTCCCTGTGAATGCACAGGGACCTCCATTCCCCTATGGTGCTCCATTTTATGAGGCAAGTGGGAGAGCTACACTGAAAATGGTAGGTAGTAAATAATTTGGCCTCAACCACCAAGCAATCTGAGCTCACGTGACAGTGTTTACTCTGGTACCCTGAAACTTGCCAGCTGCTCAGAATCTGTAGACTTTGTCCCACCCACCCACCATCCTGTGGAAATCTAAGTTTGGTCATAGATTCCCATGCATGGAGGATGGGAAGCTCTGGTCATGTGGGAAATTGAGCCCTCCCACAGGTAGACTGGCTGTGTTGGTCCCAGCTCTGTTTCCTCCCTTAGCAGCTAGAGAGTTGCTAGGGTCATGTATCAAGCAACTCCTCTTGTCTCTACAGTGTCTTTCATACTTTCTGCTGCTTCCTGTTTGTCACAAGGGCTCCTTCACAACTTTCCCAATCCCAATACTATAATGATCCTTTGAACTCATTCAGCAGGTCCGGAGTTACAGTCCACAGGAATGGCAGCAGGAAGTTCAAATTTGGCAAGAAATTCAAGCCTGCCCTTTGAAACTGGAGTGAGGCCACTCAGGAATCATTAAAGTCCAGGTCTGCAGGTGATGTTTAATATTAAGCGTCAACTTCATTGGATCAAAGGGTGCAAAGTATTGTTCCTGGGTGTGTCTGAGAGGTTGTTGCCAAAGGAATTCTCTGGCTCTTAAAGAATAACTGCATTTTAAAGCCTTCCCGCAGTGAAGCCTTGAATGACTGAATGATAAAATGGCAAGAGATCATCAGATTTCTGTGGCCAGTGTAGCAGGGAGAATGCATGTAGGTCAGTGATGCTTAAGGTGGTTGTAAGATGCTTCTGCTAAGCATGTTCCCTGCCCTCTTGTCAGTTAGTCTTCATGAGCTACTTCGTGTAATTAGATTAAAGACTCATATAGTAGAGTCACCTCTAACCATACCATACATTACACATTACAGGTTTCTGCCTTGACACATTAGATGACAGGGTTTAAAGTACAATAACAGTAATGTGCTAATTCCTGAGTGGTTGACATAAATATATTTTACACATATTTTCCAAATTGGTGACTGTTAATTAGAATACCTCTTGAAGTTAAAAGAAACACTCCATGTTTAAGGGAGAAATTACCTAAACGTTTTTACTCTCCTCTGCTGAACCATTCCATTAGACTGTTTACATTAAAAGATAGTTCTCGGACTATTTCCAGCAGCCTATTGAACAAGACTCTGTTTTATTTTTTGGGAGATCATAGCTTTAAATGCAAATCTTCTTAAAATAAATAGCAGATTACATGATAAAAGAAAATAATACTATGAAATAATAATAAAAGAGCCACAGAATAAACTTAAAGGAAAAAGAAAGAGGTAGTGAATAAAAGACAGTTACAAATCATTAGTAAAAGAAAAAATAATTCAAATGTAATGCATTTAAAAGAATGGTCTTTTGAAAAATAGGTATGAATAGAGTATTCAGTAGTTTACACCATCTTGCAGAAAATGGAAAAAGCACGACATGGAATATGAACAAGACAGGGTGATTTAATATAGGGCATTATTGAAAGTGAATAAAATCTTGAACTCTAATATTTTCAGAGCATGAATGAAATGGTTGATAAGCTCGGAAGGCATCCCATTTACTTTCAGAAACTGATTTTAACTTTTTCAGATGTCTTACTATTGTTTTCCATTTCCATATCCCTCCATTTTTTCGTGTGTGGCACAGTTCATAATGCTGTCACACATTGATGACAAAACTGATAGTGATAGCTTAAGAGTAATGTGACCTTATATTTAATTATACAAATGGGAATACTTTCAAGTGTAAAAAGAGGCATCATTCATGTTGACATCACGGTAGAAGAAAACTGGGTACAAACGGTTACTGTACCTTAAAAACCACAGAAGGGTAAACGAGCCCAAATAAATATTTTTGCCCTTCTGCACAATAGAGTAAAAATAAATGCGATGCTGGCCTTTCTATTCACTTCCCTGATGCAGTTCCTAAGGTGACATTAACCATTTTCTTCCAAGAGAGACTATTTCCAGGAGACATTAAAAACAGTGTTTGCAAAAGATTATACATTTTACATTATACATCAGAAAGGAAGAAATACATCAGAAACAAAGAAATGAAATAAAGATTTTTTCTCAAATAAATTTCACGTTTCTGGTGACTTCACTGGATAATCCTGCAAAACATTTGTGAAAGAAATAATGTTGTTTCTACACAAACTCTTTATGATTGAAAAGAGATCACACTTTTCAAAACATTTTACAGAGTCCACATCAACCTGGTATCAAAACCAGACAAACATCATGAAAAAACAACATGACAGAATAATATAACTCATGTCTATAAAAGCATAGATTTATGTTTATGCTATAATAATAGCAGGTCAAAACTAGGAATATATTAAAAATTTACAACATCATAGCCAAATGAGATTCACCCCATGACTTGTATATATTTATACATGTATATGTGAGTTTAGCATGGTAATATGTACAAGAGAAGTATGACTTTCGCAGCAACAAACTATTGAAAATTTAAAATCAATGCCACTTAATATAGCGGCAAAATCTCATGAAATGTTTAGTGGTAACATTTAACAAAATATGTGCAAGACCTGTACTCAGAAGCCTAAAAAACTTTGCTGTGAAATATTAAAGCAGGCTGAAATCAGTGGAGAGGTATACCACGTTAATGGATTGCAATACTCAAGATTGTGAACATGTCAGTTTCTCCCAAATGAACTACACATTCAATGTAACCACAATCAAAATCCATGCAACTTTTTGTTTCTACAAATTGATAAGCTGAATTCAAAGTTTATATGGAAAAGCAAAGGGACTAGAATAGTCTAACAATTTTATAAAGAACAAAGAATATTGGAGGAATCGTTACCTGTTTTCAAGATGTATTTCATAACTGTGGTAATCAGGACACTGTGATATTGGCATAAGGAAAGAAATAAGGGCCAAAGCTAGACCTATATATTCTCGTTAATTTTTTTCCATAAGGTCCCAAGATAATTTAGTGGGAAAGGATGCTGTATTCAGAGAATGATGGTGGAACAATTGGACATTGACATGCAAACAAATGAACCTGAACCTTTGTCTCACACCATATACAAAAGTTAATTCAAAATGCATCATAGAACTTATCACACTTCTAGAAGAAAATGTAGGAGAATCTGTGGCAACATGTAAAACAACGATAGATGGGATACAAAACACACAAACTATGAAATAGAAAATTCATAAAATTTTTAATATTTATATATTTACATGCTATCCTTATTCAGTCACTAATTACTTTTCCAAGCATTATACAAATCACATGAAGAGGTCATTAGAATTCTGATTTCCTAGAGAAATTTCCATTTAAATTTTTCATACAAGCTCATGATGATGAAATCCCAGCATTACATTTAGGCTCCACAATACCCTGTAAGGAGAGCTGAATATTTATTATGCTCATAAAAATATGGCCTCACCCTGCCCCCACAGACTCAGTCCTTGAGTCCCTGAAGAAATGAAGTGATAATCAAAAGATCATGGAAGGGGTCAAAGGTAGTTGTGACATTGTATCTCTGGAACATGCTCCCAGGGAAATGTGGGAACAGCAACAATATAAACAGCAAAACAGTAACAGCTAGAATTGATTGGAAATTGACCATATGCCAGGGACTTTCCTGACAACCGTACATGTTTTCTTCACACACTCAGTGCTCTAAACTGCCCCAAGAACTACATAAATTTACTAGTAGTATTTCTATGGTACTACTGGAGAAAGGAGTCACAGAGATGTTAAGTAACTTTCTCAGTGTCACCAGCATTGCATTGAGTGGTGGAGGTACAGGTCAGAGGCATCATGGAAAACTCTATTGTGCTGCATATTTGTGCAAGGGTAAGATCTGAAGGGTAAGAGCCAAAGGCTATAGCAAAATATTTAGAATTTTATAGCATGGGACTGCACAGGCAAGAGACATTTGATTTCTTCAGAAATAGTTAAGAGATGGAGACTTGAAAGGATTGGCCTGGGTATGATTTGGAGACAGTGCCCTGAGTGTGTCATTACCATAACAGGCAGCATGTCTTCACCTGAAGATCTTGGGTTTGTACATCAGAGAACACAAAAAAACCTGTCCCTTCTATACCTTCACAAAGGAGAAACAAGCTGTGCAGCTGGGAAAGGAGACTACTTCCCTGCTCTACTAGTTCTCAGACAAGTTTCCATGCAAGTTGGAATCCAGGATCCTTTAAAAGTGAAGATTCCACGATTCACACCCAGTGAGTCTCATGTAGTGTGGTCGGAATGGTGCCCTAGGATCTGGGAATTTACTGCTCAGGCTAGGGAAGTTTCAGAAAACTGATTAAATCCCTTAGGTTGCAAAACTGTCTGCAATATACCCACTCTTCCCAAGACAGACATGAGGTTGAGAAGAGAGACCTCAGAGCACACAGGAACACAAGACATGATGAATGCAGTGTGAGACTCACCATAAGGGTAGGGCAGAGGGACTTTTGAGAAGGCCTCACAACTACATCTGGCCTTTCTCCCTGAAGACCTCAGTTTATCTCAAATCCCTTCTCTTTGTGGGTGGTGAATGGAGGGAATGCCCGAAAATAACCCTTTAGATTCCAAAATTGCATGGACTTCCCTAAGGGACCAGTGAACACATAAGATGGGAGGTGATGGAAGCTATCGTGCTCTTCCCACCAGCCTTGGATCTTTCTGGTACCATCGTGTCCATCCACGGGAGCCTAGAGCAATGTCAGGACTTAGGGCAAATGTCTTCCCTTCAGTAACAGACACCTGCACCTCCTCTGAGGAGGTTGTCTCCCTTCTCCTCCCTTCAGCTGTCCTTCTCCTGATCTCATCTGTGATCCCACAGCAGACAGCTGTCCCTGGTAGCCTGATGACCTAGCCTGGCACCTTGCTCTTGTGTCCCAGCCTGGAGAGAGCTATCCTCATCAAGAAGGACATCAGTCCCAGGATCTCAGAGCTATGACTACCACAGAACCATCTGAGTATTAATGTTCATGGCAGTGATTGATCTTTGAAATGAAGCTTCACCACCCATCGCAGCTGGCCCTGAGACACTTTCTTTTATTTCTGTTTTATTTGAGATGGGGTCCCACTCTGTTGCTCAGCCTGGATTACAGTGGAGAAATCATGGCTCACTCCCACGCTCAAGTGATGCTTCCATCTCAGCCTCCCAAGTAGCTGAGACTACAGGCATGCTCCACCATGCCTGGCTGTTTTTCAAAATTTTTAGTAGAAAAGGGGTCTCCCTATGTCCCCCAAGCTGGCGGGAGCCACCACGCCTATCCCTGAACCACTTTCTTATCACAGAAAGCAAAGCAAGACAGAGGAGGAAGGTGCCTGTAACCCCTCCCAGGGACATTGTGTCCTCCTCCTTGGTGCCCTGTTATTTCCTTTGTACCGACCGCAATATCCCTACTCTTTTTATGTAAACAAGAAGTTTGAGGATACTTCTTTTCATTCATAAACTTGTGGCTTATAGCCAGAATATCATCACCTACTGGGCCATTTTGGACTTTTCTGAGTGCAGCTGTGGTTGTTGGAATGATTGGTAGGGGCTGCTGGCATTTGGGGAATGAGTGTTACAGGGAGGCAAACATCTTTTTCCAAAGTCTTCCATAAACTGGATTTTCCATACATGTCACTTCCCTGTAAACTGAGGGAGACTTGTATGTTGCTTCATCTAAGAACTTATAAAGACTTATTGACTGCTTCAGAAATCACATCACTGCAGGGCATTCCATTCTTGGATTGCACTCCAACACAACATTCCAGCATCAGTTTTCTTTGTATCTGTGCATTCCTGGGGAAAATAGAATAAGGGGAATCCAACATACCTACGAACATGATCATTTCCATGATAAGCTCTTTGTTGATGGGGAAATTTATGTGGGAGATGTCAGTAGTGTGATCTCTCATGAGTTGGTGAACACACTGGCTATGCCCGTTGCTGTTACCGCTGTTGCAGGTGTATCTCCCTCGCCAGGCTCCAAGGTCCTTCTTGGAAGGATGGAAACATACCCAGTAGATCTCTGTGCCCTCAGGATGGAACAGAGGACCTCACATGCAGAAGGAGGGCAGAGAACACTTGTAGAATTGTAGTGACCTCTACATGGTTAGATGACCAAACCCTGAGTCGCAGTGACGAGCAGCATGGATGTCAGTGCATGGGAGGGGAACACCACAGGCCTCTGCGTTTGGAGCCATGCAGCAGAGTGAGATCAACCTGCAGTATCGATCTCAGTTATGCACTTTAAGGGCCCCAAATATAAGCAGCCTATTGGTTAGGGTTCCTCTGTGTGTGTGTGTGTGTGTGTGTGTCGTGGGGTGGGCTGTGCACCCACGTATTTATGTGAGTGAGTAGAGAGAGAGAGAGAAAGATTGAGTTTGAAGACCTAGCTCATGCAGCTGTTAAGACCGGCAAGTCCAAATCTTGCAGAGCAGGATGTCAGGCTGGAGACCCGGGGAAGAGATGATATGAGAGACCAAATCCAGGGGCAGTGTGGAGGCAGAATTTCTTCATCTTGTGGAGAACCACAGTCTTCTTCTCTGAAGGCCTTCAAGGAACTGGATGAGGCCCACCCACACTGGAGAGGGCAATTGGGTTTACTGAAAGTCTGCTCATTTAAATGTTAGTTCTCCTAAAGAAAAGCCTTCACAGAGACATCTACCCTGGTCAAAGTGAACATTTCTCATGCATTGTGGCGTAGCAAAGTTGACACATCAGCTTTCCCATCATAGCCATCTTATACAAATCCTAATAATGATGAAGGCCTATCTGACAAAGGCAGGTGACTTCCTAACTAAGATTCTGTATTATCCATTTTTGTCCAACCCAAGCCAGCATTTCAGGGTCATAACAACTCTGGCCAGGAAGCCGAAGCTGATGTGAATGCCTTCCAGGGATGAGGCAGTGATGGGATAGTCAGGGCATACAGGTAAGAACAATCCCAGAGGGCACAGGTGATACCCCTGGACACCAAGAGTTTACCCTTGTTAAGGCACCCCCAGCAGGACATACATTCGTCAGGTAGGAGCTGGCCAAGGCCCCCAATGTGGCCTCCCACTGAGGGACCTTTCCCTCTAGGGTTCTTTGTCCAGTCCAAACAATTGATTTGCATCTTTCCTTTAGTGGAACTATCAGCAGGCAGTCAGTTCAGAGTAGTCATTGACATTAGTTCTTCCTATTCACAAGTGTGAATGACATCCCTAGGTGTTCTATGTGGGATGTTCAGCAGCTGGGTCACCCCTGCTGCCCAATGGTCACAGCTCGGTCAGATGTAAGTTTGGGTTCAGGATTCAGTGTGGTTTCAAAATTGGCCTTAGGTTTTGACTGTGGGCTCCTCACAGGCAGAGAGACCCACCATCTGTGCTGTCACTGAGTATCTCCAATTCAGTGTAGTACTGTGGGAGTAGCGACACAGTGTTGACACAATGCCGATCTTGCTTTTGTTCCGTCTGCAAGTAATCAACCATTTTGATCCATTTGGCCTCATTGTCTTCTTACCCACCAAATCTATGAATATATGACAAGACAAAATAACAACCGCACTGGCGATCCTTGTGTCCCTGTTAGCCACCACAGGGCTGCTTAGGGACTGCCTGAGCTCTTGACACACTATGATATTGAGTTGTGTGGTGTTGACTGACTGGAGTAGACTTATTCTTCAATGGCATCACACACACCAAACAAGTTTTCAGCACATACTACTGACGTAGTGTTGGCCTTGTCACACCTCGGTTATTTACAAATCAACTTCAAAAGCAATGCCATGTCTGATACCAGCTACAACTGCTATTTAATTTACTTATTTACATCAAATCAGTTTCTGAAGTCAAATGCATTTTAAAAGGTAGACTAATATTCCTACTTGAAATTCCAAAGCACTTATCACATACTAGAGATGTAGTTGTAAAAAAAATGTGAAATTTTAAAGGGATTAAGGAAAGATAACTAGTAAATTTATCTGCAATGTAATGCCTGCATCTTATGTTATTTCATTTATTCTTCAAAGCAAGTATTTAGTCTAAATATTCTAATTTCTACTTTGTAAATGGGGAAACAGTCCCACAGGATGTAAGTATCTTGCCCAACATCACAAGGCCAGTGTTTGAGAGGCAGGATGGACACCCAAGGCTATGCCATGCCATTGCCTGTAAGGAGACAGTGTAGGTAGGATCCAAGTAATTTTGCTTCAGCAAATTGACCTAGTCGCTTTCCTTTTTCTTCTGCCTAGGCCCTAGTTCTTTCATCCAGCTCTATAGTCTAGGGAATTCTCACATATCTTGTGGCAAATGGGATATCCTAACGAAGGATGCAGATACAGAGATACATAGGGGAAGGAATGAAGGAAGAGGCAGGGGGCTTCCATGGCCTCTACGGGCATGCTACCCTCCATGTGTTCCGCTAGGCAGAAGCTCTATGAACCCTGTCCTTTTGGGTTTTGATGGAGGTTTTCATTATAAAGGCATGATTGATTAAACTGTTGGCCCTCCATTGGCAATCAACTTAACCTTCAGCCCCTCTCCCTGTCCTGAAGGTTGGGGATGCAGCTGAAAGTGCGAACCCTCTAAGCTCCCATCCTAGAGCTACCTAGGAGCTGCCAGCCATCAGTCAACTCACTAGCATACAAAAAGACGTCACTATGAGGCAATTCTAAAACCTGTAGGAGTTGTATGACAGTAAGCAGGGTCCAGGACCAAATATATATATTTCACAATATCACACATGTGTATACCAGCTCAATCAGAATGCAAAGTTGCAAAAATGATACTATAGTTTATTCAGACAGAGTCGCATTCGCCCAGGCTGGAGTTGCAGTCGTGTGAACATGACTACCTGCATCCTCGACCTCCTAGACTCAAGGGATCCTCCCATCTCAGCCTCCAGAGTAGCTGGAACTACACCTACAAACATACATGCATACATTCATGCATTCATTCATTTATTTTTGTAGAGAGGGGGTTTTGCCATGTTGCCCAGGCACGTCTCACTCTCCCAAGCTCAAGCAATCCCCTTACCTCAGCATCCCAATGTGCTTGGATTACAGGCATGAGCCACTCCACCCGGCCAAAATTTACAATAGGGTCTAATATGTGAGAATAAATGAACAAAAGATGTGTGATACTTCTTTGGAGAAAACTGGAAATCTTTATTGAGATTTTTAAAAGTCAAATATCTCGGATAAATCCAGTTTGCATTCTTTCAGCTTGCCTTTGTTTAAAGCTGTGGTTGCCCTTCCCCTGCAATAGAAACACAACAGGAAGGAACATTACTAGCAGAACTGCATTCAGATGAAATTAAAGGTATACAAAGGACACCAAAATTTTAGTTTTATACATTGGACAAAAACCAGAAGCCTAAGTAAGAGTCACCCTATGGCTAACATTCCACTAGACCTCTGTAGAGACTTTGAACATAACACCTCCAAGCATACACATTAAACAACATTTTTTAAACACACCCCGCTTTTGGTGCTAGAAGGATACCAAAAGACAGTCTGAGACCAGAACACATTAAATCAAGTGAACCTATTAAAAGGGGCTTAAAGTAGATAGCAAACATTGTGTAGAGTTTTACTCAAAATGCAACTAAAACACAAAAAACCTAAGCAACCGAAGGAATTTGTGAAAAATATATAATTTAATGTTTTGGCTTGAAACTATCACCTGGATGTCCAATAGGCTCCTGCAAATAGTCTGAGAAGTATGTTTTGCCATAATGTAACTGAAAACAGTTATGATACATTAGGAAATACGTAAGTGAAGTGAATAGAAGGTCCAGTATTGCATTTGTTTTTTGTCTATTGTGCATAAGTGCAATAATATTGCTTTGGGCTAGTTTACCCTTCTTCGTCCTTTTTTGACATACACTAACCATTTGCATCCAGTTTTCACCTATAGTCATTATGTCAATATGAATAATGACACATTTTTCACCGGAAAGTATTCTCATTTGTGTAATTAATTAAATGGTAATATAAGTTTTAAGATATCACTGTCATTATTGACATTAAAACGTGAAAGAGTTATACATCATAAGCAGTGTGGCAAAGAAAAAGAAATGGAGAGGGAAACAAAATCGGAGAGTAACACATCTGGAAAGCTAAATATTTGCTTCTAAAAGTGACTGTTTTTGGCTGGGCGCAGTGGTTCACGCCTGTAATCCCAGCACTTTGGGAGGCCGAGGCAGGCAGATCACCAGGTCAAGAGATCAAGACCATCCTGGCTAACACGGTGAAACCCCCGTCTCTACTAAAAATACAAAAAATTAGCCAGGCGTGGTGGCTGGTGCCTGTAGTCCCAGTTGCTCGGGAGGCTGAGACAGGAGAATGGCATGAACCCGGGAGGCGGGGCTTGCAGTGAGCCAAGATCGTGCCACTGCACTGCAGCCTGGGCAGCAGAGAGAGACTCCATCTCAAAAAAAAAAAAAAGTGACTGTTTTTTGAGGTACAACTGGCAAATTTCACGTCCTTCCACAGTCTTTGTGATGTTCAGATATTCAGGTATTTCAGGGATATATTAAATAATGTAGGCATTCTGAGCATATCAACCATATCATCCACACTCTGAAAACATTAGTGTTCAAGAATGTATTCCCTTTCAATTATGCCCTACATTCAATATCTGTGTCTTGTTCATATTCTGTGTTGTGCCTTTTCCATTTTCTTCAAGATTGTTTAATCTGCTGGATGCTCTTCCTAGCTATTTCTCAAAAGAACATTCTATTAAATTTATTAATATCAAATTAGTTTTCCTTTTGTTAATGATGAATACCTTTCATTTACTGCCTGTTTCTTTTTCCCTTGAGTCTATTCTGTGACTTTTATTATTTTGCTCTTTCTTAGTATTATTTTCTTGTATCATGAAATTTGCTATCTATTTTAATAAGATATACATTTAATGCTATGACAGTCCTAAGAATACAACTGAGGCTTGTTCAGTAGCCTCCTGGAAATCACAATCTTTTAATATTAATAGCCTAATGGAGTGGTTCAGAAGTGTGGAGTAAAAACATTTAGGTAATTTCTTCCCTAAACATGCAGTGCTT
Source organism: Pan paniscus (assembly GCF_029289425.2). Taxonomy (NCBI): domain Eukaryota; kingdom Metazoa; phylum Chordata; class Mammalia; order Primates; family Hominidae; genus Pan; species Pan paniscus. The sequence goes on along the minus strand of NC_073272.2, from coordinate 53,846,744 downwards.
CCTTTAAATTCAGAAGTTCTTCTAATTAAGTCAGCAATTTGGAAAACGTGTAAAAGATACTTACATGGACTACTCAGGACTAAGTACGTTATAGTCTTTGAACTTTAAATCGTATCTTCTGATGACTCAAGGCAGAAACCTGTAATACATAACCTCTGATACGGTTAGAGGTTGCTGTATGTGTCTCCAATCTAATTACACACAGTAGCTCATGAAGACTGACAGGAGGGTAGGGAGCATGCTTAGCACAGACATCTTACAAACACCTTGAGCATCACTGACCTACATGCATGCTCCCTACTTCATGGGCCACAAAAACTTGACTGTCTCTTTCCATTTTACTATTCAGTCTTTCAAGGCCTCACTGCGGGAAGACTTTAAAATGCAATCACTGGGTCCGGCAAGGGAGGTGGCTCATGCTTATAATCCCAGAACTTTGGGAGGCTGAGGCAGGTGGATCACTTGAGATCAGGAGTTCGAGCCCAGCCTGGCCAACATGGTGAAACCCTGTCTCTACTAGAAATACAAAAATTAGTCCAGCGTGGTGGCACGCACCTGTATTCCCAGCTACACAGGAGTCTGAGGCATGAGAATCCCTTGAAACCGGGAGGTGGAGGTCACAGTGAACCGAGATCAGACCACTGCACTCCAGCCTGGGCGACAGAGTGAGACCCCTACTGAAAAAAAACCATGCAATCGTTGTTTAAGAGCCTGAGAGAATTCAGGATTTGACAAAATCCAAGAACACTCATGAAGGTCTCCATACAGGAAAACAAACAACAAGTAGAGTGCCAGCTCATTTACTTAGGAGCAATGAAATCTCAACTCGGATATTATAATTGGACTGAAGCTGATTGTTATGATAAACAAATCACGAAAATCAAATTATCTTTGTATTTTCTCCAACAGAACCAAAACATGCAGAAATCAGCAATGAAATGATTTTAATCTATCTGATGTGCATTCACTACTTTCAATAAAAGCAAAAACCGGTGCAGGATTTATGTGTTTTGTCCAGAATCTCACAAATTATCTTAGAGCTGGTATTAGAATCTTCTTCAGGGTCAGCATATTTCATACGAAGTGGTATTACAAATGTATTATGTATTTGTGAAAAGCAGAAAGTAGAAAATAATCTACAAATTTTTAGCTGTTGGTTATACTCAGAAGTAAGAAAATGCTTTTCTTTTCTTTTTTCTTTTCCTTTCTTTTTTTTCCCCCCTGAGATCGGAGTTTCACTCTGTTGCCCAGGCTGGAGTACAGTGGCATGATCTCGGCTCACTGCAACCTCCGCCTCCCGGGTTCAAGCAGTTCCTCTGCCTCACCCTCCCGAGTAGATGGGATTACAGGTGCCTGCCATGAAGCCCGGCTAATTTTTTGTATTTTTAGTAGAGACTGGGTTTCACCATTTGCCCTGGCTGGTCTCGAACTCCTGACCTCAAATTATCCACCCGCCTCGGCCTCCCAAAGTGCTAGGATGACAGGCGTGAGCCCCCGCTTCTATTTGATGATTCAATATGGCTTTGACCCAATTTGTGTCTGTATCTGATAGTCTTTCAGTTTTGCAGTCAGGCTTCTGGGGTCTCGACTACCTTCCCGAGAAAGTCTGCATTTGGACTCTGTTTTTAAAGGGGCAGTAACATTCTCTCTTTTCATTATCAAAAGTGTAATATTATGGAATACAGAAAGCACGTAATTTTGAATCTTAATGGATAACATACCTCCTTCTGGCATTTTAAATTGCTCTCATTTTGTCAGAATCTTCCCCTGGACACCAGGGCCAACTCCACATTCATCCCCAGTCTTTGACTGAGACAGCTTCTGGAGATCAGCTTCCAGGTCAGGTACTAAAAAATACCAAGGATATCGACTGGAGCAGCCAAACCAGAATGATAAATAAGGAAATGATCCTATTCTTTTCCTCAGTGTGATGCAATAAAAGCCTGTAGGCTACTGTGGTAATAAATGTGCTGCAAAGATGTCCCACCTTTGTTTTCCTGTATTATGATATCTTAACTAACAATCTGAGGATAAATCACACCACACCTACATTTCCCATACTTTTTAACATTGTGTGTTATAAACACTCAGCTACCTAGGAAATCTGAAGTATCTCAGCTACCTAGGAAATCTGAAGACTGCCCCGTGGATAGCATTTTAATCATACCTTAAATATAATGTTCTGAATGATTAGATCAATGTACTGGTCTGCTTATGACAAATCTTATAGTCCTGACACTAATTCCCTGTTCAGGTACCCTGAAAGTGTTGGGGTTAAACTTAATTAATGTTTAGGTCCAAAGGCCCTATATGTCATTAAGAAAAAGTACCCGATACAACAGCAAAACCACTGTCTTCCAATGAGAGTACGGGAACTGAAGTGCAGAGAAATTAATGGGCATTGTTGACAGTCATATTCTGGAAACCCCTTAACAGTGAATTGCTAAAATAATCCATGGCCCAAATTCTGTCTATCTTTAGTTTGAAAATGCTATCTATTCGTTGAGGAAACAATTTCTGTTTCATGATAATCTTATTGTACTTGGAGTTTTCTAATTATAAAAATATTGAAACAACTTTTAAAAGCCCCTTCAAAGTTCCTACTGATATAGTTACCTGTATTCCAGTGTCCTGAATTATCCACCTTTTACCAAACATACTGTCAAAAATAGGCATCAGAGGAAACAGTGGCTGTCATTTATTGGCCTCTTTTCTGGAGATGCTATCCTACTTCACTGAACTGCGTTTTGTCCTGAGTCAATGCTGAGTACCTTACAGTGCAGACATATTTGAGTATTAAGCATTTTTAAGCAAAATCATTCACATTTTCTGACATGGATGGTGGGAAGAATGCAAACCTTGGAACAAAATATGAATTCCTTCTCCATGAGTCAAGTGTTCTTGGTAAGTCTCAATCTCTGAGCCTCATTTTTCAGTTTTATTTATTTATTTATTTATTGACACAGAGTTTCATTCTTTTTGCCCAGGCTGGAGTGCAACGGTGCAGTCCCGGCTCACTGCAACCTCCACCTCCCGGGTTCAAGCAGTTTCTCTGCCTCAGCCTCCCGAGTAGCTGGGATTACAGGCATGTGCCACCACCCCCGGCTAATTTTTGTATTTTTAGTAGAGACGGGGTTTCGCCATGTTGCCCAGGCTCGTCTCGAACTCCTGAACTCAGGTGATCCACCCACCTTGGCCTCCCAAAGTGCTGGGATTACAGATGTCAGCCACCATGCCTTGTGCAGCAAGGGGCATGCACACTGAGTCAGGCACATGCAGGGCCGGCCAGGGTTTTCCTGCTATCCCCACAACCTTATCCCAGGTAGTTTGTAGTAGGAAGAAAGGGACGTGAGAGATTTTTAAAATTTTTTTTGTCTCTTGCCCAACCATTCTCAGGCATCCAGAAACATTGAGAACAGAGAGTCCCATGTCACCCTTAGTGGAGGGTGTGTCTCAGAAAGACCTTTTGTGACAGAAATAAAGAATTTTATGTCTATATTTACACATACTGTTTTCTCAGGGTGTTTTTCTGTTGTCCAGGGTGGAGGGCAGTGGCATGACCATGGCTCACTGCAGCCTCCATCTCTTGGGCTCAAGCGATCCTCCTCACACAGCAACCTCCCCTGTAGCTGGGACTGCAGTTGGCCGCCACCACGCCCGCCTAATGTATTTAATTATTATTATATTTTAGATGCGGGGTGTCACTGAGTTGCTCAGGCTGCTTTCAAACACATGGCCTCAAGTGATCCTCCCATGCCTGCCAATTTTTATACATGCTTTTTATACATGCTGTAGACAATCCATTCACACCTGTACTTTTTTTTAAGGTTGTGTTATTGCACTTTTATACCTCTTGACTGGTAGCTGAATTCCCTGAATACCTGTAAGGTAATCACTGGCTGACCAATGAGTGTGGTTTTAACAATGGCTCACAGTGGCTTGGAAAGCCCTCATGGGAAGTATTTCTGAGGAAAAGTGGAGAGTGTGCAGGAATAGTTTTGAAAAACAGAGACAACCGATGTCCTCCTTCCCTCCCTTGCCTCTCCTCATGTGCCAGGTTTTCTGTTTTCTCCACTATTACAGAATCACCATGTTGTATCTTGTGATGAAAAGTTTTTATCTCTTTAATCATCCCATTTCGTCCTCCAGACCTTTTTTTTTCTGGAAGGGTTGTAAGCAGAAGGGACGAAACATCTTCAGAAAAACACATTATGATATAAACTTAGTGAAAAGATTCATCATATTTAAGAAATGGACAGCATGAAATCCTGAATTCATAAAAATTTTAAAAATCAGTTTACATAACATCCATCCCTTTTGTCTCTATCCCTTATCCAGTGAGGAGTGTAGAAAAGATGAATTCCTTGCTTGTGGCAACTGCATTAATTAGTCAAACTGCTGGACCCTTTTCGTCAATATCACACATCCAGATGTAATAGCCACAAAACACAAAGACATTTTACAACTGTACCTGTTTTTTTTTTTTATCTCATTGTAATTTCCATCAAAACCCTAGCACTGAACTCAACATTCACAGAGTTATGATACCATGGCCAAGAGAAATCCTGCCTCAAATGTTGGGAGGAGGCTGCAGCAGTGGCAGTCCAGCTGAAGACAAGGCTGAAATGTGTCTTCACACACCCCACTCCCTTTTTGAGACAGGGTTTCTCTCTGTCATCCAGGCTGGAATACACTGGAGGACTTAGAGCTCACCACAACCTAGGACTCCTAGGCTCAAGCAATCCTCCTGTGTTACCTTCCTGAGTATGATGGGACTATAGACATGTGCCATGATACCCAGCTAATTTTAAAAATTGTGTAGAGCAGGGGTCTCACTATGTTGCCCAGGCTGGTCTTGAACTCCTGGCTTCAAGTGATTCTCCTCCCTCAGCTTCTCAAAATACTGGGATTACAGGTGTGAGCCACTGCCAGTGGTCTTTTCTTCTCACTTTTTTTCCTTTATCTAAGACTTAAGTTTTATCTAAGGCTTTGCTTTAACCCAGGAAACTGATTTTTTCCCTCCCACTTAGAGGAAAGAACAATTCAAACGTTCAGTATTTTTGGCCTACTGAAAGTTCATTGGCAACAATTGTATCCAGTCTCTACCTGCCTGCAGGAGAAAACAAAAATTAAAGACTGCGCTTTCCCCCTATATATTATCATGCACAGAACAGCAGTTGAGGGATCCAGTGAGCCAGTTTTCTTGCAGTTGGAGGGATTATTGTGAATGGTGTGAGTACATGTATTTTTCATAATAGACAACAGCTCAGCTGCTGCTTCATACTATGGGGAAATCCATAGTCTCCCAGAAGTGACAGCTTCCTCATCTCTACCCCTTCGCTCTTCCCTTACTCAAAGAAAGTTTCACCATGTTGTAGTGAGTCAGGGTCCTGCTGGTGAATCACACGGTTGCTGACACTGTGTCAGGGACCCCCAAGGCCACCCTCACCTTCAGTGATTCATGGACATTCTCTGCTGCCCTTCTGCATACAATACTCCTAACTGAAGCCAGCCCCCTCACCTCAGGTCAGTATACCATGCCTCCCACCTTGTCATGGGCTTTGCTCCTACAGTGATCACTCCTCTCTCCAGAACCATCGACTGCTCCCTCTACATTGGATCATTCCCCAAGCTAAGGGAAAACTCACCCTCTTCCCCCATGTCCTTCTCTAGCTACGAACACATTTAATTCCTGCCCTGCAAAGGAAAACTGCATGAACTTATGCAACACACTTCATTGGAGTCCATTTTCAAAATTATCTACAAAGGAAAATGAACCAGAATATCCAAAACAATTCTGAAGTTTAACTTTGGGGAATTCACCCTACAGGAGGTCAAGATTCACATTAATTCTATTATATTTATTGATTGATTATGTTATCAGTGCATTGGAAGAAGGTGACTTCCCCCTTGGCTTGGGGATTGATCCAATATAGAGGGAGCCGTTGATGGTTCAGGAGAGAAGAGAGATCAGTGCAGGAGCGGAGCCCCTGAGAAGGTGGGAGGCATGGGATCCTCAGCTGAGGTGAGGGTGCTGCCTTGAGTTAGGAAGCATTGCATAAAGTTGTTGATTATGATTCTTAATCATCCAGCCCCATATGGCAATTGTGTTACTTCTCCAGCATTCAAGACAGTGTGGTATTGGAGAAAAGTCAACAAATCAAAATAGAGCCAGCAATAGACTCACAAACCTAATAAGTTGATTTTCAGAAAAGTGGCAAAGGCAAAGGAGAAAGATTACCTTTTTAAAATATTGTGTTGTTTTCCCCTGTCTCATGGCCAATATATTGTTTTTTATTCCTCTGGTTTCCTTCCCTCTGTTTCTCCTTTGCTCTTCAACTGCTGTTCTGTTTGTCTGTCTGCCCCACCACAGTCCGATATTTCCCACAACAAGGACCAAGTGTCTTTGTGGTATTTGAGATGTCCTTCCCATCAATGATAAACTGAATCAAGAAAATGTGGTACATATACACCATGGAATACCATGCAGCCATAAAAAAATGAGATCATGTCCTTGGCAGGGACATGGATGGTGGTGGCAGCCATTATCCTTAGCAAACTAATGCAGGAACAGAAAACCAAATACCGGATGTTCTCACTTATAAGTGGGAGGTAAATGATGAAAACACATGGACACATGGGAGAAGCATCACACACTGGGCCTACTGGACTGCGGGGGTGGGAGGAGGGAGAGGGTCAGGTAGAGTAGCTCGTGGATGCTGGGCTTAATGCCAGGGTGATGTGATGATGTGTGCAGTAAATCACAGTGGCACATATTTACCTATGTAAGAAACCTGCACATCCTGCACATGTACCCCTGAGCTTAAAGTAAATTTTGGAAATAAAAAAGGTCAGTATTTCAGAATCCTTCTTTCCATGTGTTGGTCATTGTGCCATTTATCTAAGCATTATGGTGACATAAAAGCTGAGGCATAACAACAATTAGTATTATCAGTAATTTTCCAGGATTATACCCCAGTATGATCTAACATCAACTACTAATATTGAATTGCATTTGACTCCTGGAAGTACTTAAGGAAAGTTGGTAAGAAAAAATATTCATGCTTGAAAATATTTTTAAAATTTGTGTAAATTGGATCAACACTGAATACCACAGATGTCGCTGTCACTGGATGCTAATGAAGTACATAATAGGAACTATAAGACACAGTCAATAATAAAGGGGGAAATAAAAGGGAACATATCAAAGCACTGTCAGACGAGTGCAGAAGCACACACATGGTCACACCTGCAGCTGCAGAAAGACATGGTAGGAAGTAAAGCCCCACAACTCATCAGCCTTCCTTCTCACCAGCTCATGAGTTCACAAATGAGTTTGCTGAGGGTCAAATGCCCACAGTAAAACTGACCAGTTTAAGCATCACTGAGTGCCATTTCAAGCATTATGTAGAAAGCCACAGACAACAGTGAACTTATTCTTAGCAAATCTTAATCCATCATCTTCACAGATGGCTAAAGAAATGGCCTGTAAACATTTTATCTAATAACCACTAAAGTAGTGACGTTCAAACTCTTTTATGACAATGTGTGAGAAATACACAGTTTATATATAGTCAACTAGGCAAATAAATATACGTTTGTACATGGGGATGTGTAGTGTATTTGTATATTCTATATGCAGTGAACGCTATTTAGTAATATATTTTATCTCCATTCTTTAAAATGCTGTTTGTGGCTGACAACATTAATCTTACGACCCACTATGGATTAAAAACCAGTTTAGAAATGATTACAGCTTTTCAGAGAACATCCCCCAAGGTTGATAAATGTTGCTATAGAATATATGCAAATATGCATGAGAACCCAATTTTGTCCACCTCCTTTGCAATTCAGTGTTTTTAGACAAAAATATCATCTTTGTTATGGGCCACAAAGGCTACTACAAAATATACAATTACTGATGAAATATGTGCTTCATCTGCAGATATCAGCGTCTCTTTTGCACAGGTGAAGTCTTACTTGGACAGATGGGAACTCACAGGCAAAAGGGACAGAAAATACATGTGACCTCTTGTCCTCTTGATATCATGTGGAGGCTTTGCTTGGGCTGCAGCATAGCTGAATGTCATGCATTGCATGCATTCATGGAGACCTCCCTGTGAATGCACAGGGACCTCCATTCCCCTATGGTGCTCCCATTTTATGAGGCAAGTGGGAGAGTTGCACTGAACATGGTAGGTAGTAAATAATTTGACCTCAACCACCAAGCAATCTGAGCTCACGTGACAACGTTTACTCTGGTACCCTGAAACTTGCCAGCTGCTCAGAATCTGTAGACTTTGTCCCACCCACCCACCATCCTGTGGAAATCTATGTTTGGTCATAGATTCCCATGCATGGAGGATGGGAAGCTCTGGTCATGTGGGAAATTGAGCCCTCCCAGAGGTAGACCGGCTGTGTTGCTCCCAGCTCTGTTTCCTCCCTTAGCAGCTAGAGAGTTGCTAGGGTCATGTATCAGGCAACTCTTCTTGTCTCTACAGTGTCTTTCATACTTTCTGCTGCTTCCTGTTTGTCACAAGGGCTCCTTCACAACTTTCCCAATACCAACGCAATTATGATCCTTTGAAGTCATCCAGCAGATCCGGAGTTATGGCCCACAGGAATGGCAGTGGGAAGTTCAAATTTGGCAAGAAATTCAAGCCTGCCCTTTGAAGCTGGAGTGAGGCCACTCAGGAATCATTAAAGTCCAGGTCTGCAGGTGATGTTTAATATTAAGTGTCAACTTGATTGGATCAAAGGGTGCAAAGTAATGTTTCTGGGTGTGTCTGAGAGGTTGTTGCCAAAGGAGATTAACATTTGAGCCAGCGGACTGGGAGAGGTAGACCCACCCTCAATCTGGGTGGGCACCATCTAATCAGTTGCCAGCGCCACTAGAATAAACTAAGCAGAAGAACATGGAAAACTAGACTTGCTGAGTCTTCCAGCCTCCAACTTCTCCCGTGCTGCATGCTTCCTGTCTTCGAACATCAGACTCCAGGTTCTTCTGCTTTTGGACTCTTGAATTTACACCAGTGATCTGCTAGGGGCTCTCGGGCCTTCAGCCACAGACTAAAGCCTGCAATGCTGGCTTCAATACGTTTGAGGTTTTGGAACTCAAACTGCCTTTCTTGCTCCTCAGCTTGCAGACAGCCTATTTTGGGACTTCGCCTTGTGATTGTGTAAGTTAATACTCCTTAACAAACCCTGCTTCACATACACATCTATCCATCAGTTCTGTCCTTCTACAGATCCCTAACTAATACAGTGTGAAACAGTACAATCTAGCCATCTGATGGCTGCACATCCTGCACATGTACCCCATTTTTCCAATCAGTATTCTGATTTTTGTTTTGTTTTGATTTGCTATGGTTTGGTTTGGTTTTTTTGAGAGGGAGTCTTGCTCTTGTTGCCCAGGCTGGAGTGCAATGGCGTGATCTCGGCTGGCTGCAACCTTTGCCCCTGGGTTGTATCGATTCTCCTGCCTCAGCCTCCTGATTAGCTGGGATTACAAGTACCCACACCATGCCCAGCTAAGTTTTTGTATTGTTAGTAGAGACGATGTTTCACCATTTTGGCCAAGCTGGCCTCGAACTCCTGACCTCAGGTGATCCACCCACCTCGGCCTCCCAAAGTGCACACTATTCTGTTTGCAGACTGAAATATGAGTTGGCGAGGAAGATGATATAGACCAAGACGATGTTTACGACTTGCTCAGCTGATTGGGCCTATGCTTGTGAGTGACTTAACATTTGATGTTTTCTATTAGCAGAATTTTTTTTGTGTGATAGCGTTGTTGAACTAGTATAGATGCACTGATAAAGGTCTGCCATGTTGACAAAAAACCATTGCGGCATCTCATGAAGGAAACAGTAACCCAAGAGGACTACATACTGGTTTTGCCTGGATGTGGGAATTTGTGTTCCCCAGATTTGACTAGTGATTTCCTCCTCATGCTTATTCATAGCTCATTACACTAGCACATAGCTAGTGTTGCAGCATGTCTTTAAACATGCATATGATCAGAAGTATCTATGTAATCTGTATATTCGTATTATTGACATGCATTGATAAGAAAAATTTTTTGTTTGCATGCGCACACACAAAACCCTCTTTTCCCAGGAGCCCAGTGTGCCAGAGCCTCAACAAGAAGAACCACCAGCTTAAAGTTGGGATCCTACACCTGGTCAGAAGACAGAAGAAGATCAGGGTGCAGCTGAGATTCAAGGTGGTGGGAAGGGAAAGAAAGAATGTCTATGGGGGGAGGAGGCCTATGTGTGCATCATGCCTTATGCCATGACCAGTAAGAGGAGGAAAGAAAACACTAGGAAAGGATCTCAAACATTTGCTGAGGGTTGGCTGGAAACGTGATGGGTATAGTTTGCAGCTTCCTGCAGTCCCTGGATATGATTAATCTTCTGTTTTTCTTCGAGATGCATTTTGTGGGCTTGAAAATACAGTCCTTCCTAAATCAGATGAAACCATTTAATTGGTTGTATAAAAATGTACATTATTTCACTAGTTTAACTTGATATTCTTAGGATGTTGCAGTGAGATCTTCTCAGCCATGGTGTTCACAGTGTTGTAAGCACCCTTTAATAGCATGTGGAGTGCCAAGTCGCCCTACCTTATAATACCCTGAATAAAGCCCATTTGCAAAGGGATGTTAACCTCATTTTATAAATAAAACTGAGGCCCGGTGTGGTGGCTCATGCCTGTAATCCCTGTGCTTTGGGAGGCCAAGGCGGGTGGATAACTTGAGGTCAGGGGTTCGAGACCAGCCTGGCCAACATAGTGAAACCCTGTCTCTACGAAAAATACAAAAATTAGCTCGGCATGGTGGCACACACTCAAAATCCCAGCTGCTAAGCAGGCTGCAGCAGAAGAGTTGCTTGAGCCCGAGTGGCATTGGTTGCAGTGAGCCAAGATTGCACCACTGCACTCCAACCTCGGTGACACAGCGAGACTCCGTCTCAAAAAATAAAAATAAAAATAAATAAATAAATAAGAAAACTGAGAATCAGAGGTTGAGACTTACCAAGAACACGACTCATGGAGAAGGAATTCATATTTTGTTTCAAGGTTTGCATTCTTCCCGCCTTCTGTTTTAGAAAATGTGAATGATTTTGCTTAAAAATGCTTAATACTTAAATGTGTCTGTACTATAAGGTAATTTGGTATTGGCTCAGGGCAAAACGCAGTTCAGTGAAGCAAGATAGCAACTCCAGAAAAGAGGCCAATGAATGACAGCCACTGTTTCCTTTGATTTATATTTTTGACCATATGTTTAGTAAAAGCTGGATAATTCAGGACAATGGCATACAGGTAACTGTGTTTGTAGGATTTTGAAGGGGCTTTTAAAAGTTGTTCTAATACTTTTATAATTAGAAAACTTCAAGTACGATAAGATTATCATGAAACAGAAACTGTTTCCTCAGCAGATAGCATTTTCAAACTAATCAGAGACAGAATTTGGGCCATGGATTATTTTAGCAATTCCCTGTTAAGGGGTTTCCAGAATATGACTGTCAACAATGCCCATTAATTTCTTTGCACTTCAGTTCCCATACTCTCACTGTTAGACAGTGATTTTGCTGTTATATTCCGTACTTTTTTCTTAATGACATTCATGTATGGAAAGTCACATATAGGGCCTTTCAACCTAAGAATTACTTTAATTAAGGTTAACCCCAACATTTTCAAGATACCTCAACAGGAGATGAGTGTCAGGACTATAGGATTTGTCATAGGCTCACCAATACATTGATCTAATCCTTCAGAAAATTACATTTAAGTTATGATTAAAATGCTATCCACGAGGCCATCTTCAGGTTTCCTAGGTAGCTGTGTGTTTATAATACACAATGGTAAAGTATGGGAAATGCAGGTGTGCTGAGACTTATCCTCAGATTGTCATTAAAAATAAGATATCATAATACAGGAAAACAAACGGGGACATCTTTGCATCACATTTATTACCACAGTAGCCTACAGGCTTTTATTGCACAACACTGAGGAAAAGAATAGGATCATTTCCTTATTTGTCATTCTTGTCTGGCTGCTCCAATCGATTTCCTTGGTATTTTTTAGTGCCTGACCTGGAAGCTGATCTCCAGGAGCTGTCTCAGTCAAAGACTGGGGATGAATGCGGAGATGGTCCTGATGTCCAGGGGAAGATTCTGACAAAGTCAGAGCAATTTAAAATGCCAGAAGGAGGTATGTTATCCATTAAGATTCAAAATTATGTGCTTTCTGTATTCCACAATATTACACTTTTCATAATAAAAAGAGAGAATATTACTGTCCCTTTAAAAACAGAATTCAAATGCAGACTTTATTTGTAAGGTGGTTCAGACCCCAGAAGCCTGACTGCAAAGCCGAAACACTATCAGATACAGACACAAATTGGGTGAAAGCCATATTGAACCATCAAATAGGAAAGCATTTTGTTACTTCTAAGTATAACCAACAGCTAACAATTTTCAGATTACTTTGTAATTTCTGTTTCTCACAAATATATAATGCATTTGTAATACCACTTTGTATGAAATATACTGATCTCTGAAGGAGATTCTAGTACCAGCTCCAACACGATTTGTGAGATTCTGGACAAATCACATCAATCCTACACCCATTTTTGCTTTTATTGAAAGTAGTGAATGCACATCAAATAGATTAAAATCCATTTCAGTGCTGATTTCTGCATGCTATGGTTCTGTTGGAGAGAATACACAGATATTCTGATTTTCATGATTTGTTTATCATAACAATCAGCTTTAGTCCAATTAAAATATCTGAGTTGAGACTTCATTGCTCCTAAGAAAATGAGAAGGCACTCTGCTTGATGCTTGTTTTCCTGTATGGAGACCTTCATGAGTGTTCTTGGATTTTGTCAAATCCTGAATTCTCTCAGGCTCTTAAACAATGATTGCATTTTTTTTTCAGATGGGGTCTCACTCTGTCGCCCAGGATGGAGTGCAGTGTTCCGATCTCGGTTCACAGCAACTTCTGCCTCCCGGGTTCAAGTGATTCTCATGCCTCAGCCTCCCGTGTATTTGGGATTACAGGTGCCTGCCACCATGCCAACCAATTTTTTTATTTTTAGTAGAGACGAGGTTTCACCATGTTGGCCAGGCTGGGCTCGAACTCCTGACCTCAAGTGACCCACTCGTCTCGGCCTCCCAAAATGTTGGGAGTGATTACAGGGGTGAACCTCCTCCTGCGCCAGACCCAATGATTACATTTTAAAGTCTTCCCGCAGTGAAGCCTTGAATGACTGAGTAATAAAATCGATAGAGACAGTCAGGTTTTTGTGACCCATGAAGTAGGGAGCATGCATGTAGGTCAGTCATGCTCAAGGTGGTTGGAAGATGCCTGTGCTAAGCGTGCTCCCTGTCCTCCTGTCAGTCTTCATGAGCTACTGTGTGTAATTAGATTGAAGACATATATGGTAACCTCTAACCATATCAGAGGTTATATTACAGGCTTCTGCCTTGAGTCATCAGATGATATGATTTAGAGTTCAAAGTCTATAATGTACTAAGTCCTGAGTAGTCCACATAAGTATTTTTCATACATGTTTTCCAAATTGCTGACTTAATTAGAAGAACTTCTGAATTTAAAGGAAGCACTGCACGTATAGGGAAGAAATTATCTAAATGTTTTTACTCCACACTGCTGAACCATTCCATTCGACTATTTACATTAAAGGATAGTTTACAGACGATTTCCAGGAGCCTATTGAACAAGCCTGAATTGTGTTCTTAGGACAGTCATAGCATTATATGCGTATCCTATTAAAATAGACAGCAAATTACATGATACAAGAAAATAATACTTAGAAATAAAAAAAAGAGTCACAAGAGAAACTTAAGGGAAAAGGAAACAGGCAGTAAATGAAAGGTACGAATCATTAACCAAAGGAAAAGTAATCCAAATGTAATAAATTTAATAGATCGTTCTTTTGTGAAATATCTAGGAAGAGAGCATCCAGTAGCTTAAACATTCTTGAGGAAAATGGAAAAAGCACAACACGGAATATGAACAAGACACAGATATTGAATATAAGGCATGATTGAAAGGGAATACATTCTTGAACACTAATATTTTCAGAGTATGGATGAAATGGTTCACATACTAGGAACACCTACATTATTTAACATATACCTTTAATACCTGAATATCTGAACATCACAAAGACTGTGCATGAGCTTGTGAAATTTGCTGTTCGTCCCTCAAAACAGTTACTTTTAGAAGCAAATATTTAGCTTTTCCAGATGCCTTACTCTCAGTTTTCTTTCCCTCTCCATTTTTTTTTTTTTGCCATACTGGATATGATGTATAACTCTTTCACGTTTTAATATCAATCATGATCGTGATACCTTAAAACTTATATAACCATTTAATTAAAACTAAAGCCCTTACTGGGGTAGAGCCAATTACCCTGTTATGCCCTGCACAGTGGAAGAAGCTCTCCTTAAAACTGAATCTGCAACAGAGACTCCCTTATAAAATGGTCTTCCCAGACTCCAGCTAAAATCAACCCTACTGGAGTGTCACATCCCATGAACAAATAGCCACATGCCCTGCCCATAAGGCTAACTTGCCAAACCCCAGAAATGGCTTCATCCCTTGCTCAAGGGGAGCCAGAGGGAGGAAGGCCAGCACTCAAAAAACAAGAGAAGCAATGCTTTTTTTCCTCTCCCAAGTATATTACCTAGACAATGGAGATATAATTAGCAAATCCCTGTAGTTTTTTTTTTATATAATAACCTACGACAGGATATAAACTTAAAACCACATTTATCCTGAGTAGGATCCACTATAGTTACAGGTTTGGTGATTATAGGAAATGTCAAGACATCAGGGAAATTGAGTTTTCCTTGCAGGATCCATGAACATCTTCAACCAAAGCAGAAATAGCCTAATCAGAAGAGAGGTGAGGGTTCAGGTCACCAAGTAAGGTTCAGTTGATTTGGGGTTGGAGGAGCTTCAAATCTTCTAAATCTTCGCATAATATAGCCCTGATAATTTAAATGAGACAGTGCTTCTCATTCAAACTTGGTTGAAATAAGAATTTCAATGGAGTCATAGTTTATTTAAAAAGAAAAATTTACCTCCAAGGGGCAGATGAAAGAGTCAGTGTTCCTCTTCTGAATGAAGGAGAAAACTCACAAATGTGAGTTTAATGTACATCTTAAAAGAAAACAGAGGCTGTTATCGGTGGTTCACATGTATAATCTCAACACTTTGGAAAGCAGAGGCAGGAGGATCGCTTTAACTCAGGAGTTCGAGACATGTTGTCTGTCATATGTGGGAGCTAAAAATTTTGATCTAATGGAGTAGAATTTTGGTGACCAGAGGCTGGGAACAGGGGGTGGGTGGGATGAAGAGAAGTTGGTTAATGGGTACATACAATTAAGTAAAAGGAATAACTTCTATTTGATAGCACAGTAGGGTGACTAATGGTAACAATAAATTATCATATATTTCAAAATGGCTAGAAGGGAAGATTTGAAATGTTCCCAGCACAAATAAATGATAAATGTTTGAGGTGATGGATATCCTAAATACCCTGATTTAACCATTATCCTTTGCATACATGTATCAAAGTGTCACATGTACCCCATAAATATGTACAACAATGTATCAATAAAAAAGAAATAAGTAAACAAAATACAATCTAATTTACAGTGGTGTATGTATACATAATGGAATACTATTCAGTCATATAAAAGAATGAAATCCCATCATTTGAGGCAACATGTATGGGCTTCAGATGTGTGAGCCTGGAGGACATTAAGTGAAATAAGCCAGACACAGAAAGATAAATACTGAATATTCTCATTGATATGTGGAAGCTAAAAGCTTTTATTTCATAGATGTAGAGAGTAGAATAGAGAATAGTAGAGTCTGGGAAGGGTGGGAGATGAACAGGTAGAGTTTAGTTAATGGATACAAAATTAAGACTAAATAGGAGGAATAATCTCTAGTGGTCTATACAGCACTGTAGGGTGACTATAGTTAACAATAATCTATTGTATATTTTCAAATAGCTATAAAAGAGGATTTTGAACGTTTCCAACACGAAGAAATGCTAAATGTTTGAGGTGGTGGATATGCTGATTATCCTGATTTGATCATTACAAGTTGTGTATGTGTATCAAAATATCACACTGTACCCTGTAAATATGTACAATTATTATGTATGAATAGGATATATGTACACACACACACACACACACACACATATGTCCTCATTTACTAACAAAAAGCAACTAGCTATTCAAGGCCCCCTTCCTCTCCTTCCCTTTCCTATATGACCTACCACGCTCATAAGTTATCTAAAAGTAAGTAATGAGAACTGAAACCACACACACAGCTTACTGCCTATATGAACAAGAGTTTACTATTCCACTGGCTTCATTAACATAACATTATTACTACAAGAATCTCTTGCCTGGGAAGATAAAAGTTGAACATAACTTTATTATTGATTCTAAGAACTGCTTAAAAGGCCTATCCACTGTTCAGTAAAAAGTGCCAAATGACAAACCCACAGCCAATATCATACTGAATGGACAAAAACTGGAAGCATTCCCTTTGAAAACTGGCACAAGACAGGGATGCCTTCTCTCACCACTCCTATTCAACATAGTGTTGGAAGTTCTGGCCAGGGCAATCAGGCGGGAGAAAGACATAAAGGGTATTCAATTAGGAAAAGAGGAAGTCAAATTGTCCCTGTTGGCAGATGACATGATTGTATATCTAGAAAACCCCATCGTCTCAGCCCAAAATCTCCTTAAGCTGATAAGCAACTTCAGCAGTCTCAAGATACAAAATCAATGTGCAAACATCACAAGCATTCTTATACACCAACAACAGACAAACAGAGAGCCAAATCATGAGTGAACTCCTATTCACAGTTGCTTCAAAGAGAATAAAATACCTAGGAATCCAACTTACAAGGGACGTGAAGGACCTCTTCAAGGAGAACTACAAACCACTGCTCAATGAAATAAAAGAGGATACAAACAAATGGAAGAACATTCCATGCTCATGGGTAGGAAGAATCAATGTCATGAAAATGGCCATACTGCCCAAGGTAATTTAGAGATTCAATGCCATCCCCATCAAGCTACCAATGATTTTCTTCACAGAATTGGAAAAAACTACTTTAAAGTTCATATGGAACCAAAAAGGAGCCCGCATTGCCAAGTCAATCCTAAGCCAAAAGAACAAAGCTGGAGGCATCCCACTACCTGACTTCAAACTATAGTACAAGACTACAGCAACCAAAACAACATGGTACTGGTACCAAAAGAGAGATATAGACCAATGGAACAGAACAGAGCCATCAGAAATAATGCCACATATCTACAACTATCTGATCTTTGACAAACCTGACAAAAACAAGCAATGGGGAAAGGATTCCCTATTTAATAAATGGTGCTGGGAAAACTGGCTAGCCATATGTAGAAAGCTGAAACTGGATCCCTTCCTTACACCTTATACAAAAATTAATTCAAGATGGATTAAAGACTTACATGTTAGACCTAAAAACATAAAAACCCTGGAAGAAAACCTAGGCAATACCATTCAGGACACAGGCATGGGCAAGGACTTCATGTCTAAAACACCAAAAGCAATGGCAAAAAAAGCCAAAATTGACAAATGGGATCTAATTAAACTCAAGAGCTTCTGCACAGCAAAAGAAACCACCATCAGAGTGAACAGGCAACCTACAGAATGGGAGAAAATTTTTGCAGTCTACTCATCTGACAAAGGGCTAATATCCAGAATCTACAATGAACTCAAACAAATTTACAGGAAAAAAACAAACAACCCCATCAACAAGTGGGCAAAGGATATGAACAGACACTTCTCAAAAGAAGACATTTATGCAGCAAAAAAACACATGAAAAAATGCTCATCATCACTGGCCATCAGAGAAATGCAAATCAAAACCACTATGAGATACCATCTCACACCAGTTAGAATGGCGATCATTAAAAAGTCAGGAAACAACAGGTGCTGGAGAGGATGTGGAGCAATAGGAACACTTTTACACTGTTGGTGGGACTGGAAACTGGTTCAACAGTTGTGGAAGTCAGTGTGGCGATTCCTCAGGGATCTAGAACTAGAAATACCATTTGACCCACCCATCCCATTACTGGGTATATACCCAAAGGATTGTAAATTATGCTGCTACAAAGACACACGCACACATATGTTTATTGCGGCACTATTCATAATAGCAAAGACTTGGAACCAACCCAAATGTCCAACAATGATAGACTGGATTAAGAAAATGTGGCAAATATACACCATGGAATACTATGCAGCCATAAAAAATGAAGAGTTCATGTCCTTTGTAGGGACATAGATGAAGCTGGAAACCATCATTCTCAGCAAACTATCACAAGGACAAAAAACCAAATATCGCATGTTCTTACTCATAGGTGGGAATTGAACAATGAGAACACATGGACACAGGAAGGGGAATATCACACACTGGCGACTGTTGTGGGGTCGGGGGAGCGGGGAGGGATAGCATTAGGAGATATACCTAATGCTAAATGACGAGTTAATGGGTGCAGCACACCAACATGGCACATGTATAGAAAGAAAAGTACTGTATGATCTCACTTATGTGTGGAATCAGAAAGAAAGGTGGGGGGAGAAAGAGAATGAGAAAGGGAAAAAAGGAAAGAAAGAAGGAAAGAAAGAAAGAAGGAAAGGAAGGAAGAAGAAAGAAAGAGAGAAAAAGAAAGAAAGAAAGGGCAAGCAATAGGGAGATAGAAGAAAGAGCAAGCAATAGGGAGATAGAGAATAAATTGGTGGTGATCAGGGACAGGGGAGGATAGGGGAGGAAATGGGGAGATGAAGGTCCAAGGATACAAAGTAGCAGATATGTAGGATGAACAAGTCTAGAGAGCTAAGGTACAACATGAGGATTGTTGCTATTATATTAGGCACTTTGGTTAAATAAGTAGATTTTAGCTGTTCTTGTCACACAGAAGTCACTGTGAGATGATATAATAGGTTAATTTCCTTCACTACATTAGCCACATTACTATCTTTATGTAACCCATACCATCATGTTGTAAACCTCAAATATACACAATGATTTTTTTTTAAAAGGGACAAGGTTTTTGAAGCAATCAGAGTTTCTTGCCAACGAAGATGCCCCCAGGCCTCCATGGATTCCTCCAGTCTTCCTCATGAATGCCAGATGGTGGTGTGCAGGAAAAAGCTGGCAAGTGAATGTGGATTCCACTTGTGTCTGAGACTTTCTGGGATTCCAGCTCTCCCAATTGCCTGTGTTTGGCCTTTATGAATTTGTTACATTTTCAATTACTTCCTTCTTATCCCCTCTTATGACTGTCACTTCTTCCACATGTGCTCTGCCAGAGGTGATGCAGTTTGTGTGTCTCATCTCCCCTCAGAGAGACTAGCCACCCTTGGTATCAGTTCCCATGGCTGCCTTGTTACCCCAGCTAATTTATTTTTATTTTTTTGTAGAATCAAGGTCTCACTATGTTGCCAGGACTGGTCTCAAACTCCTGGCCTCAAGCAATCCTCTGACCTGGCCTCCCAAAGTGGTGGGAGTACAGGTGTGAGCCACTGTGCCGGGCTTTTTGCTCAGGTTTTAATCAGATTATTTGTTTTCTTACTGTTGAGTTCCTTATATATTTTAGGTCTTCACCCCTTCTCAGATGTATGGTTTGCAAATGTATTCTCTCATTCCATAGGTTGTCTTTGCACACTGTTGATTGTTTCCTTTGCTCTGCAGAAGTTTCTGAGTTTGAGATAATCTCATTCGTTTACTTTTGCTTTTGTTCCCTGCACTTTGGGGATTATATCCAAAAACTCATTGCCCAGACCAGCGTCATGGAGCTTTCTCCCTATGTTTTCTTCTAGTAGTTTCATAGATTCAGGTCTTACATTATACAATGTTAATTCATTTTAAGTTGACTTTTGTATATGGTGAGAGATGAGGATGGAATTTCAGTCCTCTGCATGTGGATATATCATTTTCCAAATACAATTTATTGAAGGCTGCCCTTCCCTTACTGTGTGTTCTTGGCACCTCTGTCAAAAACCAATTGATCGTAAGTGCATGGATTTACTTCTGGGCTCTCTATTCTGTTCCTTTGGGTCACATGTCTATTTTGGGGATGCCATAATACTTCAGTTCTCTTTCCGGATTTATATTCCTCAATTTTGTTGTCCTTGCTTCTCTCTGTCAGTTTTCATGTATTCCTTAGCTTTGCTCTATATTCTTTCCTTTGGAGAATTGATCCATCATTATAAGTTTAGGTGTTAGAAGTTACGGGGAGGCAAAACGATGCTCAATAGCCTCTTCCCTCAAAGGATATGCAATTTGGTTAAGGACACACATAAATTAATTAAAGTTTTTCTTTCTTTGTTTTTGAGACAGGGTCTGGCTTTGTCACATAGGCTGCACTGCAGTGGTGTGTTGCTACTTCACTGTAGCCTTGAGCTCCTGGGCACAAGTGATCCTCCTACCTCGACCTCCCATGGGAACTGGGATTACCAGTGTGAACCATCAAAACAAAACAAAACAAAAACAAGTGTGAACCATCAAACCCAGCCCAGAGACATGTCAATTTGTCATTATAATTTTTTAAATTGCATAATTCAATTTAATGTCATAATTTTTTTCAAAGGAATTGTGTCTGGAGAAATTTATTGTTTTTAAGACTAAAATAGTCATTAAAAAGATGGATGCTGGCTGGGCACGGTGGCTCACACCTGTAATCCCAGCACTTTGGGAGGCCGAGGCAGGCAGACCACTTGAGGTCAAGAGTTCGAGATCAGCCTGGCCAAAATGGTGAAACCTCGTCTCTACTAAAAATACAAAAATTATCCAGGACTGGAGGCAAGTGCCTGTAATCCCAGCTACTCAGGAGGCTGAGGCAGGAGAGTTACTTGAGCGTGGGAGGCAGATGTTTCAGTGAGCTGATTGCGCCACTGAACTCCAGCCCAGGCAGTAGAGTGAGACGGTCTTAAAAAAAAAATGGATGCTAAAAAAAGAAAAAAACTTAAAGGCAGAATTAACATTTTGGATTAAAAATCAAAGTACACGAGGGGATAGATTCCTCATTTGCCCTGATGTGATTATTATGCATTGTATGCCTGTTTCAAAATATCTCATATACCCCATAAATATATACACCTTACTATGTACTCATAAAAATTAAAAATTAAAAAATAGAAAATTTGCCTGTGTTTGGCCTTTATGAATTTGTTACATTTTCAGTTCAGAAAAAATTCTGAGAAAAATCAAAAAGAAGAAAGTAATGTTCACTTTTTGAGGGACAAAGTTTCTCTTAATTGTTAACTGCTTGGAGTTACATAATTTAGCCATTGCTAATTCTATAGTGTTTTCATTCCAATTTTAACTTTAAAAATTTCATTAATTATGTTATCCAGTGGGTCTGAGGTAGAAGAATCAATGTTGTTGATGCTGCTTTCACAGCAAAGGGACTGGTTCCAGAGTCATTATAGTGGAGAAGATTGGGAGTTAGTAAAGGAGCCAACCTAAGTAAGTTTTGGACAAAAAAAAATACGAAAATAGCCACTTTCTGAACCCCTAAATGATGATAGATGAGGAAATATTTGGAAGAGGCTAAGGCAAATTTACAGATGACAGACTGTTAAACGGCTACTCTAAGAAGCAAAGATATCCTCGGGCATTCACATTGATGGACTTTTGCTTCTTGTCTGATGACTGAGCACCATGATTATTTCCCTTTGCTGTAATGATGAAAGAAATAAAGATAAAGATGGTATTGATGTCGTGAAATACTATTACAGCAAATATTGTAGCCTTCTTTCTTTCACAGAAAGCAGCATTCATTAACTTTAACCAAGAAAAATGGAAACTAAGGTCCTCTCTATCCTCCACCCCTAAATGATACCTAAAAAGGAAAATTGACATAACCAAGTGTGACCTTAATAGTGAGTGTCAACTTGATTGGATTGAAGGATGAAAATTATTGATCCTGGGTGTGTCTGTGAGGGTGTTGCCAAAGGAGATTAACATTTGAGTAAGTGGGCTGGGAAAGGCAGACCCACCCTTAATCTGGGTGGGTACCACCTAATCAGTTGTCAGTGCGGCTAGAATATAAAGCAGGCAGAAAAATGTGAAAAGGCTAGAGCAGTCTAGCCTCCCAGCCTACACCTTTCTCTCATGCTGGAATCTTCCTGCCCTTGAACATTGGACTCCAAGTTCTTCAGTTTTGGGACTCAGACTGGCTTTACTTGCTCCTCCACTTGCAGATGGCCTATTGCGGGACCTTGTGATCTTGTGAGTTAATACTTAATAAACTCATATATATATATGTATATATATGTATATATGTGGATACATATGTGTGTGTACATATATACGCACACACATATATAGGAGATATATATATACACACACATATATATAGGAGCTATATATATATATATCTCTTATTAGTTCTGACCCTCTAGAGAACCCCAGCTAATAGGCCAAGAAAATGTATTCAAGATAGCACACTGCTATTTATTTTATCAAAGATTTGTGATAGTATATTCTGTCTGAGGGAATTTAATATTGATTTTCCTGATGTAAAATAATATTTCTTTTCTGATTAAAAAAGTAGTAGATGCTTTTTATAGAAACTTGTAAAATATGGAATAGCAGAATAAACACTAACAACCACAATTTCTCCAGTCTGAGGTAAACAATGTGTTGCACTTCTATCCAGTACCTTTTATAACTGATAAAAGTTGTATATATGTATACAACTAAGTTGTATACATATATCAAAACATCACATTGTACACCATAAATACATATAATAGTTGTTAATTAAACAGGTTTTAAAAAAGAAAAAATAGTAAGTCAACAACCTTCGAACAATATATATACAGAAAAATTAGTCTTTATATAATATGTAGAGTTGATATTCTTCACACAGACAAAAAAACCCTTGAAATGAAAAATAAATTTAAAGCACTACATAAGTAACAAGAAGAATAAATAACACAATAAAATAAAAAATTAGTACTAAAACAATTCAAAGTACAAAGCTATGGAAATAATTATGCAATCTAGTAATTTTAGAATGAAAAATAAGGCAAAATTGAGATTAAAATTTTCTCCATCAAAGTAGAAAACACTTAATTTTTTAAAAACAAGGAATACAGTGAAGCTGATCCTGGAAAAGGTCATGTTGGTAGGGAAGTTGGATTCCCATCATTCTTTCCCCCAGGCATGCACAACGACAAAGTAAACTGATATTGGACTGTTGTGTCAGAGCAGAATCCAGGAATGGAATGCCCTGCAGTGATGTAATTTTCCAAAGCAGTCAATAAATCTTTATAAGTTCCCAGATGAAGCAACATACCAGCCTCCCTCTGTTTATGATTTGTATATGGTGAGAGATGAGGGTCAAATTTCATTCATCTGCGTGTGGATGTACAATTTCCCCAATACCATTTATTGAAGGCTGCCCTCCCCTCACTGTCTGTGCTTGGCATCTTTGTCAAAAATCAATAGAGCGTAAGTGTGTGGATTTATCTCTGGGCTTAATGATTTTTCATTACTCTTTTCTTTACTGATGCTGAGCATGTAAAATTTAACAATAACAAATAAATTCATGATAAGAAATCTAACAAATCTGACTTTCTCAGTTACACTCCACTTGAAAACACATGAGTTTTGTCTGTTTGACTAGTACTTCCTTTCCTGGTGAGGTTCAGCAATAGATGAACTTTGTGAGCTTCAGTGACTACTTCCTACCTTTCCACGTAATTGTAAGAATAAAATAAATGATAGTGACAATAGTAGTGAAGATAGTATTAAAATAAGGCTGGGCTTGTTGGTTCATGCTTGTAATCCCAGCACTTTGGGAGGCCGAGGCAGAAGGATCACTTGAGCACAGGAGTTCCAGACCAGCCTTGGAAAAATAGTGGGATGTCCCATGTCAAAAAAAAAAAAAAAATTAAACCGTTAGCCTGGTGTGCTGTCACATGCCTGTACTACCAGCTAATAGGGAGGGTGACATGGCAGGATCCCTGAAGCCCGGGAGTTGCAGGCTGCAGTGACCCACATTAACATCACTGCGCTCCAACCTGGGCAACAGAATGAGACCCTGTCTCAGAAATTAAAAACGGTATTGAGATAAAGCTAACAGCAATACTATTATGGGCTGAATTGTGTCTGCTCAAAATTCATATGGTGAAGTCTTAACCCCTAGTGCCTAAGAATGTAACTGTATGTGACATAGGTGGGGTCTTTAAAGAGGTAATTAAGATAAATTAGGTCATTAGACTGGGCCCTAAGGCAATTTGCCCAGTGCCCTTATAAGAAGAGGAAATGAGGACACAGACACACGTACAGAGGGAGGACTAAGGCAGACACAGGGAGAAAACAGCTGACTACAAGGCAAGGAAGGACGCCTTAGAAGAAACCAACTCTGCTGACACCTTGATCTCAGACATGTAGCCTCCAGAATTGTGAGAAAATACATTTCTGTTGTTTAAGCCACCCAGTCGGTGGTAGTTATTGATGGCAGCCCTAACAAATGAATAAAAATTCTTTTAGTGCCCCTCAGGAGGTGAGCATTATCATATCTATTTTATGAACTAGCACTACTGCTCCTCCTACTAATTTAATGACCGCATAATGATGCCTGTATCTGAGCAACTGAGCAGTGATACGAAAACTTCAAAACCTTCTGAACTATTTTACCTTAAGTCCATGACCCCGAGAGAATTTTCTCCCTTTCATGCTCTTCCTACTTCCACTACTACAATACTCTCACAAAATGCCAGGAACCCTCCTCCATTTGAATGACCTCTCCTAATGATTCATTCAGAAGACAGAAGCAATCTGCTGGGAACTCTTAGAGCTTCCCAAACCCAGTCTACCTGTGCTGTTCTGGCATTCTCTGTGGCCCTTCTGCATGCAATTGCTCCTGACTGAAGCCAGCCCCTCCCCTCAGCTCAGGATCACATAACTTCCACTTTCCCAAGGGCTTTGATCCTGCAATGATCATTTCTGCCTCTGAACCATCAACGGCTCCCTCTCTACTAGATTATTCCCCAAGCTAAGGAGGAACTCACCTTATTCCCCCATGTCCTTCTGTAGCCACTAACACATTTATCTGCTGCCCTTCACAGCAAAACTTCATGAACTTATACAACTTCACTTCATTGGAGTCCATTTTCATCCATTGCTCTAGTTTCAGAAAACCACAGGCCTTTTCCACAACTTAGGGTACAGCTGTTATCCTAACTTGTTATAAAACTGCTCACTGCTTTAGGGTATGGCTGTGAGCTCCTTACAGGCAGAGAGACCCACCATCTGTGCTGTCTGTCACTGAGTACCTACTATTCAGTGTTGTATTATGGGACTAGGGACACGGTGCCTACACAATGCTGCTCTTGCTTTTGTTGTGTCTGCAAACAATCAACTACTTGGATCCATTTGGGCTCATTATCTCCTTATTGACCAAATCTATGAATATGTTACATGGCAAACTAACAACTGCAGTGGTGATCCTTGTGGCCAGGGCTGCTTAGGGACTGCTTGAGCACTTGACACACTACTGTATTGAGTTGTGTGGCATTGCATGCCCAGAATATTGATTTATTCTTCATGGCATCGCACACAGCAAACAAGTTTTCTGCACGGACAATTGACTTAGGTTTGGCCTTGTCACACCTCAGTTTTTTAGAAATCCACTTTAGAATCGATCCCGTGTCTGACACCAGCTACACTGCTAATTCATTAACATATTCATTGAAATCAAATAATTTTGTGAAGTCAAATGCATTTTAAAAGGTAACTTGACATTCCTACTTGAAATTCAAAAGCAGATATCACATACAAGAGATGTAGTTTTAAAGAAATATGGAAGGAAAAAGTTTGAAATCTTAAAGGAAACAAGGAAATCTAGTAAACCAAATTTATCTGCAAAGCAATGCCTACTTGGTATGTTATTTCATTGATTCTTCATAGCAAGTAATTAGTGTAACTATTGTAATTTCTACTTTAGAAATGAGGAAATGGTCCCAAACATTGCAAGTATCTTGCCCACCATCTCAAGGCCAGTGTGTGGGAGGCAGGATGGAAACCCATGGCTAATTCATGTCATAGCCTCTAAAGAGAGAGTGTAGGTAGGACCCAAGTCATCTTGCTTCAGCAAGTTGCCCTGGTTGCTTTCCCCTTTCTTCTACCTAAGCCCTAATTCTTCCATCCAGTTCTACAGCCTAGGAACTTCTTACATATTTTGTGGCAAATTGGATATCGTAACAAAGGAAGCAGATGAGGAGACACATAAGGTGAGGTACGGGGGAAGGGGCAGGGAGCTTCCATGCCCTCTATGCGCAAGCTGCCCTCCATGTGTTCAGCTAGACGGAAGCTCTCTGAACCATGTCCTTTTCGGTTTTCATTATGTAGGTGTCATTGATTAAACTGTTGGCCCGCCATTTGTGATCAACTTAACCTTCAGCCCTTGTCCCTTCCCTGAAGGTTGTGGGTGGGGCTGAAAGGCCCAACTCTTTTCTTCCCCATCCTAGAGCTACCTAGGTGCTGCTAGCCATCAGTCAATTCACTAGCATACAAAAAGACACCACTTTGTGGAGATTCTAAAAATTGTAGGCGTTGTATGCCTGGAAGCAGGGTCTAGAACCAAATACGTGTTTCACAATATCACACCTGTGCATACCAGCTCAATCACAATACAAAATTTCAAAAATGATTTTTAATTTTTTTTGAAATTGAGTCTCCATTCCAAAATAATTTAACCACATCCTGGACCTCTTGGGGGCCCATGAGGTCCCACCTTAACCTCCAGATTAGCTGGGACTACAGCTACATACATATATGCATACATTCATGCATTTATTCTTTTATTTTTTAAAAAAGGGGGTCTCTTTCTGTTGGCCAGGTTGGTCTCATCTCCTGTGCTCAATCAATCCTCCTGCCTCAGCATCCCAAAGTGCTGGGATTAGAGGCTTGAGCTACCACATCAAGCCACAGTTTTCAATAGTATCAAATACCTGGGAATAAAATGAACAAAAGATGTGCAAGACTTTTTTGGTGAAAGTTGCAAAACTTTATTGAAATATTTTTAATTCAAATATCTCTAATATAAAACCAGTTTGTGTTGTTTCAGCTTGTCTTCATTTAAAACTGTGGTTGCTTTTCTCCTATAATAGAAACATAAAAGTTGGGAACATTACTAGGAGAATTATATTCAGATGAAATTAAAGATATGGGAAGGACACCAAAATTTTAGTTTTATACAGTGGACAAAAACAAGAAGTCTAAGAGTCACCCTTTTGCTTACATTGAGGTAGACCTCTGTAGAGACTTCGACGATAAACATCCAAGCATATGCATTAAAAACATTTTAAAAACACACCCTGCTTTCTAGTCCTGCAAGGAAACCAAAAGATAGTCCAAGGTCCGAACATGTGCATAGTTTTACTCAAAATATCAGCACCACACAAAATACCTAAGAAACTAAAGGAATTTACAAATAATGTGTACTTTTTCTGTAAACTTGCTTTTAATGTTTTGGCTTCAAACTACGGTCTGGATGCCTAATAGGCTCCTGGAAATACCCTGAAAAGTATCTTTGGATAAATCAGTTAATGTCACATTAGGAACTGCATACAATATGGTGAAAGCCTTGTTTGAATAAAGGAAGAGTGAAGGGGTAGACATGATGAAGCTGTCATGCCTGGGAGACCATGGATTTACCCATAATATGAAGCAGCAGCCGAAGCTGTTGTCTATTATGAAAAATACATGTACTCACAGCATTTAACAATAGTCCCTCCAACTGCAAGAGAGCTGGATCCCTGGATCCCTTAACCACTGTTCTGCTCCAGATAATATATGGGGGAAAGGTGCAGCCTCATGCTAACGTTAATTTTTGTTTTCTCCTGCAGGCAGGTAGACAAAGGACTCAATAATTGCCAAAGAGCTTTGCACAGGCCAAAAATCCTGAACATTTGAATTGCTCTTTCATCCAAGTGGGAGGAAAATTATCAGCTTCCTGGTTTGGAGCAAAGCCTCAGAAAACCCTTAAGCCTTAGATTTTAAAAGTCGGGTAAAAGTGGCTGCATGCACTGGCTCACACCAGGAATTCCAGCATTATTGGAGGCTGAGGCAGGAGAATCACTTGAGGCCAGGAGTTCAAGACCAGCCTGGACAGCATAGTGAGACTCTTGCTCTACACAATTTAAAAAATTAGCTGGGCATGGTGACACATGCCTGTAGTCCCATCTATTCAGGAAGGTAAGGCAGGAGGATCACTTTAGCTCAGGAGTTTCATGTCGTGGTGAGTTGTGAGTCCTCCAGTGTACTCCAGCCTGGGCAACAGAGAGAAATCCTGTCTGAAAAAGGGTGGGGGGGTTGTGAAGACACATTCCAGCCTTGTCTTCAGCTGGGCACCCACTGCTACAGCCCCCTCCCAACATTTAAGCCAGGATCTCTCTTAGCCACAGTACTTGTAACTCTTTGAATGCTGAATTTACTGCTAGGAGTTTGATGGAAATTTCAATGAGATGGATGAAATCAGGGAAAGTTTTAAACAGGCCTTGCATTTTGTGGCTATTACATCTGGATATATGATATTGATGGAAGGTGGCCAGCAGTTTGACTACTCAACGCAGCAGCCACAAATAAGGAATTCATCTTTTCTACACTTCTCACTGGATAAGTGAGAGACAAAAGGGATGGAGGTTATGTAAACTGATTTTTACAATTTTTATAAATTCAGGATTTCATCCTGACCATTTCTTAAACATGATGAATCTTTTCACTAAATTTATATTATAATGTGTTTTTCTGAAAATGCTTTTGTTCCTTCTGCATACCACCCTTCCAGAAAGAATAAAAGGTTTGGAGGAAGAAACGGGATGATTAAAGGGATAAAAACTTTTCATCACAGAATACTTCATGCTGATTTTCTATCAGCTGGAGGAAACAGAAAACCTGGCACATGAGGAGAGGCAAGGGAGGGAAGGGTGACATCGGTTGTCTTTGTTTTTCAAAACTGTTCCTGGAAACTCTCCACTTTTCCTCAAGCAATACTTCCCATGCAGGCTTTCCAAGCTGTTGTGAGCCAACGTTGAAATCACACTGACTGCTGAGCCCACGATCACCTTATAGGTATTCAGGGAAATTAGTTACCAGTCGAGAGATTTAAATGTGTAATAACACAACCTAAAAAAAAGGGTAGAGGTGTGAATTGATTGAGTCTACAGAAGTAGTTAAATTCATTGTACACATGGTTGAAAACCCAGAACCAGATAAGGAAGTGATTAATCAAAGCATGTATAAAAATTGGCCAAAATGGGAAAATCACTTGAGCCCATGTGTTTGAAAGCAGCCTGAGCAACACAGTAACACCCTGCATCTGAAAAAATAATTAAATACATTAGGTGTATTTAATTATATATTATATTATATTCAAGATACATGAGGGGAACACCCATACATGAGAAAGAAGATACAAACACATCTGCACTTATAGTAGGAGATTTCAACATTTCTCTCAGCAATTGGTAGAAACAGTGTACAAGAAAATCAGATATATATATATATATATATATATATATGCGCAGAAGGCTTGAACAATGGTATCAACCAACTCGGCCTAATTGTTATTTATAGAACAACAACAGAATATACATTCTTCACAAGTGCACATGGAATGTTCACCGAGATAGACCTTATTGTGGGCCAAAAAACAAATCTCAACAAATTCTAAAGGAATGAAATCTTACAAAACATGTTTTGTGACCACAAAAGAATTGAAATAGAAATTAGTTGTAGAAAGATATATGGAATCCCTGAAATATTGGAAATTAAATGACACTTTTAAGTAACGCAGGGATGAAAGAATAAATTGTAGAGAAAATTTGAAAATGAAAACACAGCCTATCAAAAAATGCAAGATAACACAGTAAAGCAGTGCACAGAGGGAAATTTATAGCATTCAATACTTATATCAGAAAGGAAGAAATGTCTCAAGTCAATTACCTAAGCTTCCACATTAAGAAACTAGAAAAACAGTTGACCAGGCATGGTGGCTCACGCCTGTAATCCCAGTACTTTGGTAGGCCAAGGTAGGCAGATCACAAGGTCAGGAGTTCAAGACCAGCCTGACCAACATGGTGAAACCCTGGCTCTACTAAAAATACAAAAATTAGCTGGGTGTGGGGGCACGCGCCTGTAATCCCAGCTACTCAAGTGGTTGAGGCAGCAAAATCGCTTGAACTGAGGAGGCAGAGGTTGCAGTGAGCCAAGATCGTGCCATTGCACTCCAGCCTGGGTGAAGGAGCGAGACTCTGTCTCAAAAAAAAAAAAAAAAAAATTAGCTGGGCATAGTGGCTGAGGCAGGAGAATCGCTTGAGCCCAGTAGGTGGAGGTTGCAGTGAGCTAAGGTCGTGCCACTGCACTCCAGTCTAGGTGACAGTGCCAGACTGTCTATGAAAAAAAAAAAAACCTAAACAAATAAATAAAATATGAAACTGGAAAAATAAAATCAAATTATACCCAAAACAACAAGAAGGAAAAATTAATAAAGACATGAATAGAAATAAATTAAATAGAAATGAAAAAATCTATTAAAAAAATCAGTGAAGCCAGAAGTCGCTTGTTTGGGAGGAACAGTCAAATTAATAAACCTTTAGACAGACTGATGAGAGAAATGGAGAGAGAATACAAATCACAGATATCAGTAGCGCCAGAGGGCACATCAATACAAATCATTCAGATATTAAATATATGATAGGGAACATGGTGAAAAGCACTATCCAAAATATTATTTTTTAAATGGAGTGGGAAGATTCCTTGAAGGACACTAGCTAGCAAACCTCATTCCCCCCAAAGAAATAGATGACATATATAGTGTTTATACCAATTAAAGAAATTGAATTCACTAAAACCAACAAAGAAATGAAACAAAATTTTTTTCTCAAATAAAATTCATGTTTCTGGTGATTTCACTGGTTAATTCTGCAAACATTTGTGGAAGAAATAGTATCAATTCTACACAAACCCTTTCTGATAATTGAAAGAGATCACACTTTTCAAAGCATTTTACAGAGCCCACATCAGCCTTATATCAAAACCATACAAACATTATGAGAAAATAACATGACAGACTAATATAACTCATGTTCATAAAAGCATAGATATATATCTATGCTATAATAATAGCAGTTCAGAACTAAGAATGTATTAAAAATATACAACATCATGGCCAAATGAGATTCATCCCATGACTTGAATATATATACATATGTGAGTTTAGCAAAGTAATATGGTACAAGATAAGTATGCAAAAGTCAATGTGATTTTTAAATATCATCAACAAATAATTGAAAATTGAAAATCATTACCACTTAATATAGCAGCAAAAATCCATGAAATATTTACTGGTAAAATTTAACAAAATATGCACACAAACTATACTCAGAAGCCTAAAAAACATTGCTGTGAAATATTAAAGCAGGCTGAAATTAATGGAAAGGTATACCACGTTAATGGATTGCAACACTCAAGATTGTGAATAAGTTAGTTACTCCCAAATGAACTATACATTCAATGTAAACACAATCAAAATCCTTGAAGCCTTTTGTTTCTACAAACTGATAAGCTGGCCTTAAAATCTATATGGAAAAGCAAAGGGACTAGAATAGTCTAACAATTTTATAAAGAACAAAATTATTGGAGGACTCAGTACCTGTTTTCAAGACATATTTCATAACTGTGGTAATTAGGACAGTGTGATATCAGCATATGAAAAGAAATAAGGGGCCAAAGCTAGACCTATATAGTCACGTTAAATTGATTTTTTCCATAAGGTGCCAAGATAATTTAGTGGGAAAGGATGTTGTATTCAGAGAATGATGGTGGAATAATTGGACATTGACAAGCAAATAAGTGAACCTCAACCTTTATCTCACACGATATAAAAAAAGTTACCTCAAAATGCATTATAGAACTTAATGTAAAAGCTAATGTTTTGACACTTCTAGAAGAAAATGTAAGAGAACCTGTGGCATCGTGTAAAACAAAGACAGATAGGATACAAAAAGCAGAAACTAAGAAATAGAAAATTCATAATCTTTTAAATATTTATATCCTTATGTGCTATCCCTATCCAGTCACTAGTTACTTTTCCAAGCATTATACAAATCACATGAAGAGGTCATTAGTGTTCCGATTTCCTAGAAAAATTTCCATTCGAATTTTTCGTACAAGCTCATGATGATGAAATCCCAGCATTACATTTAGGCTCCACAATACCCTGTAAGGAGAGCTGAATATTCATTATGCTCTTAAAAATATGGCCTCGCCCTGCCCCACAGACTCAGTCCTTGAGTCCCTGAGGAAATAAAGTGATAATCAAAAGATCATCGAAGGGGTCAAAGGTAGTCGTGACGTTGTATCTCTGGAACACGCTCCAGGGAAATGTGGGAACAACAACAATATAAACAGCAAAACAGTAACAGCTAGAAATCATTGGAAACTGACAATGTGCCAGGGACAGTCCTGACAACTGTGCATGTCTTCACACAGTCAGTGATCTAAACTGCCCCAAGAAGTAGATGCAATTACTAGTAGTATTTCAGTGGTACTAATGGAGAAAGGAATCACAGAGATGTTAAGTAACTTTCTCAGTGTCACCCAGCAGTGAGTGCTGGAGCCACAGGTCAGAGACATCATGTAAAACTCTACTGTGCTGCATATTTGTGGAATCAAGAGTAAGGTCCAAAGGCTATTGCAAAATAGTTAGGATTTCATAGCATGAGACTGCACAGGCAAGAGACATTCGATTTCTTCGGAAATAGTTAAGAGATGGAGACTTGAAAGGATCGGCCTGGGTATCATTTGGAGATGGTGCCCTGAGTGTGTCATTACCATAACAGGCAGCACGTCAGTGTCGGTCTCCTCACCTGAAGGTCTTGGATTTGTACATCAGAGAACACACCAAACCTGTCCCTTCTATACCTTCACAAAGGAGAAAGAAGCTGTCTTGCTGGGAAAGCAGATTATTCTGCTCCGCTACTAGTTCTCAGACAAGTTTCCATTAAGTTTGCAAGCCAGGATCCTTTAAAATGAAGATTCCACGATTCACACCTGGCGAATCTCATGTAGCGTGGCCACAGTGGTGTCCTAGGATCTTGGGATTTACTGCTCAGCCTTGGGAACTTTCAGAAACCTTATTAAATCGCTTAGGTAGCAAGACTGTCTGCAATATACCTACTCTTCCCAGGACAGACATGAGGTTGAGGAGATCGACATCAGAGCAAAGAGGAACACAGGACAAGATGAGCGCAGTGAGACTCACCATAAGGGTGGGGCAGACAGACTTTTGAGAAGGCCTCACAACTCCATCTGGCCTTTCTCCCTGAAGGCCTCAATTTATCTCAAATCCCTTCTCTTCATGGGCGGTGAATGGAGGGAATGTCAAAAAATAACCTTTCAGATTCCAAAATGGCATGGGCTCCTCTCAGGGACCATTGAACGCATAGGTGGGAGGTGTTCCCAGCTATTCTGCTCCTCCCACCAGCCTTGGATTCTGCTTGGCACCATCATGTCCTTCCATGGGAGCCTAGAGCAATGTCAGGACTTAGGGCCAATGTCTTCCCTTCACTAACAGGCACCTGCTCCTCAACTGCAGAAGTTGTCTCCCTTCTCCTCCTTTCAGCTGTTCTTTTCCTGTTCTCATCTGTGATTCTACAGCAGACAGCTATCCATGGTAGCTTGGCAACCTAGCCTGGCACCTTCCTCCTGTGCCCCAGCCTGGAGAGGGCTGTCCTTGCCGAGAAGGACATCAGTCCTGGGATCTCAGAACTATGACTACCAAGGAAACATCCTGAGCATCAATGTCCAATAGCAGTGATTGACTTTTGAAATGAAGCTTCACCACAGACCCCAGCTGGCCCTGAAACACTTTCTCTTATTTTTGTTTTGTTTGAAATGGGGTCCCACTCTCTTTCTCAGCCCGTGGTGCAGTAGAGCAATCATGGCTCACTCCTAGGCTCAAGTGATGCTTCCACCTCAGCCTCCAAAGTAGCTGAGACTACAGGCATGCTCCACCACGCCTGGCTGTTTTTTTAAATTTCTTTAATATGGTGGTCTCCCTATGTTCCCCAGGCTGGCTTGAGACACCATGCCTATCCCTGAACCACTTTCTTGTCACTAAAAGCAAAGCAAGACAGAGGAGGGAGTTGCCTGTAACCCCTCCTGGAGAACATTGTGTCCTCCTCCTTGGTGCCTTGTTATTTCCTCTGTACTGGCCGCAATATTCCTACTCTTTTGATGTAAATAAGAAGTGTGAGGATACTTCTTTTCAATCCTAAACTCATGGTTTATAGCCAGAATATCATTGTCTACTTTGAAACATTTTGGTCGTTTCCGAGTGCAGCTGTGGTTGTTGGAATGATGGGTAGGAGCTACTGGCATTTGGGGACTGAGCGTTACAGGGAGGCAAAGATCATTTTCCAGAGTTTTAAATAAACTAGATTTTCCATACATGTCACTCCCCTGCAAACTGAGGGAGGCTGGTATGTTGCTTCATCTGGAAAGTTATGAAAGACTTATTGACTGCTTTGGAAAATCACATCACTGCAGGCCATTCCATTCTTGGATCCCACCCTGACACAACATTCCAGTATCAGTTTGCTTAGTAGCTCTGCATGCCTGGGGTAAAAATGAAGGGAATCCAACTTACCTAGCAACAGTATCTTTTCCAGGATAAGCTTCCCGGCACACCCCAGCTGGCCCCAAACCACTTGTTGTTGCTGTTTCAGACCGGGTCTGTCGCTCAGCCTGGAATGCAGTGGAAAAATCATGACTCAGTGCAGCCCTAACCTCCCAGGCTGAACTGATCCTTCCATCTCAGCCTCCCAAGTAGTTTCACTACATGGAGGCTCCACCGCCCACGGCCAATTATTTTTTGTAGAGGTGGGGTGTCCTTATGTTGCCCAGGCTGATCTCACACTCTTGGGCTCAAGCAATACTCACTCCTCAACCTCTATTAGAGGCAGGAGCCACCTCACCTATCCCTGAACGACTTTCTTATCACAGAAAGCAGGACAGAGGAGGAAGGTGCCTGCAAACCCTCCTGGGGAACATTGTGTCCTTCTCCACGCTACCCTGCTCTATTTTCTCTGTACCAACGGCAACATTCCTATTCTTTTGATGTAAATAAGAAGTTTGAGGATACTTCTTTTCAATCCTAAACTTGTGGTTTATAGCCAGAATATCTTCGGCCACTTTGGGGCATTTTAGAAATTTCTGAGAGCAGCCGCAGTTTTTGGAATGATTGGCAGGTGCTACTTGCATTTGGGTACTGAGTGTTACAGGCAGGCAAACGTCTTTTTCCAGAGTCTTCAATAAACTGGATTTCCCATACATGTCACTCCCTTTAAACTGAGGGAGGCCTGTATGTTGCTTCATCTGGGAACTTATAAAGCCTTATTGATTGCTTCGAAAATCACATCACAGCAAGGCATTCCATTCTTGGATTTCACTCTGACAGAACATTCCAGTATCAGTTTTTTTGTATCTGTGCATATTGGGGGCCAATAGAATAAGGGGAATCCAACTTACCTACGAACATGATAATTTCAGGATAAGCTGTTAGTTGATGGGGAAACTTAAGTGGGAGATGTTGGTAATGTGATCTCTCATGAGTTGGTGAACACACTGGCTATGCCCCTTGCTGTTACTGCTGCTGCAGGTGTATCTCCCTCACCAGGCTCCTGGCTCCTTCCTGGAAGTCTGGAAACATACCCAGTAGATCTCTGTGTCCTCAGGATGGGATAGAGGACCTCATAGGCAGAAGGAGGGCAGGGAACACTTGTGGAATTGTAGTGACCTCTGCATGGTTGGATGACCAAACCCTGAGTCACAGTGATGAGCCACATGGATGTCAGTCTGCAGAGGGCGGGAGGGGAACACAACAGGCCTCTGCCTTAGAAGCCATGCAGCAGAGTGAGACCAACCTGCAGTACTGATCTCAGTTATGCCCTTCAAGGGTCCCAGATATAAGCACCCTATTTGTTAGGGTTCCTCTGGGTGTGTGTGTGTGTGTGTGTGTGTGTGTGTGTGTGTGTGTGGAGAGAGAGAGAGAGAGAGAGAGAGACGGGGGGGGCGGTTTTGAAGACATAGCTCATGCAGCTGTTGCGACTGGCAAGTCCAAATCTCCCAGAGCAGGATGTCAGGCTGGAGAGCCAGGGCAGAGGTGATATGAGAGCCCAAATCCAAGGGCAGGGTGGAGGCAGAATTTCTTCAACTTGAGGAGGACCCCAGTCTTCTTCTCTGAAGGCCTTCAAGGGACTGGATGAGGCCCACCCACATTGGGTAAGGCAATTAGGTTTACTTGAAGTCTGCTGATTTAAATGCTAGTTCTCATGTAAAGAAAACCCTTCACAGAGACATATACCCTGGTCAAAGTGAACATTTCTCATGTATCGTGGCCTAGCAAAGTTGACACATCAGATTTCCCATCACAGCCATCTTATACAAATCCTATTAATAGTGAAGGTCTATCTGACAAAGACAGGTGACTTCCTAACTAAGATTCTGTATTTTTGTCCAGCCCAAGCCACCATTTCAGGCTCAGCACAGCTCTTGCCAGGAAGCTGAAGCTGATGTGAATGCCTTCCAGGGATGAGGCAGTGATGGGCTAGTCAGGGCGTACAGGTAAGAACAATCCCACAGGGCACAGGTGATACCCCTGGACACCAAGAGTTTACCCTTGTTAGGGCACCCCCAGCAGGACATACAGTCATCAGGCAGGAGCTGGCCAAGGCCCCCGATATGGCCTCCCACTGAGGGACCTTTCCCTCTAAGGTTCCTCGTCCAGTCCAAACAACTGATTTGCATCTTTGGTTTAGGGGAACTGTCAGAAGGCAGTCATTTCAGGGAGGATAAGTCTCAGCACACCTACATTTCCCATACTTTACCACTGTATATTATACACACACAGCTACCTTGGAAATCTGAAGACTGCCCCATGGATAACATTTTAATCAAAACTTAAATGTAAATTTCTATGATTAGATCGATGTATTGGTGGGCCTAGGAAAAATCTTATAGTTCTGACACTCATACCCTGTTGAGGTACCTTGAAAATGTTGGGGTTAAACTTAATTAAAGTAATGCTTAGGTCCAAATGCCCTTCATGTAACTTTCCATACATGAATGTCACTAAGAAAAATGTATGCAATGTAACAGCAAAATCACTGTCTTCCAGTGAGAGTATGGGAACTGAAGTGCAAAGAAATCAATGGGTATTGTTGACAGGCATATTCTGGAAACCCCTTAACAGTGAATTGCTAAAATAATCCGTGGCCCAAATTCTGTCTATCTTTAGTTTGAAAATGCTATCCGTTGAAAAAACAATTTCTGTTTCATGATAATCTTATCGTACTTTGAGTTTTCTAATTATAAAAATATTGAAACAACTTTTAAAAGCCCCTTGAAAATCCTACTAATATAGTTACCTGTATGCCAGTGTCCTGAATTATCCAGCTTTTTACCAAACATACTGTCAAAAATACACCTCAAAGAAACAGTGGCTTTCATTCACTGCCCTCGTTTCTGGAGTTGCTTCACTGAACTGCGTTTTGTCCTGAGCCAATAGTGAAGTACCTTACAATACAGATGCTTTTGAGTATTAAATATTTTTAAGCAAAATCATTCACATTTTCTAACATAGATGGTAGGAAGAATGCAAACCTTGGAACAAAAATATGAATTCCTTCTCCATGAGTCAATTGTTCTTGGTAAGTCTCAATCTCTGAGGCTCAGTTTTCTTATTCATTTTTTATTCATTTATTTATGTATTTATTTTGAAACGGAGTCTTTGTCACCCACTTGCACTGGAGTGCAGTGGCACAATCTTGGCTCACTGCAACCTCCGCCGCCCAGGCTCAGGGGATTCTCCTGCCTCAGCCTGCTTAGTAGCTGGGATTACGGGGGTGTGCCACCATGCCCAGCTAATTTTTGTATTTTCAGTAGAGATGGGGTTTCACCATATTGGCCAGGCTGATCTCGGACTCCTGACCTCAGGTTATCCCGCATAGGCCTCTCAAAGTGCTGGGATTACAGGCGTGAGCCACTGCGCTGTCTGGCCTCATTTTTCTTATTTATAAAATGAAGCTAACTTCCCTTTGCAAGTGGGCTTTATTCAGGGTGTTATAAGGTAGGGTGACTTGGCACTCCACATGCTATTAAAGGGTGCTTACAACACTGTGGACAGCATGGCTGAGGAGGTCACACTGCAACATCCTAAGAAGATCAAATTAAACTAGTGAAATAATGTACATTTTTATACAACCAATTAAATGGTTTTATCTGATTTAGGAAGGACTGTATTTTCAAGCTTACAAAATGCATCTCGAAGAAAAAGAGAAGAATCATCATATCCAGGGACTGCAGGAAGCTGCAAAGTATGCCTGTCACCTTTCCAGCCAACTCTCAGCAAATGTTTGAGATCCTTTCCTCATGTTTTCTTTCCTCCTGTTACTGGTCATGGCATAAGCCATGATGCCCATATAGGCCTCCCTCTCCCAATAAACATTCTTTTTTTCCCTTCCCAGCACCTTGAATCTCAGCCGCACCCTGATCTTCTTCTCTCTTCTGACCAGGTGTAGGATCCCAACTTTCAGCTGGTGGTTCTTCTTGTTGAGGCTCTGGCACACTGGGCTCCTGGGACAAGGGGTGTGTGTGTGTGCATGCACACATGTTCGTGTGTGTGTGTTTGTGTGTGTGCATGTGTGAGTGTGCAAATAAAAAATTTCTTGTCAATGCCTGTGAATAATATGAATACAGATTACATAGATACTTCTAATCATATGCATGTTTAAAGACATGCTCCAACACTATCCCAACACTATTCCACATACTTATTCTTCATAAAGTTACTCTTCCCATAGAGAGGTTACTCTAAGACTGTTACCCTCAACAGCTTGGGTAGCCATTTTTATTTATGTTGGGTTGAATGTGTGTAATGCTCTATGAATAAGCATGAGGAGGAAATCACCAGTCAAATCTGGGGAAAACAAGTTCACACATTCAGGCAAAACCAGGATGTAGCCCTCTTGGGTTACTCTTTCCTTCATGAGACGCCACAATCACTTTTTATCAACATGGGAGACCTTTATCAGTG
Source organism: Pan paniscus (assembly GCF_029289425.2). Classification (NCBI taxonomy): domain Eukaryota; kingdom Metazoa; phylum Chordata; class Mammalia; order Primates; family Hominidae; genus Pan; species Pan paniscus. The sequence continues at coordinate 53,807,532 of NC_073272.2, read as the reverse complement.
TATCTATACTGGTTCAACAACACTACCACAAAAAGAAATTGCTCCTAGTAGAAAACATTGAATATTAAGTCACTCATAAAGAGAAGCCCAATCATGTGAAGAGGTTGTAAATATTACTTTGGTGTAAGCCTATATGTTGATCTTCCTCACCAACTCATATTTCACTCTGCAAACAGAGTACTGTGATTGGGAAAATGCACTTGAGAGGATAGCTATATTTGTCCACATCCGTGGACAAATGTTAACTTGTTTTTTTTTTTGAAGAATGGAAATACTTTGAAAGTATGTTTTAGAGCAGTTATAAGTGTGTGAACCTTCTGAATAGAATGCTTGCACAGTCATTTAAGTTGGTCAAGCTAGTTGAGCAATGTCTTAAGGCTTCTGGCAAGAGACACACAGTATTTCCAATCAGGTTTGGTTTCACAACTGGACTTTCCATTGTGGAGACATTTAAGTTTACACACCTAGAGAATTAAAATTGGAGTGACCACTGCTTTCATCACACACCCATTTTCTAGGCCCATTTTACACCTCCCCCAAAATCAAGTTTTGTTGGAATGCACAGCCCTGCCCATTAGAAACTCCAGGGTGGAGTTGAGAAGCTGTCACACAGCACTGGGCGCTCCTTACTGGACACCTTTATCAGAAGCTCTGCAGACCTTGGAGCCATGGTCATTAGCCCGCAGCGTTCCGAGTTTCCAGGCTCCTTCCTTAGTGCCCACACCACCCTTTCGTGGGTCCCCACCGAGGAATGTGGAATCTGTCCTCTGTCGGGGGTTCCAGGCCCTTCTGGCACTCAGATACCCACAACAGCACCCCCAGCACTCACCCCATGTTCACCTGACCGCACATCCCCTGTCTGCAGCCTTCCTTCCTCCCTCATTCTGACACTCCCCACAATAGGGCCCATGGCGGCGCCCCCACAAGAGGAGGACCATGAACTTGAAACCCTTCTCCCTGTAAGCCAGGGACCACATCACCCGACCCTTCCGAAGCTTACTGACTCCTCCTCACACTCATTCACCCTTCAACTCCTGGGAGGACTGGCCTGCAGACCTACCAGCTGAGTCTCAGTAGGGGAGAAAGAGTCCAGACTGCTGGAATGGTGACCTTTACACCTTCACAGCTTCCCCGCGTTCACCACGTGGGTGAAGGGGCCCACGGGAAGACACGTAATGAACGTGTGCCCTGAGGCCAGCCCCCAAGAAGCATGCACAGTGAGATTGGTGCCTGCCTTGTGGGCTCTGGTGACCCACCTCACAATACCCTATCCCCCGCTGCCGTCCTCTGCTCTCTCCCAGGTCCCAAATGAGCATTTCTGAATCTGTCCTCTGTGAGCAGTTTCATATGCCTCTGGTACTCACATAACACACATAGTTTCCCTGCTCAAAACTCACTCTACCAGGAGTTTGAGACTAGCCTGGGCAACATGGTGAAACCCCTTCTCCACTAAAAATACAAAAAATTAGCTGAGCATGGTTGTGCCTGCCAGCAGTTCCAGCTATGTGGGAGGCTGAGGTGGGAGGATCACCTGAGCCCAGGAGGTTGAGGCTGCAGTGAACCATGATCATGCCCCCGCACTCTAGACTAGGTGGCACAGTGAGACCCTGTCTCAAAAACAAAAACAAACAACAACAGCAAAAATACTCCATGTTCACTTGACATTCCTCCCCTCTATGGCCCTCCTTACTCCTGCGTCTGGGCTGCCCATGACACCAAGCCCATGGCTGCATCACTGCCTGTTAGGAGAAGGATAAGAACCTCAAGGCCCTTCTCCCTAGGAAGCCATGGACCACGCCCACGGGCTCCTCCTCACACTCACTCACACTTCAACTTTCTGGTAGGATTGATGTGAGCATCTACCGACTTATTTGTAGTTGGTACAACAGAAGGAAGTCACGACATCTCCTCGCCCAGCTCTGCAGGGACAGAAGGCAGACAGCACAGTGCATGGGCAACAAGGGAGTTGGGCAGCAAGGAGCATGCACATTGAGTCAGGCACATGCAGGGCCGGCCAGGGCTTTCCTACTGTCTCCAGACCCACATCCCCAGGTTGTTTGTAGTAGAAAGAAAGGAAGTTGAGATTTTGTTTGTTTTTGTTTTTAGAGTCTTGCTCTGTCTCCCAGCTGGAGTGCAGTGGCATGATCTCAGCTCACTGCAACCTCTGCTTCCTGGGCTCAAGCAATTCTCCTGCCTCAGCCTCCAGAGTAGCTGGGAATACAGGTGTGCGCCACCACGCCTGGCTAATTTTTTGTATTTTAGTAGAGACGGGGTTTCACCATGTTGGCCAGGCTGGTCTTGAACTCCTGACAGGTGATCCCCCTGCCTTGGCCCTCCAAAGTGCTGGGATTACAAGCATGAGTCACCACACCCGGCCAGGTTTTTTTTTTCTCCCTCTTGCCCAACTATTCTCATGCATCCAGAAACTTTGGGAACAGACAGTCCTATGTCACCCTTAGTGGAGGATGTGTCTCAGATCTGTGACAGAAATAAGGAATTTTATGTCCATATTTACACATGTTTTTTTTTCAGGGTGTTGCTTTCTTGCCCAGGCTGGAGAGCGGTGGCATGACCATACCTCATTGCAGCTTCCATCTCCTGGGCTCAAGCAATCCTCATGCTGCAGCCTCCTGAGTAGTTGGGAATACAGGTGGACGCCACCATGCCCAGCTAATTTATTTAGTGTTTTTTATTTTATTTATTTATTTAGATGCGGGGCCTCACTGTGTTGCTCAGGCTGGTCTCAAATACGTGGGCTCAAGTGATCTTCCCACCTGGGCCAATTTTTATACATGCGTTGATTAATCACTTCCTTCTCTGGTTCTGGGTTTTCTTCCATGCATACAATGAATTTAACTATATTTCTGTAGACTCAATACATTCATGCCTCTTTACTTTTTTACATTGTGTTATTGCACATTTAAATCTCTGGACTGGTAACTGAAATCCCTGAATACCTGTAGGTGATTGTGGGCTCAGCAGTCAGTGTGATTTCAACGTTGGCTCACAGTGGCTTGGAAAGCCTGTATGGAAAGTATTTATTGAGGAAAAGTGGAGAGTTTTTAGCAACAATTTTGAAAAACAGAGACAACTAATGTCCTCCCTCCCTCCTTTGCCTCTCCTTATTGCCAGGTTTCATGTTTTCTCCAATTGTTAAAAATCACCATATACCATTTTGTGATGCAAACATTTTACTTCTTTAATCATCCCCTTCCTTTCTCTAGACCTCTTTTTCTGGAAGAGTTCTCTGCAAGAGGGAAAAAAGGATTTTCAGAAAAAAGTATTTTAATATAATTTAGGTGAAAAGATTCATCATGTTTAAGAAATAGTCAAGATGAAATCTTGAATTTGTCAAAATTCAAAAAATGGGTTTACAGAAACTCCATCCCTTTTTTCTCTATCATTTATCCAGTGAGAAGCATGGAAAACATCACTCCCTGGTTTGTGGCTGCTTCACTGAGTAGTCAAACTGCCGGACCTCTTCCATCAATATCATCACACATCCAGATGTAATAGCCACAAGATGCAAGGCCAGTTTAAAACTTCCCCCTTTTTTCTTCTCATGGAAATTTCCTTCAAACTGCTAGCACTAAATTCAGCATTACAGAGTCACAAGTACCATGGCCAAGAGGGATCCTGGCTCAAATGTTTGGGAGGGGGCTGCAGCAGCGGTAGCCCAGCTGAAGGCAAGGCCGGAATGTGTCTTCACACTCCCCCAACCTCCTTTTTGAAACAGGGTTTCCCTCTGTTGCCCAGGCTGGGGTGCACTGGCGGGATCATAACTTAAGCAACCTCGGGCTTCTGGGCTCCAGCAATCCTCCCGCCTCACATTCCTGAGTAGGTGGGACTACAGGCAATGCCACCATGCCCAGCTAATTTTTAAAATTTTGGCCTGGCCTCACTATGTTGCCCAGGCTGGTCTTGAACTCCTGGTCTCAAGTGATTCTCATGCTTCAGCCTCCCAAAATGCTGGGATTACAGGTGTGAGCCATTGCATGCGGCCTTCCCCCCGCCCCGCTCCCTGCTTTTTTTCATTTATCTAAGGCTTAAGGTTGATCTAAGGCTTTACAGAAGTCCAGGAAACTGACTTTTTTCCTCCCACTTGGAGGAAAGAGAAATTCAAACTTTTAACATTTTTGGCCTACACAAAGCTCACCTTTGGTAACGTATGGGTCCTTTCCTTACCTGCCTTTAGAAGAAAAGAAAAGCCAAAGTCAGCATCTGGCTGCACTTTTCCCCCTTAAATTATCCAGCACAGAACTGCAGACGAGGGATCCAGTGAGCCAGCTCTCTTGCAGTTGGAGGGATTATTGTTAAATGCTGGGAGTACATGTGTTTCTAACAGATAGCAGGTCGGCAGCTGCTTCACATTATGGGGAAATCCATAGTCTCCAAGGTGTTACAGCTTCATCGTCTCTACCCCTTCACTCTTCCTTTATTGGAAGAAGGATTTCACATTTTATAGTGAGTCATGGTCTTGCTGGTGAATCACACTGCTGCTGCTATTGTGTTAGGGATCCCCAAGACCACCCTCGCTTTCAGTGATTCCCTCAAATTATCTCCCATCCTTCTGCATAGAATGCTCCTAACTGAAGCCAGCCCCCTCACCTCAGCTCAGGATCCCACGCCTCCCACCTTCTCAGGGGCTCTGCTCCTGCAGTGATCTACTTCTCTGTCCTGAAGCATCAACTGCTCCCTCTATATTGGATCATTCCTCAAGCTAAGGTGGAACTCACCTTCTTCCCCCGTGTCACTCAGTAGCTACTAATGCATTTATCTGCTGCCATTGAAGGAAGAACTGCATCAATGTAAACAACCCACTACATTGAAGTAAATTATCTAGAAAGGAAAATGAACCAGGACAAAACAATTTTGAAGCATAACTTTGGGAAACTCACACTACAAAATGACAAGATTCATATTAATTTTATTTATTTATTTACTTATTTTATTATGATGATTTTAATCATCCAGCCTCATACATCAATTATGTTAATTCTATAGTAATCAAGACAGTGTGGTATTGGGAAAAAATCCCAACAGATTAGAATAGAGTCCAGCAATAGACTCACAGACATTAAAAATTGATTTTCAGAAGAGGTGCAAAGGCAAAGGAGAAAGATTATCTTTTCAAGAAATTGTATTGTTTTCTTCCTGCTTCATGGCCACTGCATTTACTGTTTATTTATTCTCCTGGGTCCCTTCCCTGTGTTTCTCCTTTGTATTTCAGCTGCTTTTCTCTGTAAGGGTCTGTCTGCCCCATCACAATATGATAGCCCTCACAGCAAGTACCACGTGTCATTGTGATACTTGATGTATCAATCCCATCAGTGGTGGACTGGATAAAGAAAATATGGTACATATACACCATAAAATACTATTCAGCCATAAAAATGAATCAGATCATATTCTTTGCAGGGATATGGTTGGAGGTAAAGGCCATTATCCTTAGCAAACTAAAGCAGGAACAGAAAACCAAATACTGCATGTTCTCACTTAAAAGTGAGAGCCAAATGATGAAAACACATGGACACATCTGGGGGAACAACATGCATTGATTGGGTCCTAGCAAAGAGCAGGGAGTGAGCAGATGGAGAGGATCAGGAAGAATAGCTAATGGATGCTGGTCTTAATACCTGGGTGATGGGATGATCTGTGCAGGCAACCACCATGGCACACATTTACCTATGTAACAAACCTGCACCTCCTCCTGCATTTGTATGCCTGAACTTAAAAGTAGGAAATTTAAAAAGTGAATATCTCAGAATCTTACAACTATGTCTTGGTCAATGTGTTATATATGGAAGCATTATGGTGACATAAAAGCTTGGGTGTAGCAACACTTAGTATGATTGGAAATTTAGCAGGATTATAGCCCAGTAAGATCTAACATCAAATACTAATATTGAATTGCACTGGACTTCTCCAAGTACTTAAAGGAAAGTTGGTAAAAATAAATATTCATGCTTGAAAATATTTTGAAATACATGTAAAATGGATCAACACTGAATACCACAGATGTCATTGTCACTGGATGCTAATGAAGTACATAATAGGAACCATAAGACACAGTCAACAATAACAGGAGGGAAATGAAAGAAGCACATCAAAGCACTATCAGATGAGTGCAGAAGCACACACATGAACACACCCTGCAGCTGCAGAAACACATGGTAGGAAGTAGAGCCCCACAACTCATCAGCCTTCCTTCTCACCAACTCAGGAGTTCACAAATTTGTTTGCTGAGGGTCAAATGACCACAGTAAAACTGACCAATATAAACATAACTGAGATCTATTTCAAGCATTATGTAGAAAGCTACAGACAACAGTGAACTTATTCTGAGCAGGTCTTAATCCATCATCTTCACAGAAGCCTAAAGAACTGGCTTCTAGACATTTTGTCTGATAATGGCTAAAGTAGTGAACTTCAAAATGTTTATTGCAATGCATGAGAAATACACAGTTACAATGCATGAGAAATACACCATTTGTGTATATTCTACTAGGCAAGTAAATATGTGCATGTGTATGTTGGTGTGCAGTCTATTTAAATATTCTATATGCAATAAATGCTATTTACTATTTTATTTTATCTCATTTCTTTAAAATGCTGTTTGTGGCTGGCAACATGAGTCTTAGGAACCACTATGGATGACAAACCAGCATGGAAAATATTTAATCCTTTTCACAGAACATCCTCAATGGCTAATAAATGCTGTTGTAGAAGTATATGCAGGCCGGGTGCAGTGGCTCACGCCTGTAATCCCAGCACTTTGGGAGGCCAAGGCGGGCAGATCACGAGATCAAGACATCGAAACCATCCTGGCCAAAATGGTGAAACCCCACCTCTACTAAGAATATAAAAATTAGCTGGGCATGGTGACACGTGCCTGTAGTCCCAGCTACTCAGGAGGCTGAGGCAGGAGAATCGCTTGAACTCGGGACGTGGAGGTTGCAGTGAGCCGAGATCCCGCCATTGCACTCCAGCCTGGGCAACAGAGCCAGATTCCATCTCAAAAAAAAAAAAAAAAAAGTATAGGCAAATACACACGGGACCCAATTTTGCCCCCTCCTTGGGAATTCAGTCTTTTCAGACAAAAAGGTCGTCTTTTATGTGGACCACAAAGGCTACCACAAAATATGTAATTACTGATGAAATGTGTGTTCCATCTGCAGATAACTGTGTCTGTTTTGTACATGTGAAGTGTTACTTGGACAGACAAGAACTCACAGACAAAAGAGACAGCAAGTACATGTGACCTCTTGTCCTCTCGGCCTCATGTGGAGGCTTCACTTGGGCTGCAGCATAGCTAAATGCATTTATTCACAGGGACCTCCATTTCCCTACTCTGCTCCCCTTTTATGAGGCAAGTAGGAGACTTCCACTTAACATGATAGGTAGTAAATAATTTGACCTCAATCACCAAGCATTCTGAGTTCAGGTGACAATGTTCACTACAATACTCTGAAAATTGCCAACTCCTCAGAATCTGTAGACTTTGTCCACTTACCATCCTGTTGAAATCCAAATTTGTTCAGAGATTCCTGTGCTTGAAGTATGGGAAGCTCTAGTCATGTGGGAAATTGAGCCCTCCCACAGGTAGACCGGCTGTGCTGGTCCCAGCTCTGACTCTTCCCTTAGCAGCTAGAGTTGCTAGGGTCATGTATTAGACAATTCTTCTTGTCTCTACAGTATCTTTCATATTTTCTGCTGCTTCCTGTGTGTTGCAAGGGCTACTTCACAACTTGCTCCCATCCCAATCCATTATGATCCTTTAACCCACCCACTTGGTCCTGGGTTGTCTCCCACAGGAATGGCAGGAGGAAGCTCACATTTGGCATGAGGTTAAAGCCTGGCCTTTGAAGCTGGAGTGGAGCCATTCAGCAATCATTAAATTACAGGTCCTTGTGAAGCAGAACCGTCCAGCCATCTGATGACATGACCTTGACCATTTGCTAATGAGTTGCTCACAGAAAGTCTAAATCCATTCTTTGAGAACCTATGAGTGCACTATACTAAAAACTAGAGTTAATACGGGACAAAAGAAAGTAAAATTTAATGGTGTTCTTGCCAAAAAAGAACCAAAAAGATAAAAGACAAATTAATAATAGATCAGGATTATGACTACTCTCACTCCTTAAAAAAACTTTGAAGAACCACAATTCTTACTCAAGCTGCTTTTTACAGAGAGGGAGGGAGGGACTGAGGAATCACACATTTCCTTCTCAAGGTACTTCCTTAAAAGGAGCCCAGCTAGATGGAATATATAGGAGTCAATTCAACAATATATCCTAATTTGTTTACAACAAGCTACATTCTGATCAGGGCCCCCTTCTTATCCTTCTCTTCTATATACTATTTCTCATATAAAACTGGGAATAATATAAAAGTAATAAGAAGAGGAATCATGCACACAGCTTACTATCTACATAAATGAGAGTATACTCCACTGGCTTCATCAATGTAACTTTAGTAATACAGGAATCCCTTGCCAAGGAAAATAAAAGTTGTAAAAAAAAAAAACAAACTATTGTTCATTCCAGCAACTGCCTGAAAGATCCATCAACTCCTCAGTAAAATGTGTCAAACGACATTTCTCAATGCCAAAGCTCTTTGAACCCCTTGTCTAAAAATCCTCCTCTTGTTGTGTCCACCAATCCTCAATTATTATGATTCCTACAGAATTCTAACCAAACCATCCCCCACTTTAAAAAATGCACTTCACACCAGACTCCAAAATCAGAATAAATATACCTAAAGCCCTTCCACATGTGTGACATACGAGTGTCTCTGTCGAGGTAGTGCTCTTTCTTACAGCGTTATGCAAATAATGTCAGTACTGTCTTATGAACAGGTTGTTTGGCTGATATTTGGGAGTATATGATAAGCATAGTCACCACTGCTGTGCATCATATCACAGTAGACTGAGCCTAGAAGCTACGATCAATATCTATGGATATTTCAGAACCCTATTGCCTGAATGATCTACAGGAAAATTCAGAAAAAAACAGTTACCAGTCTAGAGATGTAAATGTGCAATAACACAACCTTAAAAAGTAAAATGGTGTGAATTTATTGAGTATACAGATAGTCAAACTCATTGTGCACATGACAGAAAACCCTGAACCAGAGAAGGAAGTGATTAATCAGGGCATGTATAAAAATTGACGGAGGTGGGAGGATCACTTGAGTCCATGTATTTGAGACCAGCCTGAGCAACACAGTGAGACCTTGCATCTAAAAAAATAAATAAATTAGCTGGGCATGGTGGCACCCACCCATATTCCCAACTACTCAGAGGGCTGCAGCATGAGGATTGCTTGAGCCCAGGAGATAGAGGTTGCAGTGAGGTATGGTCATGCCACCTCCCTCCAGCCTGGGTGACAGAGCAATACACTGAGGAAAAAGCATATATATATATATATATATGGACATAAAATTCCTTATTTTTGTCACAGATATTTCTGAGACACATCCTCCACTAAAAGTGACATGGGACTGTCTGTTCCCAAAGTTTCTGGTTGGACAAGAGAGAGAGACAAAAAAAATCTCCTAAGTCCCTTTCTTTCTACTACAAACAGCCTGGGGATGTGGGTGTGGGGACAGCGGGAAAACCCTGGCCTGCCCTGTATGTGCCTGACTCAGCGTGCACGCCCCTTGCTGCCCAAGTCCCTTGTTGCCCGTGCGCCTTGCTGTCTTCTGCAGAGCTGTGCAAGTAGACATCATGACTTCCTTCTGTCTCACTGACTACGACTAAGTCGGTAGATCCTCAGATCAATCCTCCCAGAAGTTGAAGTGTGAGTGAATGTGAGGAGGAGCCCGTAGTCATGGTCCAGGACCTCCTAGGGAGAAGGGCTTTGAGGTCCCCGTTTTTCTCCTAACAGTCAGTGACGCAGCTATGGCCTTGCTGTGGTGGGGGGCCTGGACAGGGGAGGAAGGAAGGTCATAGAGCAGAGGAGGTTCTGGTGAACATGGAGTGAGTTTTGAAGGGGGAAATTATTTGTGGTGGTTGAATCCTGGAGGCATATGAAACCCCCCACAGAGGATGGATTCCAAAGTCCTCAATGGGGACCTGAAAGGGGGTGAAAGAGTGCAGGACTACAGGGTGCCAAATGGACTGGTGTGAGGCTGGGCACCAGGCACCAATCTCACTTTGCATGCTCCTTGAATGCCCACCTCAATGCATGTTCACTGGACATCTTCCAATCGATCCCTTTGCCAGCGTGGTGAACTCTGTGGAGCTGTGAGGGTGTGAGGGTTGCGTTCCTGCATTCTGGATCCTTTCTCCCCAATTTGGACCCAGCTGGTAGATCCTCAGACCAGTCCTCCCAGGAGTTGAAGTCTGAATGAGTGTGGGGAGGAGCCAGTGGGCTTCTGGAGTGTTGGGCAGCATAGTCCCTGACCTTGGAGGGTGAAGAGTCTTCGTCCTTTTCCTGGTGTAATAGCATTGCCATGGGCCTTGTGGGACACTCAGAATAAAGGAGGAAGGTGGGCCACAGAGTGGAGGGGGTGCAGGTGAAGATGAGGAGAGTGCTAGGGGGAGCTATTGGAGTTTTCTTAGTCCTGGAAGCACCTGGAACCCTCAACAGAAGACACATTCCAGACCCCTTGGTGGAGACCTGGGAAGCAGGGAGGTGGATGGTTAGGAAAGGGCCTGGGAACTGGGAACCCCGCGGGCTGGTGACCAGGCCTGAGATCTCTTGAGCACCCCGAAGAGCTGTCCAGTGAGGAGTGCCCTGTTCTGTGTGCCAACTTCACAACTCCACCCTGGATGTCCAAATGGGACTGTGTGTTCCAACAAAACTTGATTGTACAGAGGAAATGGGCCTAGCAAATGGATGTGTGACAAAAGCCGTGGTCACTGTAGTTTTAATTCTCTAACTGTATTTTCCTAAATGTCTCCACAGAGCAGAGTTCAGTTGTGAAATCAAACCTCATCGGAAATATCCTGTCTTTTGCCAGGAGCCTTAAGACATTGCTCAGCTAGCTTGACCACCTTAAGTGGCTTTACAAATATTTGATTCAGAAGGCACACACACTTATACTTGCCCTGGGACTTTCAAAGTGTTTGCAAATTTTAAAAAAATTTTTGCAAGTTAACATTTGTCCATGAAAGTGGTCAAATATAGCTGTCCTCTCAAGCGCATTTTCCCAATCATAGTATTGTGTTTGCAGAGTGAAATATGAGTTGGCGAGGAAGATCAACATATAGGCCTAGACCAAGATGATATTTACAACCTCTTCAGCTGATTGGGCCTATGCATGTGAGTGACTTAACATTCAATGTTTTCTATTAGCAGAAATTTCTTTTTGTGGTAGTGTTGTTGCACTATTATAGATGTAGTGATAAAAGTATCCCATTCTGATAAAAAATGATCATAACATCTCATAAGGAAACACTAGCCCAAGAATATTATGTTCTGGTTTTGCCTGGATGGATGATCTGTGCTCCCCAGATTTTGCACCTGAATCTTTCCTCATGTTTATTGATAACAGATTACACAAATTCATCCCAACATAAATTAAAATGGCTTCCGAAGCCCTTGAGTGTAACTGTCTTAGAGTAACCTCTCTGTGGGAAGAATAACTTTATGAAGAATAGGTTTATGGAATAGTGTTGTAGAAATGTCTTTAGACTTATTCATGGTCAGGGAAAACTCTGTATTCTGCGTATTTATATTATTGACATGTATTAATGAAAAAAACCTTTTATCTGCACACACACATATATACCCCTAGCCCCTGGAGCCCAGTCATGAAGAGCCTCAAGAAGAGGAACCACAAACTAAAAATCAGGATCCTACACCTGTTCATGACAGAGATCAGGGTACAACTGAAATTCAAGGTGCTGGGAAGGGAAAGAAAGAATGTCTATGGGGGAAGGAGGCCTATGTGTGCATCATGCATTATGCCATGACCAGTAACAGGCGGAAACAAAATATTAGGAAAGGATCTCAAACATTTGCTGACAGTTGGCTGGAAAAGGGAAGAGGATATTTTGCAGCTCCATGCAGTCCCTGAATATAATGTATCTTCTCTTTTTGTTTGAGATGTATTTTGTATGCTTGAAAATATAGTCCTTTCTATATAATAAATAAGAAAACTGAGGCTTAGAGATTGAGGCCTATGAAGAAGAGTTGACTCATGGAGACAGAACTCATATTACATTCCAAGATTTGCGTTGTTCCTACCATCTGTGTTGTTAGAAAACATGAATGATTTTGCTTAAAATGTTTAATACTCGAATGTGTCTGTATGGTAAAGTACTTCAATATTGCCTCACAAGAAAACACAGTTCAGTGAAGCAGGATAGCAACTCCAGAAAAGAGCTCAATGAATGACAGCCACTGTTCCCTTTCTTTGGTATTTCTGGCAGTATATGTGGAAAAGCTGGATAATTCAGGACACTGGCATGCAGATAGATATATTAGTGTGATTTTAAGGGACTTTTAAAGGTTGTTTAAATACTATTATAATTAGAAAATTCAGATTGTGATAAGATTATCTTGAGACAAATTATTTCCTCAATGGGTAGCATTTTCAAGCTAAACACTGACAGAATTTGGGCCATGAATTATTTTAGCAATTCACTCTTAAGAGGTTTCCAGAATAAGATCGTCAACAATGCCCAGTAATTTCTTTGAACTCAGGTTCTCATACTTTCACTGGAAGACAGTGATTTTGCTATTATATTTAGTACTTTTTTCTTAATGGGATTTATATATGGAAAGTCACATATAGGACAGTTGGACCTAAGCATAACTTTAATTAATTTTAACTAAAACATTTTCAACAGGGGATGGGCATCAGGACTATGTTTGTCATAGACCCACCAATACATTCATCTAATCCTTCAGAAAATTATATTTAAATCATGATTAAAATGCTATTCATGAAGCAGGCTTCAGATTCCTAGATAGCTGATACTCACTGTTCATAATATTGTACTTTTGATAATTCAAAGAGAGAACATTACTGCTCCTTTAAAAACAGAGTTCGGGCCAGGTGTGGTGGCTCATGCCTGTAATTCCAGCACTTTGGGAGGCTGAGGCGGGCATATCACTTGAGGTCAGGAGTTTGATACCAGCCTGGCCAACATGGCGAAACCCCGTCTATACTAAAAATACAAAAATTAGCCGGGCATGGTGGCACACGCCTGTAGTCCCAGCTACTTGGGGGGCTGAGGCAGGAGACATCAGATAATAGCATTTAAAGTTCAAAAACCATAAGGAACTAATTCCCGAGTAGTCGATATAAGTATCTTTTACACATATTTTCCAAATTGCTGACTGTTAATTAGAAGAGCTTCTGAATGTAAAGGAAAGACTCCATGTTTAGGGAAGAAATTACCTAAATGCGTTTGCTCTGCACTGCTGAACCATTCCGTTAGACATTTACATTAAAAGATAGTTTTCAGACGATTTCCAGGAGTCTATTGAACAAGGCTCCATTGTATTCTTAGGAAGATCACAGCCTTAAGTGCATATCTTATTAAAATAGCAAATTACAGGATAAATGAAAGTGATAATAATAAATAAAAATAGTAATAGAAGACCCACAGAATAAACTTAAGGGAAAAGGAAAGCAGGAGTGAATAACAGGTATGAATCATTAGGAAAAGGAAACGTAATCCAAAAGCAATAAATTGAAATATTGTTCTTTTTAAAAATAGCTATGAATAGAGTATCTAATAGTTTACATAATCCTGAAGAAAATGGTAAAAGCTCAACACAGAATATGAACAAGACCCTAACAGAACTCAATATACGGTATAATTGAAAGTGAATATATTCTTGAACTCTAGTATTTTCAAAATATGGACGAAATGGTTGATAAACTAGGAATGCATACATTAGTAAATATATCTCAGGAATACCTGAATATCTAAACACCACAAACACTGTGGAGCAACTTCTGAAATTTTCCAGTTGACACTCAGAAACACTTACTTCTAGAAACAAATATTTGCCTTTTAAAGATGTCTTACTCTCCTTTTCCATTTTCCTCTCCCTCCATTTCTTTTTTTTTTGCCCCATTGTTCATGATATATGCCTCTATCTAAAATGATAGTGATAGATTAAAACGAATGTGACCGTGTAATTTATTTTACAAAAGGGAATACTTTCAGGTGTAAAAAGAGGCACTCTTCATATTGACATCATAATGATAGGTGAAAACCTTGGACAAATAGTTACTGTACCTTAAAATCCACAGAAGTGTAAACTAGCTCAAAGCTACATTTTTGCACTTTTGTGCCACAGAGACAAACAAATACAGTATGGGCTTTTCCATTCAATGTACTTATGCAGTTCCTGATGTGACATTAACTGTTTCCCAGGAGCTTGTCAAACATCCAGTCTATTATTTCAAGCCAAAACACTAAATTATACAATTTTGTAAATTCCTTTTTTTCTTAGATGTTTTGTGTATCAGTGATATTTTTAGTAAATGTATACACAATGTTTGCTTTCCACTTTGAGCCACTTTTTATTAGGTTCACTTGATTTAATGTGTTCTGACCTTAGACTGTCTTTTGGTTTTCTTGTAGAGCACAGAAAGCAGGGTGGGTTCAAAAAAAGTTAATACTGTATATGCATGGAAGTCTATCTTCAAAGTCCCTACAGGGGTCTTATTGAATGTTAGCCATAGGGTGACACTTAGGCTTACAGTTTTAGTCTTTTACATAAAACCAAAACTTTGCATACCTTTAATGTCATCTAAATACAGTTCTGCTAGTAATATTCCCTCCTGTTATGTTTCTGTTACACGTGAAGGGCAACCACAGTTGCCCTCTCTTCCCCACAAAGATGCCTCTAATGATGATGTCACTCTGAAAACAATCTGCTCCTGTTTCTGTACTGACATTATCCTCTGTACACAGAAAGTTAAAAATTGCCACTCTATTAATTTGCTTACATAAGTTTTTTCAGAGATGTGTTCTTGCTAAGTTGCCCAGGCTGATCTTGAACTCTTGAGCTCAAGCGATCCTCCCTCCTCGGCCTCCAAAAGTGCTTGGATTACAGGTGACTGCCACCGTGGCTGGTCTGTCTACCTGATGTTGATCTGTGGTATGTGATTGTGAATGGATTGGCTAAACCAAAGCTGTGAATATTTAGGACAATAGCTCCATTTATTTAGTTCTTTAAGAAGAATAGGAATAATAACTCACATTTATAGAGTGTTCAGTATCTGTTAGCCAGTTTTCTGAGCTATGTTTCATTGTTTCTGACCTCATTTAATCCTTTAAAAAGGGGAGTCAGAGTTTTCATAAAATTTACAACAAATGACTCTAGTAAGAAGCAAATATGCGGATTCAAGTTCTAAGTTCACAGTCTGTGTTTTCTCAAAGTAAATACTTCTGAAAGTGTTGAATACAGAACTAGTGTTGTATATGTTGATTTTATTGGTAATTGCATATTTTCATACACATCTATGGTAATATATAAAATATATATATTTTTCATTTTTCAACATAAAAGATTTTGGTCTTATCTTGAAGAAGGTGTTTCCCAAAATATGGCACATAGAGCTAACAGACATTACCAGATGAAACCATTGGTACAAAAACATTTTTAAAAATTAATAATAACATGCCTATTTTACTCTGCTACAGAAAAATAGAACACTAAAGCCATTTGGAATAGTTTGTGGGAACACAGAGAGAAGGGATTTCTCAGTCCCCATGGAAAAATGCTGCAATAACTTCTGCAAACGCTTCTGACCTTTCTTTAAAAGTTATTAACAGGCAGGGAGGGAGAAGCACCAAGCCTCTTTTTCCATCTGCATAAAACTCCATCACCCTGACAGTCACCACATCTCATTCAGAAGCCCCTGGAGCTGCCTGGATCCAGCCTGATATCCCTTTTACTGTAAATAATACACCAATTGCAACTCTGAGCTCCATGTGTATCCTCACACCCCAAAAGATATTTTTCCAGTTTCAGCTTTCTACATATGGCTAGCCAGTTTTCCCAGCACCATTTATTAAATAGGGAATCCTTTCCCCATTGCTTGTTTTTCTCAGGTTTGTCAAAGATCAGATAGTTGTAGGTAAGCGGCGTTATTTCTGAGGGCTCTGTTCTGTTCCATTGATCTATATTTCTGTTTTGGTACCAGTACCATGCTGTTTTGGTTACTGTAGCCTTGTAGTATAGTTTGAAGTCAGGTAGTGTGATGCCTCCAGCTTTGTTCTTTTGGCTTAGGATTGACTTGGCGATGCGGGCTCTCTTTTGGTTCCATATGAACTTTAAAGTAGTTTTTTCCAATTCTGTGAAGAAAGTCATTGGTAGCTTGATGGGGATGGCATTGAATCTGTAAATTACCTTGGGCAGTATGGCCATTTTCACGATATTGATTCTTCCTACCCATGAGCAAGGAATGTTCTTCCATTTGTTTGTATCCTCTTTTATTTCCTTGAGCAGTGGTTTGTAGTTCTCCTTGAAGAGGTGCTTCACATCCCTTGTAAGTTGGATTCCTAGGTATTTTATTCTCTTTGAAGCAATTGTGAATGGGAGTTCACTCATGATTTGGCTCTCTGTTTGTCTGTTGTTGCTGCTATAAAGACACATGCACACGTATGTTTATTGCGGCATTATTCACAATAGCAAAGACTTGGAACCAACCCAAATGTCCAACAATGATAGACTGGATTAAGAAAATGTGGCACATATACACCATGGAATACTATGCAGCCATAAAAAATGATGAGTTCATATCCTTTGTAGGGACATGGATGAAATTGGAAACCATCATTCTCAGTAAACTACCGCGAGAACAAAAAACCAAACACCGCATATTCTCACTCATAGGTGGGAATTGAACAATGAGATCACATGGACACAGGAAGGGGAATATCATACTCTGGGGACTGTGGTGGGGAGGGGGGAGGGGGGAGGGATAGCATTGGGAGATATACCTAATGCTAGATGACGAGTTAGTGGGTGCAGCACACCAGCATGGCACATGTATACATATGTAACTAACCTGCACAATGTGCACATGTACCCTAAAACTTAAAGTATAATTAAAAAAAAAAAAAGATATTTTTCCAACAAAGGTCCCTACTCAGAATCCACAGTGTTTAGGGAGTAGCAGGGGATTATAATCAGCAATTATTTCTCCCTCTTACAGAGATTTTAATGTATATTCTGATCCAAAATGACTGAAAAGATAGAGTTGAAAAAAAAAGTGAGACTAAGTGTAGGGGATCCCATTTGACATAAAATATGTGAGAAGTCCCAAGGCTGTAAGGTTGGATGAAAGAATTAGGGTGTAGGTAGAAGAAAGGGGAGAGCAACCAGGGGAGCTTGCTGAGGCAAAATGACTTGGGTCCTAGCTACCCTGTCTCCTTATAGGGTATAGCATGAAATTGGCATGGGTTTCCATCATGGCTCTAACACTCGGGCTTCAAGATGGTGGGCAAGGCACTTATACCCTGTGGGACTATTTCCACATTTCTAAAGTAGAAATTAGAATATTTACACTAAATGATTGCTATGGAGAATAAATGAAATAATATACTAAGTAGGCATTACATTGCAGATAATTTTGTTTACTAGTTATATATTTTTCTTTTACAATTTATTTTTTCATTTGACTTGTCTTTACAGCTACATCTATAGTAAGTGATAACTGCTTTGGAATTGTAAGAAAATACCAAATTGCATTTTAAAATGCATTTGACCTCCAAAGATTATTTGATTTACATAAATATGTTCATTAATGCTGTCATTAGTATGTGCTAGTCAGTAGTATGTGCTGCAAACTGTTCTCCTGGATCAGTGTGATTTCACAAGGAAAAAGTCAATATTCTGGTCAGGCAACACAACACACACCTCACTACAATAGTGTGTAAAGTGCTCAAGAAATCCCTAAGCAGCCCTGCGGTGGCTAAAAGGGCCACAAGTATCACCATTGCAGTTCTTGGTTTGGTTTGTCATATATCCATAGATTTGGCCAGTAAGAACAAAATGAGCCCAAGTGGATCCAAGTGATTGATTGCTTGAAGACACAGCCAAAGCAAGATCAGCATTGTGTCAGCACTGTGTCCCTAGTCTCACAGTATGACACTGAATTGGAGGTACAAAATAACAGCACAGGTGGTGGGTCTCCTTGCCTGCGAGGAGCCCACAACCATACCCTAAGGCCAATGCTGGAACCACACTGAATACTGAGATCACGATCACACCTGACAGCTGTGACTATGGGACAGCAGGGGTGACCCAGCTCCTGAACATTCCATGTAGAACACTTAGGGATGTCATCCAGGCTTGTGAAGAGGAGGAACAAGTTTCAATGACCACCCCTGAACTGACTGCCTTCTGAGAGTCCCACTAAAACCAAAGATGCAAATGAATTATTTGGACTGGACGAGGAACCCCTAGAGGGAAAGGTCACACAGTGGGAGGCCACAGTGGGGGCCTTGGCCAGCTCCTGCCTGACAACTGTATGTCCTGCTGGGGGGTGCCCTATCAAGGGTAAACTCTTGGAGTCCAGGGGTATCACCTATGCCCTCTGAGATTTTTCTTACATGTGCGCCCTGACTATCCCTTCACTGCCTCATCCCTGGAAGGCATTCACATCAGCTTCAGCTTCCTGGCCAGAGTTGTGCTGAGCCTGAAATGGTGGCTTGGCCTGGCCAAAAAAAAAGTTTAATACAGAATCTTAGGTAGGAAGTCATCTGCCTTCCTAAGGTAAACATCCATCATTAATAGGATTTGTATAAGATGGCTGTGATGGGAAATTTGATATGTCAACTTTGCTAGGCCACGATACACACAAAAAATGTTCACCTTGAGCAGAGTAGATGTCTCTGTGAAAGGTATTTTTTACATGAGAACTAACATTTAAATCAGCAGACTTTGGGTAAGCCTAATTGCCCTCCACAATGCGGAGTGGCCTTCGTCCAATCACTTGAAGGCCTTCAGAGAAAAAGACTGGGGTCCTCCTCAAGATCAAGAATTTCAGCCTCCACGCTGCCCTTAGATTTGAGGTATCATATCACCTCTGCCTTGGGTCTCCAGCCTGACATCCTGCTCTGCAAGGTTTGGGTATGTTAGCACACAGAGTTCCATGAGCCAGTTCCTCAAAATCAATCAATCAATCAATCAATCAATCAATCAATCTCTTTCTTCCCATGCACACACCCACAGAAGAACCCTAATCAATAGGCTGCTTACATCTGGGATCCATAAATGGTGTAACCAAGATCAGTAATGCAGGTAGGTGTCACTCTGCTACATGGCTCCTAAGACAG
This sequence comes from Pan paniscus, assembly GCF_029289425.2. NCBI lineage: Eukaryota > Metazoa > Chordata > Mammalia > Primates > Hominidae > Pan > Pan paniscus. The sequence continues at coordinate 53,788,274 of NC_073272.2, read as the reverse complement.
AGGCCTGTCCCACCCTCTGCAGACTGACATCCATGTGGCTCATCACTGTGACACTGGGTTTGGTCATCCAACCATGTAGAGATCACTACAATTCCACAAGTGTTCCCTGCCTTCTGCCTGTCACATTCTATGCTCCATCCTGAGGACACTGGGATCTAAGCTGTGTATGTTTCCAACCTTCCAGGAAAGACCTGGGAGCCTAGTGAGGGAGATACACCTGCAAAGAGAACTTCAGTGCAGTAATAGCAATGGGCATAGCCGATGTTGTTCACCAACTCATGAGACTTCATACTGTGAACATCTCCCACTTAAGTTTCCCCATCAACTAACAACTTATCCTGGAAAAGACCCCATTGGTCAGTAAACTGAATTCCCCTCACTATTTGCCCCAGGGATGCACAGCTACAAAGCAAACTGATACTGGTATATTGTGACAGAGTGGAATCCAAGAAAAAAATGCCCTGCAGTGATGTGATTTCCACAGCAGTAAATAAGTCTTTATATGTTCCCAGATGAAGCAATATGCAAGCCTCCCTCAGTTTACAAGGAAGTGACATGTATGGAAAATCTAGTTTATGTAAAATTCTGGAACAAGACGTTTGCCTCACTTAACACTCAGTCCCCAAATGCCAGTAGCTCCTGCCAATTATTCCAACAACAACAGCAGCCCACAGAAATTTCCAAAATGCCTCAAAGTGGGCGATGATATTCTGGCTATAAATCACAAGTTTAGGATTGAAAATAAGTATCCTCAAACTTCTTATTTACATCAAAAGAATAGGAATGTTGTGGTTGGCACAGAGGAAATAACACGGCACCAGGAAGGAGAACACAATGCTCCCCAGGAAGGGCTGCAGGAACCTTCCTCCTATGTCTTGTTTTCTGTGATAAGAATGTGATTCCAGAATAGGTGTGGTGGCTCACATCAGCCTAGGAACATAGGGAGACCCCGTCTCTACAAAAAATCTTATAAAACATAGCCAGGGTTGGTGGAACATGCCTGTAGTCCTATGTACTAGGGAGGCTGAGATGGAAGCATTGCTGGAGCTTGAAAGTGAGCCATGATTTGTCCACTGCACTCCAAGCTGAGTGACAGAAAGAGATCCTGTCTCAATTAAAACAACAAAGAAAGAGAGATTGCAGCACTGACTTGGATGGACAGAGCAGTGTGTGGAGGCTCACATCATGAATTTTTGCTCCAGAACAACTGCAGGAATAAAATGGGAAATCTGAGAGGACCCACAGACCCTCTGAAGGAAGCGGATTGCTCCTGTAGGACCTGGGAGACATCCCAAATACTGTGAGTGCCCAAACTGTGGAAGTGGGAAAGGGAGATCACCCAACCCTGAGCACACACTCCCACTGGGGAAACTGAAGGTCTAGATTACTGAAGAAGATTCTGGCCTTACCTGGAGCTGAGTCAGTTTAGAGAGCTAAGCAAAATACAGGAGTAGAGGAAGCAGCAGAAAAAGCCCTGTGAGTGTGCTGTGTTCCCTAGCAAGTCGTCTCTGCTCGGCCTCACAAGAGTCCTTCAGGAGGGCAGCCAGAGGCACTGGGAAAAGGCCACAGAAAGAAGGAAATCTCCAGCTGAACTTAGTAACAATTTGAACTGATCCAAAAGTGTCCTGGCCAGAACTTGGGGGGGGTGTGAATCCGGTGTGCAGATTCCACAGGCAGGGGAAGAAGGAAAGCCAACTTACTTTCACAGCTAGGAGGCAGGTAGCCTGGGACAAGTTCTCAGCCCTGCTCACCCACTGCCTGGAAACAGACTTGGTGCTGTTGGGTGGGGGACGGTGGGAGTGAGACCAGCCCTTCAGATTGTGTGGGAACTGGGTGAGGCCTGTGACTGCAAGCTTTCCCTGACTCCTCTAACAACCTGCGTGACACAGTAGAGACAGCCATAATCCTCCTAGGAACATCACATCACAGGATGGTTCACATCACAGGACTCTGTGCAGACAACCCCCAGTACCAGCGTAGAGCCTGGTAGACTTGCTGGGTGTCTTGATCCAGAAGAGAGATAACAATCACTACAGATCGGCTCTCAGGAAGCCACATCCATAGGAAGGTGAGAGAGTACTACATCAAGGGAATACCCCGTGGTACAAAAGAATCTGAACAACAGCCTTCAGTCCTAGACCCTCCCTCTGACAGAGCCAGCCTAAATGAGAAGGAAGCAGAAAACCAGCTCTGGAAATATGACAAAACAAGGCTCTTTAACACACCCCAGAAATCAACCTAGCTCACCAGCAATGGATCCAAACCAAGAAGAAACCCCTGATTTACCTGAAAAAGCATTCAAGAGGCTAGTTATTAAGCTAATGAGGCAGGCACCAGAGAAAGGCAAAGCCCAATGTAAGGAAATCCAAAAAGTGATACAAGAAGTGAAGGGAGAAATATTCAATGAAATAGATATCATAAATAAAAAACAATCAAAACTTCAGGAAACAATGGACACACAGAAATACAAAATGCTTTGGAAAGTCTCAGCAATAGAATTGAACAAGTAGAAGAAAGAAATTCAGAGCTCAAAGACAAGGTCTTTGAATTAACCCAATCCAACAAAGACAAAGAAAAAAGAATGAGAAAATATGAACAAAGCCTCCAAGAAGTCTGGGATTATGTTAAATGACCAAACCTAAGAATAGTTGGTGTTCCTGAGGAAGAAGAGAAATCTAAAAGTTTGGAAAACATATTTGGGGGAACCATCGAGGAAAAGTTCCCCAGCCTTGCTAGAGAACTAGACATCCAAATACAAGAAGCACAAAGAACACCTGGGAAATCCATCACAAAAAGATCACTGCCAAGGCATATTGTCATCAGGTTATCTAAAGTTAAGACAAAGGAAAGAATCTTAAGAGCTGTGAGAAAAAAGTGCCAAGTAACCTATAAAGGAAAACCTATCAGATTAACAACAGATTTCTCAGCAGAAAGCCTACAAGCTAGAAGAGATCAGGGCTCTATCTTCAGCCTCCTCAAACAAAACAATTATCAGCCAAGAATTTTGTATCCAGAGAAACTAAGCTTCATATATGAAGGAAAAATACAGTCTTTTTCAGACAAACAAATGCTGAGATAATTCAGCACGATCAAGCCACCACTACAAGAACTACTAAAAGGAACTTTAAATCTTGAAACAAATCCTGGAAACACATCAGAACAGAACCTCTTAAAGCATAAATCTCACAGGACTTATAAAACAAAAATACAATTTAAAAAACAAAAACACAAAACAAAAAATCAAGGTATACAGGCAACGAATAGCGCAATGAATGGAATGGCACCTCACATCTCAATACTAACGTTGAATGTAAATGGCCCAAATACTCCACATAAAAGATACAGAATTGCACAATGGATAAGAACTCACCAACCAACTATCTGCTGCCTTCAAGAGACTCACCTAATATAGAAGGACTCGCACAAATTTGAGGTAAAGGGGTGGAAAAAGACATTTCACACAAATGGACACCAAAAGTGAGCAGGGGTAGCTATTCTTATATCAGACAAAACAAACTTTAAAGCAACAGAAGTTTAAAAAGACAAAGAGGGACATTATATAATGATAAAAGACCTTGTCCAACAGGAAAATATCACAATCATAAACATATATGTACCTAACACTGGAGCTCCCAAATTTATCAAACAATTAGCAATAGACCTAAGAAATGAGATAGACAGCAACACAGTAATGGTGGGGGACTTCAACACTCCACTAACAGCACTACACAGGTCATTAAGACAGAAAGTCAACAAAGAAACAATGGATTTAAGTTATACCCTGGAACAAATGTTCTTAACCAATACATACAGAACATTCCATCCAATGACTGCAGAATACACATTCTATTCAACAGCACATGGAACTTGCTCCAAGATAGACCATAGGATAGGCCACAAAATGAACCTCAATAAATTTAAGGAAATTGAAATTTTATCAAGCACTGTCTCAGGCCACAGTGGAATAAAACTGAAAATCAACTCCAAAAGGAACCTTCAAAATCATGCAAATACATGGAAATTAAATAACTTGCTATGAATGATCATTGGGTCAAAAATGAAATCAAGATGGAAATTTAAAAATTCTTCAAACTGAACAACAATAAAGACACAACCTATCAAAACCCCTGGGATACAGCAAAGGCAGTGCTAAGAGGAAAGTTCGTAGCCTAAACACCTCCATCCAAGAGTCTGAAAGAGCACAGACAATCTAAGGTCACACCTCAAGGAACTAGAGAAACAAGAACAAACCAAACCCACACCCAGGAGAAGAAAGGAAATAACCAAGATCAGAGCAGAACTAAATGAAATTGAAACAAAAAAATACAAAAGATAAATGAAAAAAAATCTGGTTCTTTGAAAAGATAAATAAAATTGATAGACCATTAGCAAGCTTAACCAAGAAAAGAAGAGAGAAAATCCTAATAAGCTCAATAAGAAATGAAACTGGAGATATTACAACTGACATCACAGAAATACAAAAGATCATTTAAGGCTATTATGAACACCTTTACATGCATAAACTATAAAACCTTGAAGAGATGGATAAGTTCCTGGAAAGATACAACCCTACTCACTTAAATCAGGAAGAATTAGATACCGTGAACAGACCAATAAGAAGCATCGAGATTGAAATGGTAATTAAAATATTACCAACAACAAAAGAAAAATCCAGGACCAGAAGGATTCACAGCAGACTTCTACCAGACATTCAACGAATTGGTGCCAATCCTGCTGACACTATTCCACAAGATAAAGAGGGAATCCTCCCTAAATCATTCTATGAAGCCAGTATCATCCTAATACCAAAACCAGAAAAGGACATAACCAAAAAAGAAAACTGCAGACCAATACCCTTATGAACATAGATGCTAGGAGAAATACCTAATGTAAATGACGAGTTAATGGGTGCAGCAAACCAACATGGCACATGTATACCTATGTAACAAACCTGCATGTTGTGCACATGTACCCTAGAACTTAAAGTTTAATAATAAAAAAATACTAGCTAACCAAATCCAACAACATACCAAAAAGATAATCCACCATGATCAAGTGGGTTTCATAGCAGGGATGCAGGGATGGTTTAACATATGCAAGTCAATAAATGTGATACACCACATAAACAGAATAAAAAATAAATATCATATGATCATCTCAATAGATGCAGAAAAAGCATTGACAAAATCGAGCATCCCTTTATGATTATAACTCTCAGAAAAGTCGGCATACAAAGGACATACTTTAATGTAATAAAAGCCATTCATGAAAAACCCACAGCCAACATAATACTGAATGGGAGAAAGTTGAAAGCATTCCCTCTGAGAACTGGAACAAGACAAAGATGCCCACTCTCACCACTCCTCTTCAACATAGTACTGGAAGTCCTAGCCAGAGCAATGAGAGAAGAGAAAGAAATTAAGGGCATCAAAATTGGTAAAGAGGAAGTCAAACTGTCACTGTATGCTGTTGATATGATTGCTTACGTAAAATACCTAAAGATTTCTCCAGAAAGCTCCTAGAACTGATAAAAGAATTCAGCCCAATTTCTGGATACAAAATTAATCTACACAAATCATAGCTCTTTTATACACCAACAGTGACCAAGCTGAGAATCAAATTAAGAACTCAACCCCTTTTACAATAGCTGCAAAAAAATAAAATACTTAGGAATGTACCTAACCAAGAAGGTAAAAGACCTCTACAAGGAAAACTACAAAACACTGTTGAAAGAAATCAAGGATGACGAACAAATGGAAACACATCCCATGATCATAGATGGGTAGAATCCATATTGTGAAAATGACCATACTGCCAAAAGCAATCTACAAATTCAATGCAATTTCCATCAAAATACCACCATCATGCTTCACAGAATTAGAAAAAAATTCTAAAATTCATATGGAACCAAAAAAGGAGCCCATGTAGCCAAAGCAAGAACAAGCAAAAAGAACAAATCTGGAGGCATCACATATCTGATTTCAAACTATACTATAAGGCCATAGTCACCAAAACAGCATAATACTGGTGTAAAAATAGGCACATAGACCAATGGAACAGAATACAAAACCCAGAAATAAACCCAAATACTTACAGCCAACTGCTCTTCAACAAAGCAAACAAAACATAAAGTGGGGAAAGACACCCTTTTCAACAAATGGTGCTGGGATAATTGGCTAGCCACATGTAGGAGAATGAAACTAGATCCTCATCTCTCACCTTGTACAAAAATCAGCCGAAGATGGCTTAAGGACTTAAATCTAAGACCTGAAACTATAAACATTTTAGAAGATAACATTAAAAAACCCTCCTAGACATTGGCTAAGGGAAGGATTTCATGACCAAGAACCCAAAAGCAAATGCAATAAAAACAAAGATAAATAGCTGGGACTTAATTAAACTAAAGAGCTTTTGCATGGCAAAAGGAACAGTTGGCAGATTAAACAGACAACCTATAGAGTGGGAGAAAATCTTCACGATCTATACATCTGACAAAGGACTAATATCCAGAATCTACAGCAATCTCAAACAAATCAGCAAGAAAAAATCGAACAATCCCATCAAAAAGTGGGCTAAGGACATGAATAGACAATTCTCAAAAGAAGATATACAAATGGTCAACAAACATATGAAAAAATGATCATTGTTCGATTCCCACCTATGAGTGAGAACATGTGGTGTTTGGTTTTTTGTCCTTGCTATAGCTTGCTGAGAATGATGGTTTCCAGCTTCACACACCGGGGCCTGTTGTGGGGTGGGGGGAGGTGTGAGGGATAGCATTAGAAGGTATACCTAATGTTAAATGATGAGTTAATGGGTGCAGCACACTAACATGGCACATGTATACATATGTAACTAACCTGCACGTTGTGCACATGTACCCTAAAACTTAAAGTATAATAAAAAAAAAGAAAAAAAAGAAAAAATGATCAACATCACTAATGATCAGGGAAATGCAAATCAAAACCACAATATGATACCACCTTACTCCTGCAAGAATGGCCATAATTTAAAAATAAAAAAATAGTAGATGTTGGCATGGATGCAGTGAACAGGGAACACTTCTACACTCCTGGTAGGAATGTAAACTAATACAACCACTATAGAAAACAGTGTGCAGATTGCTTAAAAAACTAAGAGTAGAACTACCATTTGATTCAGCAATCCCACTACTGGGTATCTACCCAGAGGAAAAGAAGTCGTTATATGAAAAAGATACTTGCACACGCCTGTTTGTAGCAGCACAATTCGCAGTTGCAAAAAAATGTGGAACCAACCCAAATGCCCATCAATCGATGAATAAAGAAATATATATATGATGGAATACTACTCAGTCATAAAAAGGAATGAATTAATGGAATTCATAATGACCTGGATGAGGTTGGAGACTATTATTCTAAGTGAAGTAACTCAGGAATGGAAAAATAAACATCATATGTTCTCACTCATGAGTGGAAGCTAAGCTATGAGGATGCAAATGCATAAGAATGATAGAATGGACTTTGTGGACTCAGGGGGAAAGGATGGGAAGGAGGTGAAGGATAAAAGACTACAAATTGGGTGCAGTGTATAATGCTTGGGTCATGGGTGCACCAAAATCTCACAAATAACCACGAAAGAACTTACTCATGTAAACAAACACCACCGGTTTCCCAATATTTTTTCATTAAAAATAAATAAATAAATAAATAACAAAGTCTTTCAACCCAAAAACAAAGTGTTTCAGTGCCAGCTGGGGTGTGTGGTGAAGCTTCATTTCAAAGATCAACCACTGCCATAGGACATTGACGCTCAGTATGGTTCTGTGGTAGTCATGGCTTTGGGATCCTGGGACTGGTGTTTTTCTCCTCAGCAAAGACAGCCTTCTCCAGGCTGGGACACAGGAGGTAGGGGCCAGGCTAGGTCATCAGGCTGCTAGGGACAGCTGTTTGCTGTGGGATCACAGATGAGATCAGGAGAAGGATAGCTGAAAGGAGAAGGGAGACGATCTCCTCAGGTGAGGTGCAGGTAGGTGTCTGTTAGTGAAGAGAAGACATTGGCCCTAAGTCCTGGCATTGCTCCAGATTCCTGTGGAAGGACATGACAGTGCAAGAAAGAAATCAAGGCTGGTGGGAGGGAGATGGTAGATTACATGACCTCCCATCCTATGTGTTCAATGGTTGCTGATAGGAGCCCATACCCTTTGGGTGTCTAAAAGGTCATTTCTTGACACCCTTCCATTCACTGTGCATGACAAGAAGAGGCCTTTGGGAAGAAAGACCAGTAGGAGTTATAAGGTCTTCTCAAAAGATGCACTACCTTACCCTTATGGTGACTCTTACACTGTGTCCATCATGTCTTGTGTTCCTGTGTGCTCTCAGGTCGGTCTTCTCAACCTCATGTCAGTCTTGGGAAGAGTGGGTATATTGGAGGCAGTCATGAGACCAAAGGGATTTAATAAGGTTTCTGAATGTTTCCTAGGCTGGGCAGTAAATTCCCAGATCCTAAGGCACCACTGTGGCCACACTACATGAGATTCACCGGGTGTGAATAGTGGAATCTGCATTTTTAAAAGATCCTGGGTTAAAATTTTCATGGAAATTTGTCTGAGAACTACTGGAGCAGGGGAATAGTCTCCTTTCCAAGCTACACAGCTTCTTTCTCCTTTGTGAAGGTATAGAAGGGACAGGTTTGGTGTGTTCTCTGATGGACGAACCCACGGCCTTCAGGTGAGGAGACTAAAACTGACATGCTGCCTGTTATTCTAATGATGCTCTCAGGGCCTGTCTCCAAATGATACCCAGACCAATCCTTTCAAGTCTCCATCTCTTAAATATTTCTGAAGAAATCAAATGTCTCTAGCCTGTGCAATCTCATACTGTAAAATTCTAAATATTTTGCAATAGCCTTTGGATCTTACTCTTGATTACATAAATATGCAACACAGTAGAGTTTTTCATGACACCTCTGACCTGTGGCTCCACCACTCATTGCTGGGTGACACTGAGAAACATCCTTAACATCTCTGTGACTCCTTTCTCCATTAGTACCATGGAAATACTACTAGTAAAGTCATCTACTTCTTGGGCAGTTTAGAGCACTGACTGTTAAGACATGTACAGTTGTCAGGACAGCGCCTGCCATATGATAAATTTCCAATCAATTCTAGCTGTTATTGTTTTGCTGTTTATATCGTTGTTGTTCCCACATTTCCCTGGAGCATGTTCCAGAGAGACAACGTCAAGAGTACATTTGACCCTTTGGATGATCTTTTGATTATCACTTTAGCCCTTCAGGGACTCAAGAAATGAAGCTAGGTAGCTTGGGGGACAGCTTATTTTTATAAGCGTAATGAATATTCAGCTCTCCTCACAGGGTTATTGTGAAGCCTAAATGCAATGCTGGGGTTTCATCATCATGAGCTTGTGTGGAAAATTTGAATGGAAATTTCTCTAGGAAATTAGAACTCTAATGACCTCTTCATGCGATTTGTATAGCGCTTGGAAAAGTAACTAGTGAATGGATAAGGATAGTACATAAGTATATAAATACTAAAAAGATCATGATTTTTCTATTTCATAGTTTGTGCATTTCATATCCTACCTATCTTAGTTTTACATGATGCTACAGATTCTCCTACGTTTTCTTCTAGCAGTTTGATAACATTGGCTTTTACATTTAGTTCTATGATGCATTTTAAGGCAACTTTTGTATATGATGTGAGACAAAGGTTAAGGTTCGTTTGTTTGCATGTCAATTTCCAATTGTTCCAGCACCATTCCCTGAATAAATCATTTTTTCCCACTGAATTATCTTGGCACCCTATAGAAAAATCAATTTAATCTGAATATATAGGTCTAGATTTGGACCCTTATTTCTTTTCTTATGCCATTATCATGCTGTCCTGATTACCATAGTTGTGAAAACGTCTTGAAACAGGTAATGAGTCCTCCAATATTCTTTGTTCTTTATAAAATTGTTAGACTATTCTAGTCCCCTTGCTTTTCCACATAAATTTTGAAGTCAGCTTGCCAATTTCTTAAAACAAAAGGCTGCATGGAATTTGGTTGGGTTTACACTGAATGTATAGATTATTTGAGAGAAACTGACATTTCACAATCTTGCAATCCATTAACGTAGCATACCTCTCCATTTGTTTCAGCCTGCTTTAATATTTCTCTGCAGTGAGGTTGCAGTGAGCCAAGATTGCGCCACTGCACTCCAGCCTGGGTGACAGAGCAAGACTCTGTCTCTCTCTCTACATTATATATATATATATATATATATATATATATATATATATATGTATATACACACACACACATATTTCTCCACAGTGATTTTTAAGCTTCTGAGTACTGGTCTTGCACATATTTTGTTAAATTTTACCACTAAATATTTCTTGGGGTTTTTTGCTGCTATATTAAGTAATACTGATTTTCAATTTCCAATTGTTCGTTGCTGGTATATAAAAATAGCATTGACTTTTGCATACTTATCTTGTGCCATATTACTTTGCTAAACTCATATATATATATATATTCAAGTCATGGAGTAAATCCCATTTGGCTACGATGTTGTGTAGAAGTGGCGTTATTATTATTATTTCCCTCTGTGACACTGCTCTAGTGTCATCTTGCAAATGTTGATATATTGTTGATACAAGAGTGGGGCAGGGAAGTGCTGGGAGGAGTAGAGGAGGGTCCCTGTTGAAGGCTCCATCCTCGGGCCTGTGCCCATGGACCTAGGTGAGGACAGGCATTTCTATTTTCATGTCAAAACGTTGCATTTTCCAAGACCACCCTGGCCCACCATGCTCCCATCCTGTGGCTATAAAAGCCCCGAGATCCTACCAGGCAGAGACACAGGTGGCTGGACATCGAGAGGAACACACCGGCAGAAGAACACAACAGCAGACAGCAGCAAATGCTGGTAGGCCATTGAATTGCTGAGTGATGTGGTTGCCGACAGGAATTTGGCCACAGTGGTCAAAGGAGAGTTCGGCCACTGATCGGCCTGACTCCAGGGGAAGACCACCTTCCCACTCCCTCCACCTTCTAGCTCCCCATCAATCTGAGAGCTACTTCCACCATTCAATAAAACCTTGCACTGATTTTCCAAGCTCACGTGTGATGCGATTTTTCCAGTTCACTAAGGCAAGTTCCCCAGGATACAGAAAGCCCCCTGTTATATATAAATATATATATATATCTCTCTCCTGATTTTTCTCTACATTCTTTGTACCGATTGCTGGGATGAATGTTGAAGTCTTCTACTATAAATGCAAATGTGTCTATTTATTTCTTCTTTCTGATGTATCAGTTTTTCCCTCATGTATTTCGATGGTGCATACATACTCATGGTGTTTCTGTCTTCTGAATCAATGCACCTCTCTATGATTATTATGTAATGTTCCACTTTGTCCATTGTAATAATCTCCACTATAAAGTGTGTTTTGTGAGGTATTAATTGAGCACCTCCAGTTTCTACGTGATTCATATTTGCAGGGTATATCTTTTAACTGTTTACTTTGAACTTACTTTTAACATCCTTTACTTTTAACTTCTTTATTTTTAAACTGTGGTTCTTTTTAACAGCATATAATTTGTTCTTGCTCTTTTTATCCATTCTTACAATCTCTAACGTTTTACATTTGAGACAGGGTCTCGCTCTGTCACCCAAGCTGGAGTACAGTCATGTGATCGTAGCTCACTGCAGCCTCAACCTCCTGGGCTCAAGCTATGTTCCCACCTCAGCTCCCCGAGGAGCTGGAACTACAGGTGTGCACCACCATGCCTGCCTCATTTTTAATATTTGTAGAGACAGGGTCTGACTATGTTGCCCTGGCTGGTATGGCCTTGGCCTCTCGAAGTGCTGGGATTAGAGGCATGAGCCACTGGGCCCGGCCAAACTCTGACTTTTAATAGACAAGTGTAAGCAAATTAAATTTAATGTGGAACCAGTTTACCTTTAAATTACCAACTTGCTTTATATTTTTATTTATCATATCTGTTTTTTATTCAGGTTTTTCTGTTTCCTCCCTTCTCTTAGACCAGTTGAACATTTTATACTACACCATATTAATCTCCACTATTGGCTTATTAGTTACATATCTTTGTTTTCTAGGGATTGCTCTATGGATTACTACATGCATCTTTAAGTAACAGTAAGCCTTCAAATAATATTACACCACTACATGTACAGGATGTAGTGGTGTAATATTTGTTTACGTTTGTTTTTCTTCCCTGTGCTTTTGGGATCATATCCAAAAAATCGCTGCCCAGACCAATGTCATGGAGTTGTCTTCTTGTGTTTTCTTCTAGTAGTTTCATAGATTCGGGTCTTACATTATAAGATTTTAATTCATCTTAAGTTTACCTTTACATATGGTAAGAGATGATGGTAGAATTTCATTCTTCTGTATGTGGATATACAGTTTTCCTGATACCACTTATTGAAGGCTGCTCTTCTCTCACTCTGTGTTTTTGATAACTTTGTCAAAAATCAATTGACTGTAAGTGCATGGATTTTTTTCTGAGCTTGATGAGTCTTCATTACTATTTTATTTATTGATGCTGAACATAATGACAAATAAATTCACTATAAGAAATCTAACAAATCTGACTTTCGTAGTTAAACTCCACTCAAAAACACATACGTGAGTTTTGTATGTTTGACTAGTACTTCCATTCCTGGTGAGGTTCAACAAGAGATGAACTTTCTGAGCTTCAGTAACTACTTCCTACCTTGCAAGATAATTGCAAGAATGAAATAAATGATAGTGACAATAGTAGTAAAGATCTCACAGGATATAAGTACCTTGTCTACCATCTCAAGGCCTGTATGTCAGAGCCATGATGGAAACCCATGGTTATTTTGTGCCATAAGGGGACAATGTAGCTAGGACCCAAATAATTTTGCTTCAGCAAGTTGTGGTGGTTGCTTTCCCCTTTCTTCTACCTAGGGCCTAATTCTTCATCTGGCTCTGTAGCCTAGGGACTTCTCACATATTCCGTGGCAAATGGGATCCCCTACATTTAGTCTCACTTTTTATTTGAACCCTAGCTTTTCAGTCCTTTTGGATCCAAAAATATTTTAAAATCTTTGTAACAGGGAGAAACAATTGCTGTGTATATTCTTCTGCCCCTCCCTAAGCAGCGTGGATTCTGAGTAGGGTCCATTGTTGGAGAATTATCCTTTTGGGTGTGAGGATATAAATGGAGCTCAGGGTTGTTAGTCGTGTATTATGTACAAGAAGAGGCGTATTAGGCTGGATCCAGGCAGCTGCAGGGGCTTCTGATTGAGATGTGGTGACTGTCAGGCTCAGAAGAAAAAGAAAGGTTTGGTGTTTCTCCCTCTCTGCCTTGTATCAATTAAAGAAAGGACATGTTTGCAGGAGATGTTGTGGCATTTTTCCATGGGGATTGAGACATCAGTTCTTTTCTCCACCCCACAAACTATTTCAAAAGAATTTAGTATTCTTATTATATTTTTTCTGTTGCACAGTAAAACAGGTATGTTATTATTAATTTTTAAAATGCTTTCATAACAATGATTTCATCTGGGAACCCGTGTTAGGTTTATGTTCCACATTTTGACAAATACTTCAAGAGAACAACAAATCCTTTTATGTTAAACAATAAAATATATGTATTTTATATATTACCATGGATTTACATGAAAACATCAGATTACCACTAAAGTCAATATACACAACACCAGTTCTGCATTCAACACTTTCAGAAGCATTTACTTTCAGGAAGCACAAAGACTGTGAACTTAGACCTTGAATCCCCATATCTGTTTCTTACTAGAGTCATTTATTGTAAATTTTATGAAAACTCTGACTCACCTTTTTAGTGGATTTAATAATGAGGTCAGAAATAATGAAACACAGCTCAGATAACCGGTTAACAGATACTAGACAATCTATAAATATGAGTTATTATTTCCGTTAAAGAACTCAATAAATGCAGTTATCATCCTAACTATTCACAGCTTTGGTGTAGTCAATCCATTCAAAAACATACACCACAGATCAAAATCAGGTAGGCAGGCCAGGCAAGGTGGCTGTCACCTGTAATCCCAGCACTTTTGGAGGACGAGGAGGGAGAATTGCTTGAGTCCAAGAGTTCAAGATCAGCCTGGGCAACTTAGCAAGAATGTATCTCTGAAAAAACTTACGTAAGCAAATTAATAGAATGGCAACTTTTAACTGGCTGTATACAGAGGTTAATGTCAGTACAGAAACAGGAGCAGATAGTTTTCAGAGTGACGGCATAATTAGAGGCATCTTTGTAGGGAAGAGAGGCACCTTACAAAGTTTAAAGGCATGGAAACCTGGAGCTGCCCCTTCTGTCTTTCTTTTAAGTAGTGTCCAAAGCTGAAACAAAACAAAACAAAACAAAACAAAACAAAACAAAACAAAACAAAACAAAAAGACCTGCAATCTGGAAACAAACACACATGGGAAATCCTATCTCCAAGTGATTCATTCTTGCAGGGATTTCAGTTCCAGAGCATAGAAAGAGGTTTTATATCCCAATTCATTTCATGAAGCTAGTGTAACCTTGATACCAAAGTCCAACAAAGAGAATACAGATGGCGCCCACTTATGATGCTGCTTCTTGGTTATACTCAGAAGAAAATGCTTTAATATTTGATGATTCAATATAGCTTTGACCCAATTTGTGTCTCCATCTGGTGGTGTTTAAATCTTGCAGTTAGGCATCTGTGGTCTGAACTAACTTTCAAAGTAAGTCTGCATTTGAACTCTGCTTTCTGTTTTTAAAGGGGCAGTAATGTTCTCTCTTTGTATTATCAAAATTATAATATTGTGGAAAACAGCACATAATTTTGCATCTTAATGGATAGCATACCACCTTCTGGCATTTTAAATTGATCTGATTTTGGCAGAATCTTCCCCTGGACATCGGACTATCTCCCCATTCATCCCCCGTCTTTGACTGAGACAGCTCCTTGAGATCAGCTTCCAGGTCAGGCACTAAAAAATATTAAAGGGTATCAATTGAAGCAGGCAAACAAGAATGATAAATAAGGAAATTATAATATTGTTTTTCTCAGTGTTAGGAAATAAAATCCTGTAGGCTATTGTGGTAATAAATGTGATGCAAAGATCTCATGCCTTTGTTTTCCTATATTATGAAATCTTATTTTAAATGACAATCTGAGGGTAAATCACACTACACCTCCATTTCCTATACTTTACCATTGTGTATTATAAACAGTGAATATCAGATATCTAGGAAATCTGAAGCCTGCTGCATGGATAGCATTTTAATCATAAATTAAATGTAACTTTCTGAAGGATTAGATCAATGTAGTGGCAGGTTTATGACAAATCTTATAGCCCTGACATCCATCCCCTGTTTAGGTAACTTGAAAATTTTGGGGTAAAAATTAGTGAAAGTTATGCTTAGGTCCAAAGGCCCCATATATAACTTTTTTTCCCACTTTTTTTTAATTATTATTATACTTTAAGTTTTAGGGTACATGTGCACAATGTGCAGGTTTGTTACATATGTATACATGTGCCATGTTAGTGTGCTGCACCCATTAACTCGTCATTTAACATTAGGTATATCTCCCAATGCTATCCCTCCCCCCTCCCCCCCACCCCACAACAGTCCCCAGAGTGTGATGTTCCCCTTCCTGTGTCCATGTGTTCTCATTGTTCAATTCCCACCTATGAGTGAGAATATGCGGTGTTTGGTTTTTTATCCTTGCGATAGTTTACTGAGAATGATGATTTCCAATTTCATCCATGTCCCTACAAAGGACATGAACTCATCATTTTTTATGGCTGCATAGTGTTCCATGGTGTATATTTGCCACATTTTCTTAATCCAGTCTATCATTGTTGGACATTTGGGTTGGTTCCAAGTCTTTGCTATTGTGAATAATGCCGCAATAAACATACATGTGCATGTGTCTTTATAGCAGCATGATTTATAGTCCTTTGGGTATATACCCAGGAATGGGATGGCTGGGTCAAATGGTATTTCTAGTTCTAGACCCCTGAGGAATCACCACACTGACTTCCACAAGGGTTGAACTAGTTTACAGTCCCACCAACAGTGTAAAAGTGTTCCTATTTCTCCACATCCTCTCCAGCACCTGTTGTTTTCTGACTTTTTAATGATTGCCATTCTAACTGGTGTGAGATGGTATCTCATTGTGGTTTTGATTTGCATTTCTCTGATGGCCAGTGATGATGAGCATTTTTTCATGTGTCTGTTGAATGCATAAATGTCTTCTTTTGAGAAGTGTCTGTTCATATCCTTTGCCCACTTGTTGATGGGGTTGTTTGTTTTTTTCTTGTAAATTTGTTTGAGTTCATTGTAGATTCTGGATATTAGCCCTTTGTCAGATGAGTAGGTTGTGAAAATTTTCTCCCATTTTGTAGGTTGCCTGTTCACTCTGATGGTAGTTTCTTTTGCTGTGCAGAAGCTCTTTAGTTTAATTAGATCCCATTTGTCAATTTTGGCTTTTGTTGCCATTGCTTTTGGTGTTTTAGACATGAAGTCCTTGCCCATGCCTATGTCCTGAATGGTAATGCCTAGGTTTTCTTCTAGGGTTTTTATGGTTTTAGGTCTAACGTTTAAGTCTTTAATCCATCTTGAATTGATTTTTGTATAGGGTGTAAGGAAGGGATCCAAAAGTACCAAATATAACAGCAAAATCACTGTCTTCAGTGAGAGTATGGGAACCTGAGGGCAAACAAATTAATGGGCATTGTTGACAGTCATATTCTGGAAACCTTTTAACAGTGAATTGCTAAAATAATCCATGGCCCAAATTTGGTCAGTGTTTAGCTTGAAATTGCTACCTTTTGAGGAAATAATTTCTGTTTCATGACAATCTTATTATACTTTAAACTGTCTAATTATAAAAGTATTGAAGCAACTTGTGTCCTCGACAGATAGCATTTTCAAGCTAAAGTTGACAGAATTTGGACTTTTAAAAGTCCCTTAAAAACCATACTAATATAGCCAATATAGTAATATACCTGTATGCCAGTGTCCTGAATTATCCAGCTTTTCCCAAACATACTGTAAAAAATATTGATCGAAGGGAACAGTGGCTGTTTCCTTTGGTCAGTATTCTTTTGATTGAGTTCGTTTCTGGAGTTGCTATCCTGTATCACTGAACTGTGCGTTTATTCACAAACCAACTTTAGAATTGATGTCATGTCTGACACCAGCTACCCTGGTTTTTAATTAATATATTTATTTAAATTAAGTAAGTCTCAGAAGTCAAATTCATTTAAAAAGGTAACTTGATACCCCTACTTGAAATTTAAGAGCAGTTATTACTTACTAAACATGTGGTTGTAAAGGCAAAGGGAATGAAAAAAATTAAATTTTAAAAGAAGAAAAGAAATATAATAAACCAAATTTATCTACAGTGTATTGCCTAATCCATATGTTATTTCATTTATTCTTCATAACAAGTATTTAGTGTAAATATTCTAATTCCTACTTTAGAAATGGGGACATTGCCTCACAGATTATAATATCTTGCCCACCCCCTCAAGGCCAGTGTGTAAGAGGCAGGATGGAATCCCATGGGTATTTCATGCCATAGCCTATAAGGAGACAGTGTAGGTAGGACCCAAGTCATTTTGCTTCAGCAAGTTGCCCTGGTTGCTTTCCCCTTTCTTCTGCCTAGGCCCTAATTCTTTCATCCAGCTCCATAGCCTAGGGACTTCTCACATATTTTGTGGCAAATGGAACACCCTTAGAAAAGATGCGGATGAGGGGACACATAGGGTGAGGTATGCAGGGAGGGGCAGGGAGTTTCCATGGCCTCTACGGGCATGCTACCCTCCATGTGTTCAGCTAGCCAGAAGCTCTCTGAACCGTGTCCTTTTGGGTTTCATGGAGGTTTTCATTATGTAGGCATGACTGATTAAAATGTTGGCTTGCCGTTGGTGAACAACTTAACCTTCAGCCCCAAACTTCCCTGAAGTTTGGGCATGGGGCTGAAAGTCCCAACCCTCTAATTCCTCATCCTAGAGCTCCTAGGGACTGCCAGACATCGGTCAACTCACTAGCATACAAAAAGACATCACTTTGTAGGAGTTGTATGCCAGTAAGCACAGTCAATGACCAAATATACATTTCACCATACCACACTTGTGTATCAGCTAACTCAGAATACAAAATATCAAAAATGATACTTTTTTTTGAAACAGAGTCTTGCTCTGTCATGGAGGTTGGAGTTGCAAGTGGCGTGAACATGACTACCAGCATCCTCGACCACCTGGGCTCAAGGGATCCTCCCACCTATGCCTCCAGAGTAGCTGAGACTATAGTTGCATTCATTCATTCACTCATTGTAGTAGAGAGGGGTTCCTATATTCCCCAGACTGGTGTCACTTTCCTGAGCTCTAGCAATCCTCCTACCTCAGCATCCCAAGGTACTGGGATTACAGGTGTGAGCCATTGCACCTGGCCACAATTCTCAATAGTATCAAAATACCTGGGAATGAAATTAACAGAAGAGGCTGGGCACGGTGGCTCATGCCTGTAATCCCAGCACTTTGGGAGACCAAGGCAGGCAGATCACGAGGTCAGGAGATTGAGACCATCCTGGCCAACATGGTGAAACCCCATCTCTACTAAAAATACAAAAATTAGCCAGGTGTGGTGGAACGCGCCTGTAGTCCCAGCTACTCAGGAGTCTGAGGCAGGAGAATTGCTTGAACCCAGGAGGCAAAGGTTGCAGTGAGCCAAGATCATGCCACTGCACTCCAGCCTGGCGACAGAGCAAAATTCCATCTAGAAAAAAAAAAAGAAAGAAAAAAAGAAATTAACAGAAGATGTGCAAGACTTCTTTGGAGAAAAGCTTAAAACTTTATTAAGATATTTTAAAGTAAAATATCTAATATAAAAACAATTTGTGTTGTTTCAGCTTATCTTCCTTTAAACCTGTGATTTCCCTTCACCTGTAATAGAAACATAACAGGTGGAACATTACTAGCAGAACTGTATTTAGATCACATTAAGATATGCAAATGACACCAAAGTTTTTGTTTCGTACAGTGGACTAAGACCATAAACCCAAGAGTCACCCTCTGGCTTACATTCAATTAGACCTCTGTGGAGACTTTGGAGATAAACTTCCAAACATATACATTATTAATATTTTTTAAACACACCCTGCTTTCTAGTGCTACAAGGAAACCAAAAGACAGTCCGAGGTCAGAACCCATTAAATCAAGTGAAACTCTTAAAAAGGGATTTAATGTATAAAGCAAAAATTGTGTATAATTTTACTAAAAATATAACCAATACACACAAAAAAACTAAGAAACAAAGGAATTTATAAAAAATGTACAATTTAATATTTTGGCTTGAAACTATGGTCTGGATGTCAAATAGGCTCCTGGAAATAGTATGAAAACTATCTTTTAAAAAAAGAGTTAATGTCACATTAGAAGCTGCATATGCGTGGTGAATAGAAAGGACAGTATTGCATTTGTTTTTTCCTCTATTGTGCCAAAGTGCAAAAATGTTGCTTTGGGTTAGTTTACCCTTCTGTAGATATTAAGGTATGGTAAACATCTGTCCCCAGTTTTCACCTATAGTCCTGATGTTAATACAAATATCTCTTTTTACACTTGAAAAAATTCCCCTTTGTATAATTAATTATATGATCGCATTACTTTTAATCTATCATTACCATTATTGATATCAAAATATGAAAGAGGTATATATCATGAACAGTATGGCACGAAAAAAAAGAAACGGAAAGGGAAATGGAGATGTAGAGGAAGACATCTAGAATAACTAAATATTTATTTCTAAAAGTAAATATTATCAAGGGACAACTGGCAAATTTCACAAGTTCATGCACAGTCTTTGTGATGAATAGATATTCAGGTACTACTGGGATATATTTAATAATGCATGCATTCCTAGCTTATCAACCATTTCATCTATATTCTGAAAATATTAGAGTTTAAGAATGTATTCACTTTCAGCTGGGCGTGGTGGCTCACATCTGTAATCCCAGCACTTTGGGAGGCCAAGGCAAGTGGATCACCTGAGGTCAGGAGTTCGAGAACAGCTTGTCCAACATGGCGAAACCTCGTCTCTACTAAAAATACAAAAAATAGCCAGGCATGGTGGTGCATGCCTGTACTCCTAGCTACTCAGCTGAGGCAGGAGAATCACTTGAACCCAGGAAGTGGAGGTTGCAGTCAGCCAAGATCATGCTGCTGCACTCCAGCCTGGGTGACAGAGCGAGACTCTGTCTCAAAAGCAAAACAAAACAAAACAAAAGAATGTATTTACTTTCAGTTATACTATATATTCAATATCTGTGTCTTCTTCATATTCTGTATTGTGCTTTTCCCATTTTCTTCAAGACTGGAGAAACAAATAGATAGTCTATTCATAGCTATTTTTAAAATAAACAATGTGTTAAATGTATTACTTTTGGATTAGTTTTCCTAATCCAAAATCCAGGTTCCTACCTGTCTGTTATTAAGTACCTCTTTCCTTTTCCATTAGGTTTATTCTGTTGCTCTTTTATTATTATATTGATTATTACTTTATCATGTAATTTGCTATCTATTCTAATAAGATGTGCATATAAGGCTGTGATCTTCCTAAGAATACAACTGAGGCTTGTTCAATCGGCTCCTGAAAACTATCTTTTAATGTAAATAGTTTAATGGAATGGTTCAGCAGTGCAGAGTAAAACATTTAGGTAATTTCTTCCCTAAACATGGAGTTCTTCCTTTAAATTCAGAAGCTCTTCTCATTAACAGTCAGCAATTTATTAAAAAAAATGTGCAAAAGATACTTATGTTGACTACTCAAGAATTAGTACATTATAGTCTTTGAACTTTAAGTCCTATCATCTGATGTCTCAAGGCAGAAACCTGTAATATGTAACCTATGATATGGTTAGAGGTGATTATATCATGTGTGTCTTTATTACACACAGTAGCTCATGAAGACTGACAGGAGAGCAAAAAGCATGCTTAGCACAGGCATCTTACACCCACCTTGAGCATCACTGACCTACATGCATTCTCCCTACTTCATTGGCCACAGAAAGTAGACTGTCTCTTGCCATTTTATTATTCAGTCATTCAAGGCTTCACGGTGGGAAGGCTTTAAAATACAATTATTCTTTAAAAGCCAGATAATTCAGAATTTGACAAAATCCAAGAACACTCATTCAAGTCTCCATACTGGAAAACAAACATCAAGCAGAGTGCCTGCTCATTTTCTTAGGAGCAATGAAATCTCAGCTCAGATATTGTAATTGGACTGAAGCTGATTGTTAGGAAAAACAAATCATGGGAATCAGAATATCTTTCTATTCTCTCCAACAGAACCAGAGCATGCAGAAATCAGCATTGAAACGGATTTTAATACATTTGATCTGCATTCACCATTTTCAATAACAGCAAAGATGGGTGTAGAATTTATGGAATTTGTCCAGATTCTCACAAATTGTCATAGAGCTGCTACTAGAATCTCCTTCAGTACTCAGCATATTTCACACAGTCTGGTATTACAAATGCATTATGTATTTGTTAAAAGCAGAAATTAGAAAAGAATCTGAAAATTGTTAGCTGTTGGTTATACTCAGAAGTAAGAAAATGCTGTCATATTTGATGATTCAATATGGCTTTGACCCAATTTGTGTCTGTATCTGAGAGCATTTAAGTCTTGCAGTCAGGCATTGGGATCTGAAGTACCTTTCAAAGAAAGTGTGTATTTGAACACTGTTATTAAAGTGGCAGTAATATTATCTCTCTATGATCAAAAGTATAATATTGTAAAAAATAGAAATCACATAACTTTGTGTCTTAATGAATAACACACCTGCTTCTGGCATTTTAAAGTGCTCTGCTTTTGGTAGAATCTTCCCCTTGACATCAGTACCATCTTCACATCCATCCCCAGTCTTTGTCTGACATAGCTCCTGGAGATCGGCTTCCAGGTCAGGCACTAAAAAATACAAAGGTTATTGAACTTGAGTACAAAAACATGAAGTATAAATAAGGAAGTAATAATATTCTATTCCACAGAGTTATGACATAAAAGCCTGTAGGCTAGTGTGATAATAAATGTGATGCAAAGCTGTCACACCTTTGTTTTCCTGTATTATGAATTCCTATTTTATTTGTTTTTTAATACAGGGTTTCACTCTGTCATCCAGGCTGGAGTACAGGGGTGCAGTCACAGGTGACTGCAGCCCTGACCTCCTGAGCTCAAGTTATCCCCCTTTCTCAGCCTTGTGAGAGGCTGAGACTATAGGCACATGCCACCACCAAGGCTAATTTTTGTATTTTTTTGGCAGAGAAAATTTTCTGGTGTTTCCCCATGTTGCCCAGGCTAGTTCCTAACTCTCAGGCTCAAGGGACCCACCAGCCTCGGCCTTCCAAAGTGCTGGGATTACAGGTGTGAGCCAATGTACCCGGCCTGAAATCTAATATAAAATGACAATCTAAGGATAAATCACACTACACCTTCATTTCCTATACTTTGCCAGTGTGCATTATAAACAGTGAGTATCAACTATGTAAGATATCTGAAGTTTGCTGCATGAATAGCATTTTAATAATAACTCAAAGATAATTTTCTGAAAGACTAGATCAATGTATTCCTGGGCTTATGACAAAAACTTACAATTGTGACAATCATATCTTGTTGAGGTAATTTGAAAATTATTTGGTTAAAATTAATTAAAATTATGCTTAGGTCCAAAGGCCCTAAATGTAACTTTTCATAAATAAATCCTATTGAGAATATAGTACCAAAAATAAGAGGAAAAAAAGTCACAGTTTTCCCATGAGAGTTCAGGAAATTGAGTGAAAGAAAGTAATGAGTGTTGTTGACAGTCATATTCTGGAAACCTCTTAACCGTGAATTGCTAAAATAATCCATGGTCCAAATTCTGTCAACTTTAGCTTGAAAATGCTATCTGTCGAGGACACAATTTCTGTTTCATGATAATTGTATCATACTTTGAGTTTTCTAATTATAAGAGTATTTAGGCAACTTTTAAAAGTTCCTTAAAAAACATACTAATATACCTACCTGTATGCCAGTGTCCTGAATTATCCACCTTTTACCAAACATACTGTCAAAAAATACTGATCAAAGGGAACAGTGGCTGTCATTCATTGAGCCCTTTTCCGGATTTGCTATCCTGCTTCACTGAATTTGTTTTCTCCTGAGCCAATACTCAAGTACCTTACAGTACAGACACATTCGAGTATTAAGCGTTTTAAGCAAAATAATTCACGTTTTCTAAAAACGTAGATGTTAGGAAGAACACAGACCTTGGAACGTAATATGAATTCTGCCTCCATGGCTCAAGCGTTCTTGGTAAGCCTCTATCTCTGAGCAACCATTTCCTTTTTATAAAATAGGGCTAATATCCCTATGCAAATGGGCTTTATTCAGGGTGTTATAAGGTAGGGTGACTTGGCACTCTATATGCTATAAAAGGGTGCTTATAACACTGTGGACACCATGGCTGAGCCAATCATACAGCAACATTCTAAGAAGATCAAATTAATCAAGTGAAATAATGTACATTTTGATACATCAAATTAAACAGTTTCATCTGATTTAGCAAGGGATGTATTTTCAAGCATACAAAATAAATCTTGAAAAAAAGAGAAGATTTATTATATCCAGGGACTGCATGAAGCTGCAAACTATACTCTTCACTTTTCCAGCCTACTTTGAGCAAGTGCTTGAGATCCTTTCCTAATATTTTCTTTCCTCCTATTACTGGTCATGGCATAAGGCATGATGGACACATAGGCCTCCTTCCCCCTATAGGCATTATTTCTTTCCTTTCCCAGCACCTTGAATCTCAGCTGCACCCTGATCATCTTCTCTCTTCTGATCAGGTGTAGGATTCCGACTTTTAGTGGGTGGTTTCTCTTCTTTAGGCTCTTCATCACTGGGTTCCTGGGACAAAGGGGAGGCAGTATGTGTGCAGATAAAAAGTTTTGTTAGTAATACATGTCAATAATACAAATATACAGAATACACAGGTATTTCTAATCACAAGTAAGTCTAAAGACACTTCTCCAACACTGTTCCATATACTTATTCTTCACAAAGTTACTCTTCCCAAACAGAGGTTACTCTAAGACAGTTACCCTCAAAGGCTTTGGAAACCATTTTAATCTATGTTGGGTTGGATGTGTGCAATCTGTTATCAGTAAGCATGAGGAGGAAGTCATGATGGGGAACACAAGATTATCCATGAAGGCAAAATCAGATTGTAATACTCTTGGATTAGTCTTTCCTTCATGAGATGCATGATCATTTTTATCAACATGGAAGACCTTTATCAGTGTATCTATACTAGTTCAACAACACTATCACAAAAGAAATTTCTGCTAATAAAAAACATCAAAATATTAAAGCACTCACAAGCATAGCCCCAATCAGCTCAGGAGGCTGTAAACTTCTTCTTGGCCTAGGCCTATATGTTGATCTTCCTCGCCAACTCATATTTCACTCTGCAAGCAGAATGCTGTGATTGGGAAAGTGTGTTTGAGAGGATAGCTGTATTTGACCACTTTCATGGCCAAATGTTAAATTTCAGTTTCTAAAAAAGTTTGGAAATAATTTGAAAGTAAGTCCCAGGGCAACTAGAAGTGTGTACATCTTCTGAATCGAATGCTTGCATAGCCACTTAAGTTGGGCAATCTAGCAGAGCAATGTCTTAATGCTCCTGGCAAAAGATACAGGATATTTCCGATGAGATTTGGTTTCACAGTTGGATTCTCCATAGTGGAGACATTTAAGTTTATACAGCTAGAGAATTAAAACTGCAGTGACCACGGCTTTCGTCACACACCCATTTGTTTGGACGATTTCCCTCCCTAAAATCAAAATTTTGTTGGAAAGCACAGTCCCGCCCATTCGAACCTCCAGGGTGGAGTTGAGAAGTTGTGACACATCACTGGACGCTCCTGGCTGGACATTTCTACCCGGAGCTCTACAGACCTCGGGGTCGCGGTCACCAGCTCATAGCATTCCCACTTCCCAGGCCCCTTTCTTACCGCTTACACAGCCCATTCCTGGGTCCCTACCAAGAAGTCTGGAATCTGTCCCATTGGGAGTTCCAGGCACTTTCGGGACTCAGATACCTCCAACAGCACCCCGAGCATTCACCCTATCTTCATCTGGCTCCCCTTCACTCCGCGGCCCACCTTCCTTATGACCTAGAGGCTCTTTACCCTCTGAGGCCACAGACCACGCCGCCTGACCCTCTGGAAGCCCGCTCACTCCTCCTCACATTCACTCACATTTCAGTTCCTGGGAGGACTGGCCTGCGGACCTATAGGCTGCGTCTCAGTAGGAGAGAAAGAGTCCAGACGGCTGGAACGTGACCCTCACACTCTCACAGCTCCCCAGCGGTCACCACGTGGGCAAAGGGGTCGAAGGGAAGATGCCCAGTGAACATGCACACTGAGGCAGGTGTCCAAGGAACATGCACACTGAAGTCGGTGCCTGCGTTGTGTGCTGCAGTGTCCCGCCTCGCCCCACCCCATCCCGCGTCATGCAGTCCTCCCTCCCCTCCCTGGTTCCCACTGAGGACTCTGGAATGCATCGTCTGTAAGCAGTTTCATATGCCTCGGGGACTCAAATACCACAAATAGTTTCCCCCTTCAAAACTCACTGCTTGTTTACCTGACCCTCCTCCCATCTATGGTCCTTCTCCCACCCTTGTCCGGCACCCCCACCACAGCAAGGCCATGGCTGCATCGCTGCGTGTTAGAAGGACGGGGACCTCAAAGCCCTTCCACCTAGGAGGCCATGGATCGTGCCCGCAGGCTCCTCCTCACACTCACTCACACTCAAACTTCTAGGACTACTGAACTGCAGACCTACTGGCTGACTCCTAGTCGGCAAGACAGAAGGAAGTCACGATGTCTCTTTGCACAGCTCTGCTGGGACAGAAGGCAGACAGTAAGGCGCATGGGCAACAAGGGACTTGGGCAGCAAGAGGCGTTCACACTGAGTCAGGCACATGCAAGGCCAGCCAGGGTTTTCCCACTGTCCCCAAACCAGAATCCCCAGTATGTTTGTAGTAGAAAGAAAGGGACTTAAGAGATATTTTTTTCTCTCTCTCTCTTGTCCTACCATTCTCATGCATCCAGAAACTTTGGGAACAGAGAATCCCATGTCACCCTTAGTGGTTGATGTGTCTCAGAAAGACCTTTTGTGACAGAAATAAATTATTTTAATGTTTATATTTATACATGCTTTTTTTTTTTTTCCAGACAGGGTGTTACTTTGTCGCCCTGGCTGGAGGGCAATGGCATGACTTTACCTCACTGCAGCCTGGATCTCCTGGGCATAAGCAATACTCAAGACGCAGCCTCTGAAGTAGTTGGGACTACAGGTGTGTGCCACCATGCCCAGCTATTTTATTTATTTATTTACTTAGAGACAGAATCTCACTACATTGTCCAGGCTGGTCTCAATTTCTGGGATCGAGTGATCCTCCCACCTTGGCCAATTTTTATTCATGCTTTGATTAATCACTTCCTTCTCTGGTCTGAGGTTTTCTGCCATGCTACCAATGAATAGAACCACTTCTGTAGACTAAATAAATTCACACCTCTTCCTTTTTTAGGTTGTATTATTGCACATTTTAATCTCTGGACTGGTAACTGATTTCCCTGAATATACCTGTAGGTCATTCAGACAGTGTATGGTTCAGAAATATCCATACATATGATGTGATTTGACTCTGTCCCCACCCAAATCTCTCCTTGAATTGTAGTTCCCATAATCCCCACATGTCATGGAAAGGACCCTGTGGGAGGTAATGTAATCATGGGGTGGTTACCTTCATGCTGTTCCCCTGATAGTGAGTAAGTTTTCACAAGATCTAATGGTTTTATAAGAGGCTTTTCCCCTTTTGCTCATTCTTCTCTCTCCTGCTGCCATGTGAAGAAGGATGTGTTTGCTTCCACTTCTTCCGTGATTGTTAAGTTTCCAGAGGCCTCCCCAGCCCTGCAGAACTATGAGTCAATTAAACCTCTTTCCTTTATAAATTACCCACTCTCAGGTATGTCCTTATAGCAGCATGAGAACAGACTAATACAACATTGGTCCTAGGATTTAGACTTAGTCTATTGTGACATGATGTACAGCAGTGGTGACTGTGCTCATCATATACTCTACTCCCCAAATATCAGCCAAATAACCTGTTCATAAGACAGCGCTGACATTATTTAAATAAAGCTATAAGGTAGAGCACTACCTCCACAGAGGCACTAGTATGTCAGATGTGGAAGGGCTTTGGGTATATTTGTTGTGCTTTTCATGTCTGGTATAAAGTGGGTATTTTAAAGTGGGGGATGGTTTGGTTAGAATTGGGTAGGAATGACAATGATTTAGGATTGGTGGACGCAACAAGACTTTTTAGGCAATGGGTTCAAAGAGCTTTGGGATTGAAAAATGTCATTTGACACTTTTTATTGAGGAGTTGATGGATCTTTCAGGCAATTGCTGGAAAGAACAATAAAGTTTTTTTGAAACTTTTATTTTCCTTGGTAAGAGATTCCTGTATTAGTAAAATTATGATAATGAAGACAGTGGAATATAAACTCTCGTTAATGTAGACAGTAAACTGTGTCCATGACTCCTGTTCTTATTACTTTTATATTACCTAGCAGTTAATGTGGGGAATAGTATATGGAAGGGAAGGATAGGAAGGGAGCCCTGATCAGAATGTAGCCTTTTATAAATAAATTAGGATATATTGTTGAACTGACATCTATATATTCTATCTAGTTGAGCTTCTTTTTTTTTTTTTTCTTTTGAGACGGAGTCTCACTCTATTATCCAGACTGGAGTGCAGTGGCATGATCTTTGGCTAACTGCAATATCTGCCCCCCAGATTCAAGTGATTCTCCTGCTTCAGCCTCGCAAGTAGCTGGGATTATAGGCACGTGCCAATACACCCAGCTAATTTTTGTATTTTTAGTAGAGACAGGGTTTCACCATGTGGGCCAGGCTGGTCTCGAACTCCTGACCTCAAGTGATCCACCCACCTCGGCCTCCCAAAGTGCTGGGATTACAGGTGTGAGCCACCGTGCCTGGCCACAGCTGCACTCCTTTTAAGGAAATACCCTGAGTAGGAAAAAAGAGATTCCTCAATCTCTGTCTCCAAAAAGCGGCTTGAGTAGTCATTGTAGTTCTCAAAGTTTATTTAAGGAGTGAGGGCACTCATAAACTATTATTTAGTTTATCTGTTATCTTTTTTGTTTTTTCTTGGCAAGGACACTGTCATTACTAAATTTTACTTGCATTTTTCCCTTATTAACTCCGGTTTTTAGTATAGTGCACTCAGAAATGTTCAAAGAATGAGAGATAGTGACATCTGGGTTTAGATTTTCTGTGAGCATCGAATTAGCAAATGGTCAAAGTCATGCCATCAGATGGCTGGATGGATGTGCTTCACAAGGACCTGGATTTTAATGATTCCTGAGTGGACACACTCCAGCTTCAAAGGGCAGGTTTTAACTTCCTCCCAAATTTGAGCTTCCTCCTGTTATTCCCATGGCAGGTGACCCTGGTCCAGCTGGATGAGTTCAAAGGATCATAATTGGATTGGGATGGGAGCAAGTTGTGAAGTAGCCCTTGTGACACTCACAGGAAGCAGCAGAAAGTATGAGAAACTCTTTAGAGGCAAGAAGACTTGCCTGATACATGACGCTAGCAACTCTGAGGGCTGCTAAAGGAGAAGTTGGAGCTGGGACCAACACAGCCCATCTACCTGTGGGTGGGCTCAATTTCACCACATGACAAGACCTTCCCATCCTCCAAGCACTGGAATATGAACAAACTGAGATTTCCACAGGACTGTGGCTGGGTGGGACAAAGTCTACAGATTCTGAGCAGCTGGCAGTTTTCAGAGTACCATAGTAAACACTGTCACCTGAGCTCTTCAGATTGCTTGTTGGTTGAGGTCAAATTATTTACTACCTACCATGTTAATTGCAACTCCCCTATTTGCCTCATAAAGTGGGAGCACAAAAGGGAAATGGAGGTCCCTGTGCATTCACAGGGAGGTCCGCGTGAATGGATGCAATTCATGACATTCAGCTATGCTGCAGCCCAAACAAAGCCTCCTCATGATACCAAGAGGACAAGAGGTCACATGTACTTTCTGTCCCTTTTGCATGTGATTTTATGTCTGTCCAAGTAACACTTCACCTGTGCAAAACAGACATGGTTATCTGCTGATGGAACACACATTTCCTCTGTAATTACATATTTCGTGGTAGCCTTTGTGGCCCATATCAAAGACCACGTTTTTGGCCAAGTGCAGTTGCACACACCTGTATTCCCAGCAATTTGGGAGGCCGAGGAGGGTGGATCACTTGAGGTCAGGAATTCGAGATCAGCCTGGCCAACATTGTGAAACCCCATCTCTACTAAAAATACAAAAGTTGGCCAGGTGAGGTAGCGCAGTCCTGTAATCCCAGCTACTCGGCAAGCTAAGGTGGGAGAATCGCTTGAACCTGGGAGGCAGAGGTTGCAGTGAGCCAAGATTGGGGTGACAGAGGGAGACTCTGTCTCAAAACAAAAAAACAAACAAACAAACAAAAACGACCATTTTTTTCTGAAAAGACTGAATTCCCAAGGAGGAAGACAACATTGGGTTCTCATGTGTATTTTCATATACTTCTATAATAACACTTATTAACCATTGAGGATATCTTGTGAAAAGGCTTTAATCTTTTCCATACTGGTTTGTCATCCATAGTGGTTCATAAGATTAATGTTGTCCTCCACAAACAGCATTTTGAAGAAATGAGATAAAATAAATTAGTAAATAGCATTCACTGCAGATAGAATATTCAAACAGACTGCACACACACATACACATACATATATTTATTTCCCTACTGAATTATATACAAACTATGTATTTCCCATGAATTGTAATTTAAAAAGTTTGAAGGCCATTACTTTAGAAGTTATTGGACAAAATGTCTAGGGACAATTTCTTTAGCCATTGATGAGGATGATAGATTAAGACTTGCTAAGAGCAAGTTCACTGTTGTCTGTAGCTTTCTACATAATGCTTGAAATAGCTCTGAGTGATGTTTAAATTTGTCAGTTTTACTGTGAGCATTTGACTCTCAGCAAACTTACTTGTGAACTCATGAGTTGGTGAGAAGGAAGGCTGATGAGTTGTGGGGCTTTACTTCCCACCATGTCTTTCTGCAGCTGCAGGGTGTGTTCATGTGTGTGCTTCTGCACTCGTGTGATGGTGCTTTGATATGTTCCCTTTTATTTCCCCCTTTATTATTGATTGTGTCTTATGGTTCCTATTATGTACTTTATTGGCATCCAGTGACAGCAACATCTGTGGTATTCAGTTTTGATCCATTTTACATGTATTCAAAGATATTTTCAAGCACGAATATTTATTCTTAAAAACTTTTCCTTACGTAATTGGAGGAGTTCAATGCAATTAAATATCAGTATTTGATGTTAGATCTTATTGGGCAATAATCCTGCTAAATTTCTAATCATACTAATTCCTGTTACACCTGAGCTTTTATGTCACCATAATGCTTAGATAAATGACACATTGACTATGACAAAGATGAAAGATTTTTAACAAATCAACTTGAGAAATATGCAATCATGGAATATTTGGAAGCATTCTCCTCTTATAACTGATGCAAGACAGGTGAGCCCAGATTTGGAGCTTAGCCCAGGAGGGTTCTTGGCTTTGCCCAGGAGAGAATTCAAGTGTGAGCTGGTGGTGTTAGACAGCAATACTTTTATTGAACAGTACTTCTCCTTTCCAAGTAGGGCTAAGTCACAGGCAGTGAGCCAGAAGTCAGCAACCTATGGGCTCTTGGCAACTGTATTTATACTCGTTTATACCCACTTTAAATTATGAGTCAGTTTAACGCAAATTGAGGGGTGGGTTATTTAGAACTTTCTAGGAAAAGGGTGCCAGCTTCTGTGTCATTGCCATGGAAAGTGGTAGTAACTAACTTCTGGGTGGTTGCCATGGAAAGGGGTGGTAACTTCTGGAATGTTGCCATGTCGTGTAAACTGTCATGAGTCTGTTTTATGCTGATAAGCAATGAATGCAGCTAGGGATTGCTCTTATCGCCATCTGCTGCTTCATGCGCGTTTCTTCACTTCCTCCTCTCGGGACCAGGAATTAAGTCCTGCGTTTCTTCTACTTCAAAACTACAGAGGGAATGTAGTGTTTTCTTTCTCATTAAAATCAGGTGTCCCTTTAATTATTGGCGTATTTCTCATTGCATACAGTCATTCAAAGTTTGCATTTTATACAAAGTCTTGTCCTAAATCTTCTATTCAGCTTCACTTTCAGCTTAGGATGTTTAGGAAGACCAAGTAGCCAAATTTGATGCCAACAAGATTTCCGGGATCCCTGTACTAGGTGTGATCCTTATCATTCTTATGTGACCATCATATCTAATCAATGACACATCATCAGTACTATAAGCAAGCCATAACACTTGGAGTTGTGGTTATCATGTGAGCATTTGCTTTCAATGATAGGTAATATTTTTAGATGTAACTCTTAATAAAAATCTATTTATATGCTAAATATATTGCTATACGGCTATTCCGTGA
Organism: Pan paniscus; assembly: GCF_029289425.2. Taxonomy (NCBI): domain Eukaryota; kingdom Metazoa; phylum Chordata; class Mammalia; order Primates; family Hominidae; genus Pan; species Pan paniscus. The sequence continues at coordinate 53,756,631 of NC_073272.2, read as the reverse complement.
AAGTACAAATGTATATTTGTCATAAGTAGAGTAGCATTCTGAAATAATTAATGATGATTATAAAAACTCCTAATATTATGTTTAGAAACAAAGAAAAAGGTTTCAAATGATTAGTTGGGAAATAGATTGACAGTTCCATAAAATATTAAGAGAGCGTATGCGAGTTTGAAAATATTTGGAAGAATGTTATGTGCTTTTTAAGTGGACCAATGTTTCTAAAATGTATGCATGATAACATAAATATGTCTTTACATTAATACAAATTATTTTAAACATAATTAAAAACATTCTTTTGTATCTTGAGTTTTTCATGTTGCTTGTTGAAAAATTATAAAACAGAAAATTATAAACAAAAAAATTTCAGCAATGGGTGATTTATAAAAATACCCATTTCACTGCATCATTATGAAAAACATCCATTGGGTATTTCTTGTTTTTTCAAAAATAATTAAGTGTTTTCTAATTTGACTGAGAAAATTTAATGTCATTTTTACTTTATTTTTTATTCTCAGATTACTAGAAAGTGTGTAAGTGATCATATATCTTTGTAATTTGAACTGTTTGGGTTCTAATTTTCTACTTTATTTTTATATTTACTTTTATTATTTCCACTGAGCTTTAATTTTTTTTTTCATTTCAAGGGTTTTTTTTTTTCTTTTCTTTTTTGAGACAGGATCTCACTTTATCACCCAGTCTGGGGTTCGCCGTGTAAACATGACTCACTGCACCTTATACCTCCAGGGCTTAATCTTCCTGTCTCTGCTCCCCAAGTAGCTGGGACAACAGGTGCACACCACCACGCTCGGCTAATTTTTGTATAGCTAGGGTTTCACCATGTTGCCTAGACTGGTCTCGAACTACTGAGCTAAAGCAATCCACGCCCCTCACCCTCCCAAAGTGTTGGGATTACAGGCGTGAGCCACCGCGCCCAGCCCATTTCAAGACTTTTGTGTGTGTGTACAAAGAATATTTACACTGTCATATTATATAAAGGATAATTTTTCTGTTTATATATTGTTTTAAGGTTGTTGATGGCTTTCATTATTTTTTTCTTTTTTAAGAAATGTTTCATTAATAAATAATAATTATATATATATTTATGGGGTACAATATGATGTTTTGATATATGTGTACAATTTAAGAGATGAGTAAATTATAAAAGACTGGATAGAAGTGCAACAAATTGTTTACCACAGAGTGGTGAAATTGTGGATGTTAGTTTTGATTCTGCTATTCCATATTTTATAATTTTCTATAAAAACCATCTACTACTTTTTAATCAGAAAAGAAATAATATTTAACATCAAGAAAATTAATATTAAGTTTCTTTACAGAGTATACAACCACAAATCTTTGATGAAATAAATAGTAATGTGCTATCTTGAGTACATTTTCTTGGTAAAGACAATTTTCCTTTTTAGGTATCATTTGGTGGGTGGAGGATAGAGAGTACCTTGGATTCTGATTTTGCTTGGTTAAAGTTAATGGAATGTAGCTTTTTGTGCCAGAAAGAAGGCTATGATATTTGCTGTAATAGCATGTCCTGACATCTATCCCATCTTTATCTTTATTCGTTTTATCACTGCAGCGAAGGCAAGGAATCATGGTGTTCAGTCAGCAGACAAGAAACAAAAGTTCATCACTCTGAATGCTCAAGGATATCTCTGCTTTTCAGAGTAGCCACTTAGGAGTCTGTCATCTGTAAATTTGCCTTAGCCTCTTCCAAATATATTTATATTTTCTCATCTATCATTATGTACATGGGGTTCAGAAGTTGGCTATTTTTATATAACTCTTTTTGTGCAAAACTTACATAGGTTGGCTCCTTTACTAACTCCTAAACTTCTCCACTATCATGACTATGGAGCCAGTCCCTTTTCTGTGAAAGCAGCATCAATGACATTGATTCTTCTACTAATGGGTTCTCTGGTTTAACTATTATAACAACCTGAAGGAACCAAAAACCTGTGGCATGTGTCTTAGTGGGCACTGAGCTAAGAGATGAAAGAAATTCCCTCTTATTTTTTTCTACCTTATACTCATTGAATATCACATTTAAAAGAAATTTCTAAAATTAAAATTGGAATAAAAACATTATAAAACTGGCATTGGCTACATTATGCAACTCCAAGCAGTTAACAATTGTGAGAAACTTTCTCCCCAAAAAAGTGAAAATTACCTTTTTACTTTGCTGTTTTTAATAGCAAAGGTGCGTTCCTGTAGTCCCAACTACTCAGGAGGCTGAGGTGGGAAGATCACTTGAGTTTAGAAGGTCGAAACTGCAGTTAGCCTTGATCATATGACATAGATTGAGACCTTGTTTCAAAACAAAAGCAGGACAAAACAAGGCAAAAGATCTGAATAGATATTTCTCAGAAGAAGATATACAAAGGGCCAAGAGGTATATGAAAAAATGCTCAACATCACTAATCATCAGGGAAATCCAAATGAAGACCACCAATGAGATCTCATCTCACACCCGTTAGAGTGCCTATTATCAAAAGGATGAAAGTTCTGGTGAGAAAATGGAACACTTGTACATTATTACTGGGAAAAGAATATGGAGGTTCCCCCTCAAAATTGCTAGCCCACTACTGGATATATATCCAAAGGACATGAAATCAGTATGTTGAAAAGATATCTGCACTCCCATGTTTATGAAGCATTATTTACAACAGCCAAGGTATGGAACTGCTGCAGGACAAGTGAGCCTCAATATTGTGGCTTAATCTAGGATGATTCTTGACTTCACCCAGGAAAGAATTCAAAGGTAAGCTAGTGGTGTTAGACAGCAGTCTTTTATTGAATGGTACTGCTGCTTACAGAGCAGGGCTAACTGATAGGCAGTAAACCAAGAGTCAGCAACCTATGGGGTCTTAGCAACTATATTTCTACTCACTTATACCCACTTTCAATTATGTGTATATTAAGGGCGGGTTAATGCAAATTTAGGGGTGGGGGCAGGTTATTTCGAACTCTTTAGGAAAGGGTTGGTAACTTCCAGCCCATTGCAATGGCAAGCTGTAGTAACTTCTGGGTTCTTGCCAAGGCATTTGTAAACTATGATGCTGCTGGGTGGGAGTGTCCCATGCTAATAAGCAAGGAGGGCAGCCAGGGATCACTCTCATGGCCATCTGCTAGTTTCTGCCAGTTTCTTCCCTTTATCCTGTCTGAATCAGATCCTGTTTTATTTTATTTTTAAAATTTTTTCTAGACAGAGTCTCGTTCTGTCACACAGGCTGGAGTGCAGCGGTGCGATTTTGGCTCACTGCAACCTCTGCCTCACGGGTTCAAGCGATTATCATGCCTCAGCCTCCAGAGTAGCTGGGATTATAGGTGCACGCCACTATGCCTGGCTAATTTTTGTATTTTTAGTAGAGATGGGTTTTCACCATGTTGGCCAGGCTGGTCTCAAATTCCTGACCTGAGGTGATCCTCCCACCTCAGCCTCCCAATTCAGATCCTGTTTTAGTCAGCAGGGTTATAGCCAGAAACAAGTCCTGCCGGTCTCCTACCTCAGATATATGTTTGTGTAGTCACCTGAGCCCTGGGCCAAGTTTCCCAGATTGAGACCATGGCATCATAAAGCTGGATGCTTTATTGAGGGGATAGGGTAAGATCAAAAAGTAATCCATGCTTTTCAATATGTGAGTAAATAAATAAATGGATGAAAATGTATGCAATAATATAAAGCAGAATAATAGATATTAGATGAATACAGGGTCACCAAATTTTTCTTTAAAGGGCCTGGTAGTAAATACTTCAGTTTTTATGGGCCACATCGTTTCTGTGGCATATTGTTGTGTTTTTAAAAAATAATACTTTAAAGTGTAAAAAAAATCCTTATCTCCAAGGCTGTGCAGAAATAAGCCATGGGCTGGATTTAGCTTGCAAGCCATACCCAGCTTGTCCCTGGATTATATTTTAATTCAAATATTTCAATACTGTATTTTTGTACCAGTAGTCAAAATATTGACAAAGGAGAGCTCTACCTCCACATAAGATGCAGAAAGCCTCAACAGAAAGTCACTTTACCCCTAACAATGAGAAAAAGCCTAATAATGTATGACATTACAGTTTTTTATTAGATCGTCAGAGAGCTGAGGTAACAAGTCAGCCATGTTCCCATGATATATGTTCCATGATATAAAAGGGTGACAAGTCATTCTGAGGAGAGATGAGACACACAAACTGCGTCACCTCTGGCACAGCATGTATGGAAGAAATGACAGCCATAAAAGTGGGTAAGAAGGAAACAACTGAAAATGTAACACATTCATAAAGGCCAAACACAGGCAATTGGGAGAGCTGGAATCCCTGGAAGTCTCAGACACAAGTGGAATCCATGTTCACAGACAGAATGAGATCCTGTCTCAAAAAAAAAAAAAACAGTCAGAGTTTATAAGACTGGGTTAAAAAAAGCAAGAACAAATTATATACTGTTAAAAAGAACCCCAGTTAGAAATAAATAAGTTAAAAGTAAAGGATGGACCTTGCAAATATAAATCACATAAAAACTAGAGGTACTAAATTAAGACCTCACAAAGCATACTTTATAGTGGAGAGTATTACAAGGAATGAAGTGGGGCATCACACAACAAACATAGAGAGGTGCATTTATTGAGAAGGCAGAAAACCATGAATATGTATGCAACTTCAAAATATATGAGAGAAAAACTGATACATCAGAAAGAAGAAATAGACACATCTGCAGTTATAATTGAAGACTTCAGCATTCCTCCTAGCAATTGGTAGAAACAAAAATTCAGGAGATATATATATATATACATATATATATATATATATATAACTTTAAAATGTAAAAAAAAATCCTTATCTCCAAGGCTGTGCAGAAATAAGCCATGGGCTGGAGTTAGCTTGCAAGCCATACTCAGCTTGTCCCTGGATTATATTTTAATTCAAATATTTGAATGCTGTATTTTTGTACCAGTAGTCAAAATATTGACAAAGGAGAGCTCTACCTCCACATAAGATGCAGAAAGCCTCAACAGAAAGTCACTTTAGCCCTAAAAATGAGAAAAAGCCTAATAATGTATATATATGTATATGGATATATATAGACATAGATACATATATATATATATAAAATATCTATATATAGAGAGAGCACTATCCACCAGCTTGGCCTAATTGATATTTTTAGAACAACAGTAGAATACCTACTCTTCTCAAGTGTAAATGGAATGTTCACCAAGATAGATGATATTCTGGGCTGAAAACCAAATCTCAACAAATTCAGAAGGAATGAAATTTTACAAAACATGTTCTGTGACCACAAAATATTTGAAATAGAAATTATTTAAAGAAAGATATGTGGAATCCATGAAATATTAGAAATTAAACAATACTTTTAAGTAATTCAGAGCTCAAAGAAGAAATTACAAGGAAAATTTAAAGATAAAAACACAAAATATCAAAACTTGCAAGATGAAACTAAAACAGTGCATAGAAGGAAACTTATAGCATGAAGTACTTACACCAAAAAGGAAGAAAAGTTCCAAATCAACTATCTAAGCTTCCACATCAGGAAACTAGAAAAATAAAATGTACCCAAAGCAAGAAGAAGGAAAAATTAATTAAGATATGAGGAGAAATAAATTAAATAGAAATGAGAACTTCAATTGGAAAAAAATCAGTGAAACCAGAAGTTGTTTAGTTGAAAAGATCAGAAAAATTAATAAACCTTTAGCCAGACTGATGATAGAGAGAAAGAGAATACTAGAGGACACATCAATACAGATTCTTCAGATATTAAATGTATGATACATTATGAAAAATATTATCAAAAAATGTATTTTTTTAATTTAATGGGAAAGTTCCTCAAAGGACCCTAGCTAACAAAACTTATTCAAAAATAAATAGATGACATATATATCTATATAAAAATAAAAGGAATTCATAAAAACAACAAATAAATAAAACAAAGATTTTTCTCAAATAAACTTCAAATTTCTGGTGACTTCATTGGCTAATTCTGCCAAGCATTCCACCAAACGTTTGTGGAAGAAACAATTCCATACCAGGAAAGGGAGATGGAAAAAAAATTAATGTCAATTCTACACAAACTCTTCATGAAAATTGGTGAGAGATCACACTTTCCAAAGCACTTTACAGAGCTGGCGTCAACCTGATATCGAAACCAAACATTATGAGAAAATAACATGACAGACCAATATAACTCATGAACATAGACACAAAATGTGTAATAAAAATTAGCAATATATAAAAACTACCGATATATAAAAACTAGCAATATATAAAAAATTTACATCATAGCCAAATGGAATTTATTCCATGACTTGAACATAAATGTGAGTTTAGCAAAGTAACATACTCAAGATAAATATGCAAAAGTCAATGCTGTTTTTATATACCAGCAACAAACAATTGAAAATTAAAAATCAATATCACTTAATATAGCACCAAAAACCCCATGAAATATTTAGTGGTAAAATTTAACAAAATGTGTGCAAGACCTGACTGAAAAGCATTGCAGAGAAATATTAATGCAAGCTGAAATAAATGAAGAGACATACCATGTTAATGGATTGCAAGACTGAAGATTATCAATATATAAGTTTCTCTCAAATAATCTATACATTCAATGTAAACCCAATCAAAATCCTTGCAGCCTTTTGTTTCTATAATAGAAATTGGCAAGCTGACTTTAAAATTTATATGGAAAAGAAAAGGGAGTATAATAGCCTAACAATTTTATAAAAGACAAAGAATATTGGAAGACTCTTATTACCTGATTTCAAGATGTGTATGGTAACTATGGTAATCAGGACAGTGTGATATTGGACAGTGTGAGATGGTCTCCTCTCTTCTCCTTTCAGTTGTCCTTCTCCTGATCTCATCTGTGATCCCACAACAAACAGCTGTCCCTAGCAGACTGACAACCTAGCCTGGGCCTTTTCTCCTGTGCCCCAGCCTGGGGCTGCCCTTGCCTAGGAGAAGGACACTAGTCTCAGGATACCAGAGTTATGACTACCACAGAACCATCCTGAGCATCAATGTCCCATGGCAGTGGTTGACCTTTGAAATGAAGCTTCACTGCACACCCCAGCTGGCCCTGAACCACTTTTTTTTTTAATCACAGAAAGCAACACAGAGGAGGAAGGTGCCCACAATCCTTTCTCAGGAATATTGTGTCCTGCTCCATGGTGCCATGTTATTTCCTTTGTACCGACTGCAACATTCCTATCCTTTTGATGTAAATAAGAGTTTTGAGGGTACTTCTTATGAATCCTAAAGTGGTGGCCAGAATATCATTGCCCACTTTGGGGCATTTTGGAGGGCAGCTTTGATTGTTGGAATGATTGGCAGGGTCTACTGGCATTTGGGGACTGAGTGTTACAGTGAGGCAAATGACTTTTTCCAGAGTCTTAAATAAACTGGATTTTCCATACATATCACTCCCTGTAAACTGAGAGAGGCTTGTAAATGGTACTTCATCTGGGAACTTACAAAGACTAATTGACTGCTTTGGCAATCACATCACTGCAGAGCATTCCATTCTTGGACTCCACTCTCACACAACATACCAGTATCAGTTTGCTTTGTAGCTCCGCATGCCTTGGGGAAACAATGAGAGGAATCCAACTTACCTACCAAAGGGATTGTTTCCAGGATAAGCTGTTAATTGATGGGGAAAATCAAGTGGAAGATGTTGATAGTGTGATCTCTCATGAGTTGGTGAACACACCAGCTATGCCTGTTGCTGTTATTTCACTGAACTTCTCTTTGCAAGTGTATCTCCCTCACCAGGTTTTCAGGTCATTCCTGGAAGGTTGGAATCGTATGCAGTAGATCGCTGTGTCTTCCGGATAGAACAGAGTACATGACAGGCAGAAGGAGAGCAGAGAACCCTTGTGGAATTGTAGTGATTTCTAATGGTTGGATGGCCAAACCCTTCATCACAGTGATGAGCCACACGGATGTCAGTCTGTAGAGGGTGGGAGGGGAACACCACAGCACTCTGCCTTAGAACCCATGCAGCAGAGTGAGACCAACCTGCAGTACTGATCTCTGTTATGCCCTTTAAGGGTCCCAGATGTAAGCACCCTATTGGTTCGGGCTCCTCCGTGTGTGTGTGTGTGTGTGTGTGTGTGTGTGTGTGTGTGTGTGTAGAAAGACAGAGAGAGAAAGACAGAGAGAGAGAGATTGTTGAAATTGATGTTGAGGAACTGGCTCATGCAACTGTGGGGGCTGGCAAATCCAAATTATGTAGGGCAGGACATCATTCTGGAGACCCATGTAAGGTAGCTCAAATTCACAGACAGTCTGCAGGCAGAATATTTTCTTCACTGGGGGAAACCCAGTCTTTTTTCTCTTTAAGGCCTTGAAGTTATTGGATGAGGCCAACTCACATCATGGAGTGTAATTTGCTTTACTCAAAGTCTACTGATTTTAATGTTAGTCTCATTTAAAATTACCTGCACAGAGATACCTAGTCTGGTGTTTGAACAAATACCTGTGTACTCTGGCCCAGTCAAGTTGACAAATCAAGTTTACCATCACAGCCAATTAATACAAATCCCAGTAACCATGAAGGTTTATCTTAGAAAGGCAGCTGACTTCCTACTTAAATTTTTGCATTAACCTTTTTTGCCCAACCCAAGCCACCAATTCAGGCTCAGCATAGCTCTGGCCAGTAAGCTGAAGCTGATGTGAAGGCCTTTCATAGTTAAGTCAGTATCACGATAGTTAGGGGGCACATGCAAGTACATGATTATATCCCTGGAAACCTAACATTTACCATTTTAAGTGCACCCTCAGCAGGACATACATTAGTCAGGCAGGAACTTGCAAAGGCCCCCAGGGTGGCCTCCCACTGTGGGACCTTTCCCTCTAGGGTTCCCTGTGCATTCCAAACAAGTCATTTGTGTCCTTGGTTTCAGAGGGACTGACAGAAGGCAGTCAGTCCAGGTTCTGTTAACCATTGACACCAGTTCTTCCTCTTTACAAACATGGATGACATCTGTAGGTGTTCTGAGTGGGATGTTCAGGAGCTGGGTTGCCCCTGCTGTCCCTTCCCTAGTTGCAGCTCTGTCGGATGTGATTGTGTGCTCAGCAGTCAGTGTGATTTCAATATACTTACAGTAGCTTGGGATGGCTGAATGGGGAGCGTTTTTTCAGGAAAAAGGGAAAGTTTTCAGGAACCATTTTGAAAAACAGAGATCATTAACGTCCCCTCTCTCTGGCTTGACTCTTTCCAGGTGTCAGGTTTCGTGTTTTCTTCATTGTTAGAAAATCAGTGTGTGCCATTCTGTAATCGAAACTTTCCATTTCTTCTATTATCATCGATTCTCCTCTAGACCTTTTGTCTGAAATGGTCATATGCAAGCAGAACAAAATAATGTTCATAGAGGTTTTTTGTTTTTTGTTTTTTGAGACAGGGTCTTGCTTCATCACCCAGGCTGGAGTGCTGTGGTGCAATCATGGTTCTCTGTAGTCTCTACCTCCTGGGCTCAAGGGATCCTCATGCCTCAGCTCCCAAAGCAGTAGAATTACAGGTATGAGCCACTGTGCCCAGCCCAGAAAAAACAATTTAATAAATAACCAGTAATACTCATCATGTTCTGAAATTGATTGGGATGAAAATTCACATTTTAAAACAAATTTAGATGGGTTTGCATAACTTCTTATCCCTTTTGTCTCTATCATTTATTTAGTGAGCAGGCTGGAAAAGTTCAATGCTTTGCTGGTGACAGCTGTATTGAATGGTCAAAGTGCCTTACCAAGGTGTGTGCACCAGGAGAAAGGTTAGGGAAGCAGAGTCAGGCTATTAGTCCTTTGTTATGTAGGGGCCATGGGCCTTGGCCCTTTAAAGGCTCACTGGAAATCCCTGACATGAGGCAGATTAATAGGAGAAAAGGCATACAAATTTATTTAATATGTACGTATGGGAGCCTTCAGAATTAAGATCCAAAAATATAGGGGACATTGTCCATTTTCATGCTTAGGTTCAACAAAGTATGGACAGCCAGGCAAAAATATGATTGGAAAAAAAGGGTATGATCTAATGCAAATAGATTGAGTGGGGAAACCCAGCAAGACCCGTCTGTCTGGATTCTTCTAGGCCTTTCTGAGCAGCATTCCTTCCTTCTGGGTATGGGGGGCAGGACCCTCTCTGGAATGGGTGTCTTATGACTTATATAGTTGAACAAGGTAGGACAGGTAATTTCTTTATGGCCTGTTTTTTACACAGAAAAACAGAGGGAAAATTAGAATCATATTTTTAGGCTTGATGACTAGCTTGGAGAAAAGGACTTCTGGTTTCTAAGACCCACTTTGGGGAGGAGGGATCCTAGTTTCTATGGCTAGCCTCAAGGGAGAATGGGACTGAGAGATAAGAGGGCAGGATAAGGTCACAGAAAAACTTTTACTTCTGAGGCTGCTTCTGAGGCCTCCATTCTGGGATATTGTTTTCTGAGCCACAACACTTGCAAACTGCAATTAGTCTAGAAAGTGGAACCTGTCCTGACGCAGTGGCTCATTCCTGTAATCCCAGCACTTTGGGAGGCCAAGGCAGGATGATCCCTTGTGGCCAGGAGTTTGAGACCAGCCTGGCCAACATAGTGAGACCCCATGTCTACACACACACACACACACACACACACACCAGCTGGGCATGGCGGTTTGTGCCTGTAGTCCCAGCTACTTGGGAGGCTGAGGTGGGAGGATCACTTGAGAGGGTGGTGGACACCACAGTGAGCTATTATTGCACCACTGCACTCCAGCCTGGGTGACAGAGTGAGACCCTGTCAAAAGAAGAAGAAGAAGGAGAAGGAGAAGGAAGGAAGGAAGGAAAGAGGAAAGAAAGAAAGAAAGAGAGGAGGAAGGAGGAAGGAGAAAACAAAAAAGAAAGGGGAACCCCAAGTCAATACCAGTGACATATTCCCTAGAGGAGATCTAGAGACTGATCTGTCAGGAGTGCATGGAGGAGTCACTCTCTGTGATATAGTCTCCCCTTCCCTTCAGTTTCGGCAGGAATAACAAATGAGGAATGTAATTAGCCTTTGCATCAGAAATAGAGCTGATAAGCCCCTAGATTGTAAATGGTCCCATCAGAGAATAAGCCCTTTTCCATGGGCAACTGCAAGTGACCCAGATGGCCCAGCAAGCATCCTTGATGTTTCTATTGTTGAAGTCTTTACAGAGGGGTTTCTTGAATCTGTAAAAGTCAGCCACACATGGTGGCTCATGCCTGTAATCCCAGCATTTTGGGAGGCCGAAGCAGGAGGATCTCTTGAGCACAGCAGTTTGAGACCAACTTGGGCGACATAGGGAGACCCCATCTCTATCAAAAGATTAAAAAAAAATTAAAAATTTTTAATTCTGTAAAAGTTACAGAGTCAGAGTCCTGTGTATTGAGCCTGTGCCTGCTTCAGGTTCTGCACAGCTCCTACTGAGGCTGAAATAGCCCATAGCAGACAATATCAATTTCAGCTTACAGTGAGGTCCAGGCCATTAGGATCTACGAATTCAGCATATGAAAAAACAAAACAAAACAAAGAGACTTTTCTTTGGCAGCAGCAAAAAGAAGAAGCTGAAAACCAGACAGCCTTGTTCCAAGCTGAAATAACAAGCAAAATTATCCTAAGCCCAATTTTCTTGTCAGCCTTAGAATTTAATGGACCCACTCAAAAATGTGCACATCTGGCTGACAAATCTTCACTCTCTAAGGGTCAGATATCTGATTTCATTAGAGTTCATTAACAATTGAAAACCACTTCAAAAACTCTAAAAGTGCACCTCCACCTGGACATTGCCTATCTTTTCATGTTGCCTTCCTTGTTCCAAAGGCAATCATCAGAGCAAAAATCCTATTATGGAGATTCGTTTTCTTTGTAACATTCAAAGCTAAATTTGACTTTAAATTCCAATATCCTCACCTGAGTCAAAAAGCAAAAAAGTTGTATCCCATTAAAATCTTTTTCCTGTCCAGCTTTCCCTGAAGGGGATGGTCCCTCTAGCATTTATGACATTATAAGTATATAACATTTCACATCACTTTTATTATATATCTGGATGTAACAGCCATAAATTAAAAAGCCACTTTTAATTCCTTTTTTTTTTTTTGTCTCTCATTGCAATTATAAGGTTAACATCATAGCTGCCAGGAGAGATTCTTTCTGGAAGGCTGGGAGGGGCTGCAGTAGCAGCAGCAAAGCTGAAGAAAAGACTGGAGGATTTTTTCCTTTTCCCTCTACTTGGTTTATCTAAGCTTTGCTCCAGCGCAGGGAACTGATTTAATTTTTTTCCCTTCCACTTGGAGGAGAGAGAAGCCCAAATTTTTAACATTTTTCGCCACCCTAAAATTACTTTTGTGCATTCCCAGCCCCTTTCTTCTATTTGGAGGAAAGGAAAAACACCAAAATCTTCACCTGGCTGTGTTCCCACCCCCCAATCTCCAGCATGGCGAAAGACGCCAAGGAATGCAGTGATTCAGGTCTCCCAGAGTTGGATGTGTTCTTTTTAAAATCTATAAGTAACATTTACCTCTCACAAGAGACAACAGCTAGCTACTGTTTCGCAGTATGCATAAGGCCATAATCACCTGAGCACCTTCATCACCCCCTACTCCTTCAGTCTTTCTTTACTCAAACAAGGCTTTCACCATATTTTAGTGAGTCAGGCTTATTCTGGCAAATCCAACCACTGTGACAACTGTGTCAGGGGTCCCCAAGACCACTCCCATTTTTGATTATTTGCTGGGAGGACTCACAGGACTCACAGTCAGCATATAGCTGGACTCATGGTGGTGAAGATTTATTACAATGAAAGTATACAGCAAACTTATCAAAGAAAAGGTGTATGGGCCAATGGCCTGAGGAAAGCAGCCCAAGTTTCTAGGAGTTCTTTTCTAGGAGAGTCACAGAATTCGTTCCCCCAGCAATGAATTGTGACATGTGTGACGTGACATATTTTCTACCAGGGCAGCTTATTAGAGAGTCAGTGTCCAAGACTTTTACTGGATGCTGGTCATGTAGGTACCCTCTGATTAGCATGTGCTAAGATGCCAGACTTCAGGAATGGAAGCACCAGGCCGGGTACGGTGGCTCACGCCTGTAATCCCAGCACTTTGAAAGGCCAAGGCAAGCGGATCGCTTGAGCTCAGGAGTATGAAACCAGCCTGGGCAACATGATGAAACCCCATCTCTACAAAAGGTACAAAAGTTAGCTGGGCATGATAGTGGGTCTGTAGTCCCAGTTGCTCAGGAGGCTGAGGCAAGAGGATCACTAGAGCCCAGGAGGTTAAGGCTGCAGTGAGCCAAGATTGCATTTGTTCTTTGAAAAGTTTAATACAAGTTAGAGGCCACACAAAAATGAAAAGGATGCTATGAATAACTCTACACATATACATTCAGCAGCTTAGATGACAATGGAACAATTCCTCGAAAGACACAAACTGCCGAAGCTCACTCAAAAATATACATAATCTGAATAGATGTATACCTATTAAAAGATGGACTTGACAGTTGGAATATTTACCAAATCATCTTAAAAGATCAGCATTATTCTGACACCAAAATCAGACAAAGATAGCTTAAAAAAATAATCTAATCTCTCCTATGAACATAGATGCAGAAAATTCTCAACAAAATATTAGCAAACAAATATTTTGTTAATATTGAATCCAATAATATATAAAAAGAATAATGCACCACAACCAAGTGGGGTTTGTCCTGAGAATACAAAGCTGGTTCAATATTCCAAAAATAATCAATGCAATTCAGCATACTAACATGCCGAAAAAATAAAATTAAAAAACCCCAATCCCAACCACATGGTCAAACAATTGATACAGAAAAAGCCTTTGACAAAATTCAACAGCCATTTATGATTACAGACAACAGTATCAAACACTTAGCAAACCAGGAGTAGAAGGAGCTTGCTTAACTTGATATGGAGCAACTAAAAGCAAATCCTACACCTTACATTATACTTAATAAAGACTAACTGCTTTCTCCATAACATCAGGAACCAAGCAAGGTTGCTAACTCTCACCCCTGCTATTCAGTATTGTACTAGAAGTTCCAACCAGTTTAAAAAGGCAAGAAAAGGAAATGAATGGTGTACAGATTGGAAAGGAGGGTCTACAACTACTCCAACTCACAGATGTTATGATTATCTTGTTGGAAATCTTGCTGAATTCATAAAAAATATTTCTAGAATGAACAAGGGAGTTAAGCAACATTGCAGGATACACGTTCAACAAAGAAATCAAAGCACTTCTATAGACTAGTAATGAAGTTCCAGGAACAAACATTTTAAAAAATACACAATAAGATTTACAATAGCTGCTCCTCAAAATCTGACAAAACATGTGCAGGAGTCATATGCTGAAAACCATCAGAAGCGAATGAAAGAAATAAAAGAAGAAATAAATAAAGAGAGGGACATACTGTACTCATAGATTGGTAGACTCAATGTAGGCATGATGTCCCCAAATTGATGTATAGATTTAATGCAATTCCAATCAAATTCCCAGCAGGAATTTTTTTTTAGATACAGACTAACTGATTCTAAAATTTATGAGGAAAGGCAAAGGAACTAGAACCATCAAAATAACTTTGAAAAACAACAAAATTTAAAAAGTATTATAATACTAGAATAATCTTGACAGTTTCATACATAGCCCAAAAATAAAAGCACCTTTGTAAAAAAAGAAAAATCAATTGATCTTATTTTTGTAGGCAATTCAAAAGAAAGGGGATGGTCTTTTCAACAAATGGTGTTGTAAAAATTGGACATCTGGGATATTTATCATAGAAGAATGAAAATTTATGTTCACACAAAAATTCATGCACAAACGCTTATGGCACAAATGTTCACAATTACACCAAATTAGAAATAACCCAAATGTCCTTCAATGGGTGAATGGATAAAGAAAATCTGCTACACTCATACAATAGAATATTATTCTGAAAAAAAGAACTATTGATATATTCAACAACTTGAATTAAACTCAAAGACACTATGCTGAGTGAAGAAGCCAGTCTCAAAAGACTACAGGCTGTATTATTCCATTTCTATGATATCCTGGAAAAGACAATAGTATAGTGATAGAGAACAGATCCGTGGGTGCCAGCGCTTAGGGGTGGGGGAAGGAAGTGACTATACAAGGGCAGCACAAGGAACCCAGGAAGTTCTTTGGGGTGATGCATATTTTCTGGATACTGACTGTGATGGTGGTTATATCTATGTATACATGCGTTCAGATTCGTAGAACTATACCTCAAGTGTCCATTTTACTGTATAATTTCAAAAATTAAGAAAATTTGCCCACCAGGCAAATTAGAATCCTTGCTGTCTGTAAAATTGTTATAATATAGGCATATGTATGCCTAAACACTATTGTTATTTGCTTTTGAGCCATGTAGAAAGGGAATCACATAGCATATCCTCTTTTGTATTTGACTTCTTTCACCTAATGTTATGTCTCTCTATGGTCTAGCTCATTCCTTTTCATAGCTGTGCAGTAATTCATAGTGTGAATCTGGCAGAATTTATTTATGTGACTTCTTATTGGTGTGTAATTGGGTTGTTTCCAGTTTTTAGCTATTACAAGTAGGGTTACTCTATGAACATCATTGCATGTACGAGAATTCTCATTACAGGTCTGGATGGTCAAAAAGTAAATCAAACACTAATTAACGATCCAATAGGAGAATGACTGAATAAACTATGGCTACACTAAATGATGGCATATCATCCAAATCAGGTCAGAACAGGTGAGTCATTATTTGGATAAATTACCCAAGTGTTAACCTGGTGGCTGTTGTGATGATGATGCATGGCTCTAATGACTGCATGTGGGTCACAGTGACTCACAGTGAGCTCACTGGGCTCATCTCTAGGCTCCCCATGGGCAGGGGTGAGGACAAACAGGAAGAAACAGTGACACAGCGGCTGGCCACCCCAGAACACTATAGAGACAACCTCACCTGGTCCCCAGCCCACAGTTCTTGCTCACTGCCTCAGAAATTGCCCCACCTGACTGCCCTGAGCACTTCCAGGAAGGCAGCCCCTGGCTTTCCCTGAGGTGGCCTCATCCATCCTTCCCCACCAACCTTGACCCACTCTTCCTTCTCTTGGGGCAAATCTGCTTTCTCAATGCCTCAGCTCCCTTCCATTCACGAGCATCCCCTGCATGTTGGGGCTGAATGATGCCCATTGCACAGGTGAGGAGACTGAGGTCGGTAGAGGGAAGCAGCTGGGCCTGCAGCTGCACAGCAGGTCAGTGGATCTGTGCTGGGTGGGCCGTGCCTCACCCTATAGCTGTGCACCCTCTCAAGCTGTACAGAGATTGTCTGCTGCCTCCTCTTCCGAGGGATCCTTCCAGCCCCTACCTCCCCCAGACCACCAGGCCTGGAGCTTCTAGACCCGGAGTTCAGGCCCTGGGAGATGACTGGGTGGAGGCAGAGCCGGCAGTTGGCCAGGATCTGGCTAGGAGGTTGGTGGCCTTTTCCTGAGCCCCAGGCTCTGTTGGGGCCTGTCCCCAGTGCCTTCAGGATTCAGGCCGGTGCCCTCAGGACTAGCCAACCTATAGCCTGATCTGCCCTGGGCACAGGCCTCTGAGCCAGTGCATCTTGTAGAAGAAAGCATATGATGCAATCATTAAATAAGAAAAGGAAGATAAAATCATATGAGAATTTTCCTTTAGCCATGGAAATGAGCTTCTGGTACAAGGAAAGGGAGTAGGAAGGAGTGAAAAGCCATCTGCAGATGACCCCGAACAGCACTAAAACCTGGCCCTCGGCTGCCCCTACCTGTCCACATGCAGAGAGGGAGGCTCCAAGGGACACCCAGCCTGGAGTTCATGCACCCTGAGGCCTGTGACCCCACCAGGCATGAATGTTTTTGTTTGTTTGTTTGTTTGTTTTGAAACAGAGTGTCACTCTGTCACCCAGGCTGGAGTGCAGTGGTGCGATCTCAGCTCACTGCAACCTCCACCTCCTGGGTTCAATTGATTCTCCTGCCTCAGCCTCCTGAGTAGCTGGGATTAAAGGCCACCACGACTGGCTACTTTTTTTTTTTTTTGTATTTTTAGTAGAGACGAGGTTTCACAGTGTTGGCCAGGGTGATCTCGATCTTCTGACCTTGTAATCCACCCACCTCAGCCTCCCAAAGTGTTAGGATTACAGGCCTGAGCCTGGCCAGGAGTGAATGTTTAAGACTGTTCCTCTGTCTTCTCTGAGGTTTTCCCAGTCTTGGAGATGAGATGCCCCCTGCTGGCAAAGGTGGGTATCACTGCAACATGGATGCACTGTGCCTAGAGACACCAAGACCTCACCGTGGGACCACAGGCTTCAGTCAGGCTTCCCTGACTGAAAGGAAAAGGTCACTTTGACTTAGCAGGAAGCTCAGGTTTGGACTTGGTCTCACCCTGGACAACAGACACGGAGAAGAGGGAGTGGAGGGGTTGTAGGATGTGGGTGGGTGACAGCAGGGCTAAGGGCTGAGGACCTAGAGAGCAGGGGCCACTGTGAGACTAAGATGCTAGCTCTGGCCAAGCGTGGTAGCTCATGCCTGTAATCCCAGCACTTTGGGAAGCCAAGGGAGGTGGACCACTTGAGGTCAGGAGTTCAAGACCAGCCTGGCCATCATGGCAAAACCCTCTCTCTACTAAAAATACAAAAATTAGCCAGGTGTGGTGGCATGTGTCTGTAATCTCAGCTACTCAGGAGACTGAGGCAGGAGAATCGCTTGAACCCAGGAGGTGCAGGTTTGAACTGAGATCACACCACTACATTCCAGAGTGGGCAACAGAGTGAGACTGTCTCAAAAAAAAAAAAAAAGAAAAAAAGAAAAAAGATGCTAGCCCTGGTCACAAGGAGGAGGAGAAGGAAGAGAACTGGGAAAACCTCTGCAAAGGACTGTGCTCAGAGATGGGGCTGATGAGAATACAGAAGGCCCTCACCTGTGAATGGGTGATAGAAGTAGAGTTGACAGTCGTGGAGTTGGGTGAGAAAAGCATGATTCATGTTAGGTGGTCAGCCAGTGTCTGGTACAGAATCACGGTGAGGTGAATGCTGATAGTATTCGTATGGATGGTTGTATTAGTCAGAGTTCTCCAGAGAAATAGAACCAATAGGATACCTAGCTATAGATATATAAGAGGAGACTTGTTATGGGAATTGGCTCACATGACTGTGGAGGCTGAGAAGTCCCGCCATCTCCGTCTACAAGCTGGAGAGCCAAGAAGGTGGATGGTGTGATTCAGTCTGACTCTAAAGGCCCGAGAACCAGAAGAGCCAGAGGCATAACTCGTGGAGTCTGAAGGCTTGAAAACCTGGAGTTCTTATGTCCAAAGGCAGGAGAAGACGGGGTGTCCCAACTCCAGAAGACAGCAAATTCCCCTTTCCTCCGCCTTCTTGTTGTACCTGTGCCCTCGAGGGATCGGACAATGCCCACCCACGCCGATCTTCCTCCATCGGTTCACTGATTCAAAGGCCAGAAACACCCTCACAGACACACCCAGAGATAATGGTTTGCCAGCTATTTGGGTTTTTC
Source organism: Pan paniscus (assembly GCF_029289425.2). Taxonomy (NCBI): domain Eukaryota; kingdom Metazoa; phylum Chordata; class Mammalia; order Primates; family Hominidae; genus Pan; species Pan paniscus. The sequence continues at coordinate 53,738,085 of NC_073272.2, read as the reverse complement.
TTAACCCCGTCAAGCAGACACCTAAAACTAACCATCACAATAGTGATATAAAAGGCATCACTCTGTGAACTGCCTGCGACATGCTGTTCTCCTCTACAGGGTGGGCACTCACTCTCTTGGAGGCTAAGGTCCATCTGTCTACCTCTGTGGCCCCAGTATGGGGACAATGACAGTTACCATCAAGGCTTGCCAAGGAAGAGGGTAAGTGGTAGGCAGAATAGTGGCCCCCCAAACACATCCATGTCATTATTGCTAGAACCTATTCCAGCCAGGGAGATGACAGTGGGCCTGTACTCAGCCTTGCCCTGTGCCCGGCACTGCTCTCGGTGACTGACCAGTTGTCTCACCTCTCCTTCACATAACCCTGTGAGGAGGGAAAGTTAGTACCCTGATGACAGACGAGCAAAGGGAGGCAGAGAGAGCTGAAGCCACTTGCCCACCGTCTGATCCGGAGCAATTTAGTCCCTGCCAATGTCACTCCAGCCCCTGCTCCTACCCTGCCTCAACTACTAGACCCATCTAACATGGGCTCGGGAGGAGGGCAGTACACATGTTTTCCCCAAAACCTGCACCAACCCCGCTTGGCGGGCATTAGCCTCCTTTATGAATGGGGAACTGAGGCTGGTCAAGGACAGGTGACTTGCCCAAAGTCACACCACCAGGGCTTGGGGTTCCAGGCTTCTATGAAGGCTGCCCGGCCCCAAAGCCCATGTGTCCTGGGCTATTGTGGGTGTAAATGAGGCCTGAGGGGAGATGGATCCCAACATCTGAGGACAAAATGGGCAGGTCCTGTCCATCCCCTGAGAGGTGGTGTTCCTGCTCCATGGCTGGCATCAGGAGCACAGGATAGAGGATTTCCCACCAGACAATGTCCACAAACAGGCCTGAGGGAGCCTCTGGAGCCTCTAGGGTAGAAGGCAAGACCTGGAGCCCAGGGGAGGTTCTGCAGGAAGGAGGCCGCCTACACTGCGTGGTCCACACCAGGAGGCCGGGGCGCTGCGAGCCTGTGTGCAGGAGTCAAGGACACTCACGCTACTCCCACTTCCCACTGCACTCTGCTTCACTTATGAGGATTTTTGTGTGTGTCTGTGCCCGAGAGTGTATGAAACATAAGTCTATATTTTATAAGCTGTACATTCATGTAACAACCACATAGTTCAAGGTTGATCATCATCCCAGAAGTCCCCAGGGTCCCTTTTCAATCAGTGTTTTTCCTCACTGTCCCCCACCTTCCCCTTTCTGCCTCTCTCTTCCATCCCAGTTCCTTTCTCATTCCTAAAGTCCTGCCTTCCCATTGGAAGTAGAAATGTCATGCTGGCCATGGTTCCCATATTATCATTAATAATTTCTACTGGCTGGCTGGCTGACATTCAGTGTGGATGGCACCTTCCCCCCAGCTGTGGGTTCAAGCCCTATGTCTCCTGTGGTGCAATAGAAGGTCATCCCTCTTTTAGGAATTTCAGGTGTGAGCAGGAGAGCAGGCTCAGGGCACTTCTCTGAGCCTCAGGTCCTTCATCTGTGACATGGGAGAACCCCACCTCCCTCTCAGGTTGTGGGAGAAATAGAGATGGGGACACCAGGCACCTGTCAATGAGTGCCACATGTCAAAACCTGGGATGAGCCTTTCTTTACCATCACACATCCTTGAGATCCCGGACCCACCAGGTGCTTCCCCTGCTCCAGGGCTGTTGCACTTGCTGTTCCTTCTGCCTGGAATGCTCTTCCCTCAGGTAATTGCAAGGCCTGCTCCTCACTGCCTCCAGGTCTCTGCTCAGTCATCACCTCTTCAGGGATGCCTTCCCCACACATCCTGAATAAAATAACAACATCCTGCCCACTTACCCATTTACCTGACCCTGTCTTAACTTTTTTTTTTCTAAGATGGAGTTTCGCTTTTGTCACCAAGGCTTGAGTGCAATGGCGCAATCTCGACTCGCCGCAACCCCCGCCTCCAGGGTTCAAGTAGTTCTCCTGCCTCAGCCTCCCTGGCAGCTGGGATTACAAGCGCCCACCACCATGCCCAGCCAATCTTTTGTATTTTTAGTAGAGACGGGGTTTCACCATATTGGCAGGCTGGTCTCGAACTCCTGACCTCAGGCGATCCACCAGCCTCGGCCTCCCAAAGTGTTGGGATTACAGGCATGAGCCACCGCGCCCAGCTCCTGTCTTAACTTTCTACCTAGCACTTGCCGCCCTGTGATATGCTATGTATTTACTGATAACTTCTATTGTGTCAGAGTCTCTTTCAGTTTTGTTACCTGTTGTATCATCTACACCTAGAACATAGCTCACGAAATCCTTCTTAAAGGGTGATTGGGAGCCAGACACTTTAAACACATCACTAAGATGCATAGATTCTCTCCAAGGAGGGCATTGGAATCATTTTATTGATTATGATTTCTATTGAGTCTTGAGAAGACAGTTTCTCTAGGCTTTGAAAATATGTCTGCATGTCTGCCAGGCTTCAAAACTCATAGTGTCCTGGACACTATAATAATGAGTGTTGATCTGGTCTGAGGGGAGATAGACTCCAATATTTGAGAACAAGATGGGCAGTACTCTCATTCTGTGATTAATTATGACTCACTCTGTGGTTGGTTTCAGAAGTCATGAAGTAAATACTCCTCAGTGAGATATCCACAAGTGGCATCAAAGGAGGCTGTATAATTTACAGGAGGATGGGGTGACTGCAACTGTAGGGGAGAGACTGAAGGTCACATAAACACTATGTTCATAGACAAGAAGGAAGCTAGGTTCACAGGAGGCTGGTGTGGACAAATTCGTTGTTAATCACATCAGACCAATTTCTTACTGCATCTTTGGACACTGATCAGATTGGCAGGTCAGGTCCAGACTGCAATCACTTCCCATCTTAAATTTTGAAATGTGACAATGTTTCTCATCCTGGATATAGGTGTCCAGAAAATCCAGAAACCTTACAACCAAAGGTTTCTTGGCTGGGCATGGTGGTTCACGCCTGTAATCCCAGCACTTTGGAAGGCCAAGGTGAGAGGATCACCTGAGGTCAGGAGTTGGAGACCAGCCTGGCTAAAATGGCGAAACCCTGTCCCTACTAAAAATACAAAAAATTAGCCTGGTGTGGTGGCTCGTGCCTGTAGTCCCAGATACTTGGGAGGCTGAGACACGAGGATCACTTGAACCTGGGAGGTGGAGGTTGCAGTGAGACAAGATCGCACCACTGCACTCCAGCCTGGGTGACAGAGTGAGACTCCGTCTAAAAAAAAAAATGATTCCGATTTGAAGAAACTATTTTGACAGTTTTGTGAGTTGTTTGTTAAGGGCCTCACTCTGCCGATCCTTCCTGGTAACCTCAGCACCCCCTAGACTGACCAGGCCACAACCAGAGCCTCTCCAATCTTCAGGGGATCTCCTGCCCACCTACGTCTCCTCTATCTGTGGTCGTGCCCTGGGCCTCGGGAAAGACCAAGCTGCTCCACGATGTCCATTTCTTGCATCCCCCACTCTCACCATGGGCAACACCCAATCCAGTCCTAACAGCTCCCTCCTTCCAATGGCCCAACATCCACAGCCTTCAGCCTCAAGGAGGCCTCCTGTCCACTGATCCCAACGGCATTCCTTACCATTCACCTTCCTTACCCAGCTTACTCAAAGCTATTAACTCTCGCTCCTCAAACGCATCTCTTCATTTTCCCTCCTCCTACTCTCCTGGCAACCCCCCCTCCCCGCCACCAAACAAGTAGACAAACAATGTGCACCCTCCACAAGTGTACCTTCTCTCTCCTCTTCCTACAATAACCTCCACAAGGACTAGCACCAACTCTTCTCATGATATTCCTTGATATTCCCCTGAGAAAACAGGAGCGATTGGAGAGAAACTCTCACCACTTCCCAACAGCAGTGTGCCTGCACTTGTAATCTCAGCTGCCCCACTGGAGGAAGTGACAGGATCCTACTTGAGGCCAGCCCTTCACCTGAATCCTATGCCCTCTACTTTCTCAAGGTAGAGGCTTTTGTAGTAATTATCACTTTTTCCTGAATTGTCACATTCTTTATTTATTCTGGATTCTTCTGTCATCTACAAACATGCTCTTGTTTCTGACATTTTATACAAAATGTAATAAAACAGAAACCCGTTCCTTATCCCATATTTCTCCAAGGTAATGACACATTTCCCTGATGCTCCAAGCAGCAAATGTGTCTTCCCTTGTTCTACAACCATTATCATCACAAACCACTTAAATGCAGCTTCTATCTGCTCACCTCCCAACAGAAAAATGCTTTGGTTAAAGGCACCAATGGGCTTCATATTGCCTAACCCTATGATCACGTCCTCATCCTTTTATACTATATGTCCAAATGCCTTCAGTACATTTGACACCTCCCTCCTTCTCAAAGCCTACTCTCCTCCCTCCCTCCCTGCTTTCTCTCCTCTCTCTTTTTATGCTATCTTTTAAATTTTAGATTTGTGAAAATACCTCTCCTGGTGTACCTCCAACCATATTGGTCACTCCACTCTTTCTCACTAGCCATTGCCCATTGCTTGCTCTTCCTTTCGGCATGAAGTTTAGCCAGTTCCCCTTCTCATTCTACACTCTCCCCCGGGTTGTTTCTTCCATTTTCCCATCATACAGCAGTATCCTTATAAATCTTAGGGTTTCTGCTCACAGAAGCTTTCTCTGACTGTCCTGTTTAAAGTAGTGAGTTTGTAGACTAGCACCTAAAGTATTTGCTTCCTAACACTGATCGCAATCTGGACTTATTTATTCATTTATTGGTTGGTCTTCTGCTGCTCCCCGGTTCAGTGCTAAATTACCAACTTATATAAGACTACCAAATAGCTATTACGAGAGATTACACAAATATCTGTTTAATACTTAATAAAGAATCACTTGCGACTTTATGCTTCCTTGCCAGGGTGGAGGCATGACTGAAGAATCTCTCTTCAACTCTGCAAGAAATTTTGCAATGCGTATGCTCCCCACAATAACTCCTGTAGATTTCTGGTTATGTATAGTAAAGCCATAGGAATACTTTGCCCTGCCTTGTTTTTCTTCTTAATCATAAAATTATTTTACTGATGTTTTACATGGCATATACAATAAATTTGAGGGAAAAAGAGGAAGATGTTAGCTAATGAAAAGGTCACGTAGGCCTCCATAAAGTTTCAGAAATAATACAGACATGAACATACACCTGAGCTTGCCCCCGTAACTCCACAAACACACCACAAGCTTCAGGATAGTTTGTCTCTGATTCTCAAGTAGTCTCAGAAGTTATCAGACAATGCTGGGGATAGCTTGCTTAAGTGACGCTCTCTGGACACACATATTGAAAATGCTGATGCCACACCTTGTAAGCCCCTTTTAAAGCATGATGACTCCTGTGACGGTTAATAGTGAGTGTCAACTTGATTGGATTGAAGGATGCAAAATATTGATCCTGGGTGTGTCTGTGAGGGTGTTGCCAAAGGACATTAACATTTGAGTCAGTGGGCTGGGAAAGGCAGAACCACCCTCAATCTGGGTGGGCACCATCTAATCAGCTGCCACTATGACTAGGATATAAAGCAGGCAGAAAAACATAAAGAGAATAGACTGTCTCAGCCTCCCAACCTACGTCTTTCTCCCATGCTGGATGCTTCCTGCTGTCAAACATTGGACTCCAAGATCTTCAGCTTTGGGACTTGGACTGGCTTCCTTGCTCCTTAGCTTGCAGATGGCCTATTGTGGGACCTTGTGATTGTGTGAGTTAATACTACTTAATAAACTCATATATATATGTATATATATATATATATATATATATATATATATATAATTTTATTAGTTTTGTCCCCCTAGAGAACCCTGACTAATACAACTCCCTTTGAACTCCAAGTTTATTTTTACAGAGAGCTTGCCCTGCTACTGATGATGTATTGACTTGTATTTGGTAATCCCTTCCATTTTGAATTTCTTTATCTGTTAGTCAATTTCCTTCAAACATTTCAAATGAATTTGAATTCTACAACAGAAAGTACAAATCCTAAAGGCTTCCCTTTATGATCTGGATTTACTATGGGAATCCTTATGTCAACATGAAAGATAAAGAAAATAAAAGAGTGTTCTGTTCCAGCCTTGGGGGTGTAGAAGGCATGGACAGTGTCAGATGGAGGTAAGAGACTCTCATCACAGTCTCTCTTCTATGGGCCTTATCTTACATGTGACAGGTGTGTCAGAGAAGTGGAAGGGAGTTCCAAGTAAAGAGATTTTTTGCCCAGCTGAAATTTAGGACTCAGTTTACTTCTGCAGAAAGAAATAGCAAGATCCTTGGTTAGAGAAATGGCTGGAATTCAAGAATTTCAGTTTTTGGAGCTGATCTTTGTTCCTGCAGGGCGCTACATTCTCTGAGAAGGGAATGTGGAAGTGGCTGATTCAAGAGCCAGGAGTGTTACCATGAAGCAAGCATAACCCAGATAGGTGCTAGGTGACCCTGCAGCTGAGGCTGTGCTATGGACAGCCCTGCCCAGATGTGGGAAGGAGGATGAGGCCCCGATTCAGAGGGGTCTGCTGATGCCAGCACGGGTGGGCTGAGGCTGAGTCAGCCAGGGAGCACCAGATCCTGACCAAAATGAGAGAGACAAAAATGCAAGTTACACCAGCCAGAGAAATGGATGAGCAAATCAGCATCGTCAGCAGAACCTGAGAGAGAAGATTGAGCCTTCCCTCATAAACAACTAAGGACACTGCAATCAACATAAGATGTCATAGGCCCCTTCCCATATCACCATGAAGACTCGAAAGCCATACACACCATTAATCATCTTGGAAAGGAGTAGGGAGGTGGGGTGGAATTCTGAGAGACTGATCATTTTCAGCAAAACAGGCTGAGCATTTATACAAATGGACCATTCACATGATAGCATCAGCTGACACCAGATTAGACATAACTCCAGTATTTTCTCACCTTACTGTCCAGTACAGAGGTTATGCACTCATAATGAAAATCAGATCAGCCTTAGCAAGTAAATGCACCAGACCCCCATCAGGTCTGAGAAGCACGAATTAATTTGTGGTCTCTGCATACCATCTCTTCCAGCTCCCCCTCTGCCCACTGTCTTATCAGTCAGTGGAAGAGGGGATTGGGACATCCTTGCCTCTTCTTCTCCTTTAACCCAGGACAATTTTAACCTGTTATATATTGACCCTGACAACAGAGCACAGAAAGAGAAGACCAGAAGAGAGACACACAGAGTGGAGTAACTGATGAGAGTTATTGCTGAGGTGAGCAGGGCCTCCTCAAGGCTTGCAGCTGCCCTCCACTAGTGATTCCAGGCTCCACTGCCCTTTGCCAACACAGGCCTCATTTCCCATGGTCTGAGCCCTGGAGCTTAGAGTCAGAAAATGTTCGCAGCTCTGTGTACTGCTGGGGAAATTCATAGAACCACATGTTAGAACCACTGCACTTTCATAGTCATCTCCTAGGGTCTCAGTGCCCAGGAGCAGGCTTTCTTGGCATCTCTGGTCCCTCCCCTAGTCCCTTCTGTGGGGACCCCAAGATTTCACCTCTCTCCTCAAACCCTCTACCACATATCTATCCCCTCACTCTTAGCCACATCACATTCCCATTCTCACCTGAGATCCAAGCAGGCAGGGGGAGGGAGGAGGGCCTCGGTACTGGAAAGGGGTATGGATTCTATTGTTTTGGCAACATTCTTCTTATCGGCACTGGGTCACTCAGCTCAGATCCATAGTTGGTTACCTGGGAATCTGAAGCCTAATCCATCTGACTCCAGAGAATAACAAACAAAGGAGTGGAAACTAAGACAGGATGTATCAAGGGAGGCCACCCACAGACATGGAATCGTGACTCTCAATAGATGTGTTTGTCACAAGGGTCCTTGAACATGCAGAGACACGTGTACACATGTGTACTCAGGAGCACTCATTGCTCCCTAGAGGATCACAGTGACTGTGGCATAAGTCCCAAATGTGTACATTGGGGACGCCTGGGATGAGGCGGGAATGTAGGCACATGGTAGATCATGAAAGGTGAAGAGGCAAGATTTGTCTTTTAAAAATTATTACCTACCCTTTCTTTCAAGGCTGATTTTGACATTTGCATTACAGTTAGAGCCTCACGCACAACTATTTATTTAGAGTAAACTCTATACTAAATCTGTCTCACCTGAGAGATGAAGCCCCATTTCTCTAAAAAAGTCATAATAGTGCTGCAATGAACATACGCGTGCATGTATCTTTGTAATAGAATGATTTATATTCCTTTTGGTATATACCCAGTAATGGGATTGCTGGGTCATATGGTATTTCTGGTTCTAGATCTGTGAGGAATCACCATAGGCTTAATACCTAGGTGATGGGTTGATAGGTGCAGCAAACCACTGTGTCACACGTTTACCTATGTAATGAACCTGCACATCCTGTACATGTACCCCAGAACTTAAAATAAAAATGAAAATTAAAAAAATAAAATGAAAACTAAAAACTGTAATATTACATTGCTGGCTCTTCTGATTTTGTTATCTTGTGTAGTTGCTCTTGAGTTCAGCGGATGCTGAAATGACAACTCTTGAACACCAGAGTAAGAGGTGGGTTGAACATGTTGCTTTTCATTTATAGTAGCTTAGGTCCAAAAAAGAAGATAGACCTAGATAAATAGGGATGGAAATGTACTCACTGATATTAGGAAATGAATGAATAGATGGAGAGATTGGTGGTCCAATACATGGAAGTCTTAACCTACATATGAGAATTCATCCCCAAATTGTACTTTTTCAAGCAAAACTTTAGTTATTATTCTTCCTGCTGTGTGATGCATATTGAGTTAAGAAGCACTACTCAAGTGGGTATGTGGCATTTACATCATTTGTATATTTTCTAGTGCTCGGATGTTGGTCAGTGAGGAGAATTCCAGTGATTCGGCAGCCAAATAGATGCATTAAAAGCATCATGCAACTGCAAGCTTTTATTTATGAGCTGGTGATAAACATGTCACACAATGCCTAAAGGTGGCATTCGGGCCCGGAGGAGGTCACAGAGAACCATAGTGTTAAAATTAGGAAGAAGGTCCCTTTAGAGAGTCTGTTGATCTGCCTTATAGAATGATGCTGAGGCTTTTTAATGGAGTATGGCCTATTGAAGCTCTTAAAGTATATTTCTTGGATGGATAGATGGATAGAGTCATGATTGCATGCATGGCTGGATGGAGAGATGGATGGATGGACTTAAACAAGATTGTGCAGTGTCTGTGAGAGTTTCTTTGCTGGTATAAAGGTCTTTGTGTGATTGGCATAATAGAGGGAAGCCTGAGATCTTTCAGTGCAGACTTTTTAATGGTAACAACCACTGCAGGGATGATAGATTCAGCTAGGATTCAGACCCCTGGTCTTCCCTTGGTAATGACAATGTTACAGAGGGATCTGTATAAAATAGGCAGGCAGCACAAGTAAGTGGTCTTTTGCTTTGGAGTCATCTACCTCACAAGATACTGTTGGGAGATTAAACAAATCAAGGTATTAAAGTGTGCCCAGCACATACTAAATACTCAGTAATGTTCATTTCCAGTGTTACTTTTTGTGGTGCCTTAGAAGACCAAGGATTTGTACCTATTAAGATGAGTAGGAGTGTCAGTAGTCACATGACCATGCTCATTACATCTACAGATATTAGTATTGTAGCAGATTATATATTTTTTTCCATGTTTCAATTGTTGCTCATAATTTCTGGTCTTCAGTGAAGCCCTCCACTGCCGCTTTTTAATAACACATTAATTTTCAATAATAAAATCATCATTTGAGTGACTTATAACTCCAAGCAGAATCTATTGCACTCAGACCACCAACTTGTTATAACTTCCAATTCAATTGTACATTCCATAAAATACAGTGAGGAAACAGGCTAAAGAAAAATCACAAGATCATATCAATAGATGCAGAAAAAGTATAGACAAAATCCAACATCTACTTATGATTAAAACTCTAATACAGCTAGAAACAGAGGGGAACTTCTTCAGCTTGATAAAGAACATCTGTAGAAACCCTACAGCTTACATTATTCTTAATGGTGAGACACTAGAAGCTTTCCCGCTAATATCAGGAAAAAAAGCAAGCAAGTCCCCTCTCACCACTCATTTTCAACATCATATTGGAAGTACAAGCTAATGTAATAAGACAAGAAAATGAAATAAAAGGTATACAGAGTGGGGAGGAAGAAATAAAACTGTCTATGTTTGCAGATTACATGACTGTCTATGTAGAAAATTCGAAAAACAATAGACAATAAACCATCCTGGAACTATTAATAAGTAACAAGGTTGCAGGATACAAGGCTAATATACAAAATTTAATCACTGTCCTATATACCAGCAATAAACAGGTGAAAGTGGTATAAATCTAACCAAATATGTACAAGATCTATATGGGAAAAAGTACAAATATCTGATAAAATAAATCACAGAAGAAATAAATAAAGAGATACTTTATGTTTATGGATAGGAAGGGTCTATATTGTCAAGATGTTAGTTCTTCCAAACTTAATGTATAGATTCAACACAATCCTAATGAAAATCCCAGCAGGTTATTTTGTGGATACCAAAAAACCGATTCTAAAGTTTATATGGAGAAACAAAACACCATGAATATCCAAATCAATATTGAAGGAGAAGAACAAAATTGGAGAACTGACACTATTCTACTTCAAGACTTACTATAAAGCTACAGTAATCAACATGGCATGGTACTGGTGAAAGAATAGATAAGTAGAGCAATAGAACAGAATATAGAGCCCAGAAATAGACTCATATAAATATAGTCAACTGATCTTTGACAAAGGAACAAAGGCAATATAGTGGAGAAAAGATAGTCTTCTCAACAAATGGTGGTGAAAGACTCTACACTGACATATGAAAAAAAAAGAATCCAGACACAAAAATTAACTCAAAATATATCATAGACATAAATGTAAAATGAAAAACTATAAAAACTATAAAACTCCCTGAAGAAAACATAGGAGAAAATCTATATGACATTGGGTATGGTGATGACTTTTTAGATATAACACCAAAGACATGATCTATGAAAGAAAGAATTGATCAACTGAACTTAATTAAAATTAAGACTTTAATTAATTAAACTTAATTAAAATTAATTATACATATATATATATATATATATATATATATATATATATATATATATATGTATGCCCAGCCTGGGCAACAAGAGCAAAACTCCATCTCTCTCTCTCTCTCTCTCTCTCTCTATATATATATATATATATATATACACACACAGAACTCTTAAAATTCAACAATATAAAAATGAACAACCCAATAATAAATGGGCAAAAACCTGAAGAGACACCTCACAAAGAAGTAATACAAATGGCAAATAAGTATATGAAAAGATACTTAACATCACTAGGATGTTGTAAGTTAAAACAACAATAATATACTTTTACATAGAATGGCCAAAATCCAAAACATGTACAACATTAAATACTGAGGAAGATGTGGGTGTGGAGCAATAAGAACTCCCATTTATTGTTGATGGGAATGCAAAATGGTATAGCAACGTTGGAAAGCAGTTTGGCAGGTTTTGTTTTGTTTTGTTTTTTTCACAAGACTAAACATACTCTTACCATATGATCCAGCAATCACACTCCTTGCTATTTACCTGAATGAGTTAAAACTTATGTCCACACAAAAACTTGCACATGGATGTATAAAGCAGCTTTATTAATAATTGCCAAAGCATGGAAGCAATCAATATGTCTTTCTGTAGGTGAATGGGTACACTGTGGTACACCCAGACAATTATTTATTATTCAGAGCCAAAAAGAAACAAGCTATCAGGACATGAAAAGACACAGATGAACCTTAAATGCATATTACTAAGTGAAAAAAAGCCAATCTGAAAAGACCACATACTGTGTGATTCCAACGATGTGACATTCTGGAAAAGGCAAAACTATGAAGATAGTAAAAGGATTGGTGGTTGCTAGGGGTTGGAGGGAGGCAGGAATAAATACACAACACACAGAGGAATTATTTAGGGCAATAAGACTACTGTATGTGATACTATAATGGTGGAAACATGTCATTATACATTTGTCCAAACCCATATAATGCATGACACCAAGAGTGAACCCTAATGTACACTATGGGCTTTGGATGATAGTGATATATCAATGTAGGTTCATCAATTGTAACAAATGCACTATTCTGGTGAGGGATATTGATAATTGGGAAGGCTATGCATGTGTCGGGGCAGAGGCATATGGAAAATCTCTGTGTCTTCTGTTCAGTTTTACTGTGGACCTAAAACTGCTCTAAAAACTAAAGTCTATAAAAGCAACCCAATCAGGAGTTCCACTTTTGGCCACTATGGAGTTGGCATAGTACTGCCTATCTCTCCCACTGATTATAACTAAAGATTCTAGACCAAATGAAAAAAAAAAAAACACCAAAAAAACAAAACAAAACAAAACAAAAACAAAACAAAACAAAACAAAAAAAAACAAAAATAAAAACAAAAACACTTACCTGAGGAATCTGAAAAGTAAGCAGAAGCAGATGCCTTATACCAGAGAGTGAACCCATGGAAAAGTGACTGGTACAGGTTGAATTATAACTTTTCTTTTACTCTTTTCTCTTTCAGCTTTGATCTGGAAACAAGTCTCTTCGTGGATCTGTGCAGACCAGTGGCACAGGCGGTTGACAGAGGAAGAGAAAACTTGGCCCTGCTTTACGGATGGTTCTGCATGATATGCAGGAACCACCTGAAAGTGAAGAGCTGCAGAATTATTGTCCCTTTCTGAGACATCTCTGAAGGGCAGTGGTGAAGGGAAATCTTCCCAGTGGGCAGAACTTCAAGCAGTGCACCTGGTTGCTTATTTTGCTTAGAAAGAGAAATGGCTGGACATGTGACTAGGTACCAGTTGATGGGCTGTGGACAATGGTTTAGATGAGTGGTCAGGCACTTGGAAAAAATATGATTGGAAAATTGGTGACAAGGAAGTATGGGGAAGAGGTATGTGGATAGACCTCTCTGAATAGGTGAAAAATGTGAAAATATTTGCTTCTCATGTGAATGCTCACCAAAGGGTGACCTCAGCAGAGGAGGATTTTAATAATCAAGGGGATAAGATTATCTGTTCTATGGACACCACTCAGCCTCCTTCCGCAGCCACCCCATCATTGCTCAATGTGCCTATGAGTAAAGTGCCCATGGTTGCAGGGATGCAGGTTATGCACGGGCTCAGCAACATGGACTTCCACTCACCAAGGTCAACCTGGCCACGGCCACTGCTGAGTGCCCAACCTACAAGCAGCAGAGACCAACATTCAGTCCAGGATATAGCACCATTCTCTAGGGTGATCATCCAGCTACCTGGTAGCAGGTTGATTAGATTCGACTGCTTCCATCATGGAAAGTGTAGTGTTTTGTTCTTATTGTATTAGACACTCTGAACAAGGATTTACCTTCCCTGCAGGTAATGCTCTGTCAAAACTACCATCTATGAATTTACAGAATGCTTAATCCACCATTGTGCTATTCCATATGACATTGCTTCTGATCAAGGAACTCAATTTACAGCAGTGGCAAAGGGCCCATGCTCTTAAAATTTATTGGTCTTACCATGTTCCTGACCATCCTGAAGTAGCTGGCTTGATAAGACTGTGGAATGCCCTTTTAAAGACTCAGTTACAGTGCCAGCTAGGTGGCAATACTTGCAAGGCTGTGGCAAAGTTCTCCACAAGGCTGTATATGCTCTGAATCAGTGTCCAGCATGTGGTGTTGTTTCTCCCATAGCCAGGATTCACAAGTCCAGGAATCAAGGGATGGAAATGAGAGTGACACCACTCACTATTACTCCTAGTGATCCACTAGCAAACTTTTTGCTTCTCGTTTCTATGTCTTTATGCTATGCTGGCCTAGAGGTCTTAGTTCCAAAGGGAGGAATGTTTCTACCAGGAGACACCACAATGAATCCATTGAACTGGAAGTTAAAATTGCCAACTAGCCATTTTGGTTTCCTCATGTCTCTGAATCAACAAGCAAATAAGGGAGTTTCTGTGCTGGCCGAGGTGATTGATCCTGACTACCAAGGGGGAAACTGGACTGCTCCTCCACAATGGAGGTAAGGAACAGAATGTCCAGAAAATAGGAGATTTCTTAGGGTGTCTCTTAATATTACCATGCCTTGTGATTAAGATCAATGGGACACAACAACAACCCAATAATGCAGGTAGGACTACTAATGGCCGGGAGAATTTAGGAATGAAGGTTTGGGTCACCCCACCAGGTAAGAAATACAATTAGCTGAAGTGCTTGCAGAGGGCGAAAGGACTTAAGGAATGGATAGTGGAAGAAGGTAGTTATAAATACCAAGTATGATCATGTGACCAGTTTTACAAACAAGGACTATAATTGTCTGAGTATTTCTTCTTTATTTTGTCATGAAATGTATGTGTGTATATGCACAGGGATGGAGGTTGTGCCTATATACACGTTAAACAAATAGCTTTTTTCCCATCTTTTATCCCCTTATCATATGAGATTTATTGACTTTACATTGTAGTATTTAAGTTACAGGATATCACGGAGAAGAGTCAACATCACCCAAGTGCATCCTTATCTGGGGAAAGGGTTAGTGCGTTTTTGGTTTTACATAGGATACTTGTATCTTGTTAGGTGGAAGCACAACCTCATTATTATATTTACTTGGAGATTAGGAATGGTTTAAAGATATGTATTTGGGTGCCAAGTTGACAAAAGGTGGACTTGTAATACTTAATTTTACGTGTCAAGTTGGCTAAGCCATGGTATCTAGATATTTGATCAAATACCAATCTAGGTGTTGCTGGGACACTATTTTTTTAGATCAGATTAATGTTTAAATCAGTAGATATTGAGAAAAGCATACTACTCTCCGTAATGCAGGCCTCATCCAATCAGTTGAAGACCTTGGGAGTAAATAGGCTGGAGTCCCCTGAGGAAGAGAGAATTTTGCCCCCAGACTGTCTTCAAGCTTGATCTGCAATATAAACTCTTCCCTGAGTCTCCAGAGTACCAGCCTATCCCGCAGATTTTGGATGCCACAGATTTTGGACTTGGTAGCCTCTACAATCATGTGAGCCAATTCCTTAAAAATAAAAGTCTTCCTTTGTCTTTTCTCTCTTTCTATATGTTTGTGTGTGTGTGTGTATAGATAGTGTGTGTATATATACATATATGAGTGTGTGTGTGTGTATATATATATATGCACATTTGTTCTGTTTCTCTGGGGGACCCTAATATTTTAAGACATCCAGCCATACTTCTTCTAAAACTTATATATAAATGCAAAGAACCTAGAATAGCAAACTCAATCTTGAAGAATAAGGTTGTATTGTTTGTCAATGTTTTCTCCCCCAAAAACCTGCCTTGATTTTAATCAGTTCCAAGCTGGTTGTATCTTTAAATGTACATGCACCTATATGTATTTGGAATATTGCCAGAGTCATAAGAAAACTATTATATTTCTCTGAAAACATATCATATTTTACATAATGAAATTAGGCCATGACCTTTCAAATGTATAAAATATGCAATTTTTTACACTGTCCTCTTGAATTGTGGTATAAACAATACAGGATTACTTTAACTCTCATACTCTGATGAAATCACAAGCCTAGGATCCAGTCCATATTAATTTGTATGTCCTCAAGTGTTTATGTGTGAAAACATTATGGAGTTTTTGCTCTATTGCACCACTGAAGATTGCCTAAGAAAGCAGATTTCCCCAGAGCCAAACTTATTTTCCCATCAGCAGAATATTATGACCTGTGGTGGGATAACTCTCAGAGGGCTCTATAGGAAAGAAATTAGCACAATCAATTTGATATTATGAAAAGAAAACGCATATATACTGTTGGTCACACAACTGGCAGAAGTAAAAACAACATAATAATGCTCTGGGCCCCCGCGCCAATAGCAAGCATGAGAGTGCTGGGGCACCTGAGAGGGAAGAATGTATTGTGGAACACCTAAATCCGTGGCAGCTGCACAACACGCATATGCTTACATGGTGGGCAGGATACTGCTTCCCACTGCTATCACAAAGCAGGAGTTGGACCATCCAATGGCTACTTCACATGCTGCCCTGATTATGGTACCATAAAGAGTAATGCAAATGTTTTCAAAGGTCCCTTTCCTACATCCCTATTCTAATCTGCAAGTAGTTCCCCTTGACAAACTACCATCCAAGTAATATTAAATAAAAATACACAGGTATTGGTGTTGACAATTGAGACAACACATTGGAAATTTCTTCAGGGAGGTGTTTAACAATTATAAAGGAGCATAAAAATATTTTCCTGGCCGGAGGTGCAGTGGCTCATGCCTGTAATCCCAGCACTTTGTAATGGTGGATAACCTGAGCTCATGAGTTCAAGACCAGCTTGGCCAACATGGTGAAACCCCGTCTCTACTAAAAAATGCTAAAATTAGCTGGGCATGGTGGCAGGTGCCTGTAATCCCAGCTACTCGGGAGACTGAGGCAGGACAATCTCTTGAACTCGGGAGGCAGAGGTTACAGTGAGCCGAGATCGTGCCACTGCACTCCAGCCTGGGCAACAAGAGTGAAACTCCGTTTCAAAAAAAAAATTTTTTTCCTATACGTGCCTCATGAAAAGTAGTTTATCCAAACAATTCAATGTGAAGCCCACAAATTCTATTCACACATCCTTTTGTCACACATTCTTTTGATTCAAAACTTTAAAAGTGGATCTCATCTTTTTATTAACCTCAGACTTCCAAAACACAAATAAATTTCATCAGACATTGTGTTTTTGCTTTTTTTTTCCTTTTGGTCAATCCATGAGACTGAACAAAAACATTTCAAAACCAGCAAGACATTTACACTACACATATCCTTTATACCTTACTGGAAACAGGATGGGGAAAAAGAGATCTAAGGAGAAGAAAGACAGGTCGTATCATAAAAACTAAATAATAAGTTAAGAACCATTGTTTATGAGAACACTTGGACACAGAGCGGGGAACATCACACACTGGGGCCTGTCGGGGGGTGGGGTCTGGGGGAGGGATAGCATTAGGAGAAATACCTAATGTAAATGATGAGTTGATGGGTGCAGCAAACCAACATGGCACATGTATACCTATGTAACAAACCTGCACATTGTGCACATGTGCCCTAGAACTTAAAGGCACATGTGCCTTTAATTATATTAATTAATAATTATATTATTATAATAATAATTATATTATTATAATAATAATAAAAAGAACCATTGTTTACCCATCTTCCTTGCCGCAGAGTAGATCATCCCAGTATTTCCCAGATTAACTCTAAAATTACTGGGAAAATGATCGTTGCTTTCCTATAACTAGATCAAATCTCATACTGATACAATTTTTTTTTGTCAAAATACTGGTTCTTGCTGCTTCTAATGACCATTCCTAATTGTATAGTTCCCAAAAAGTTCCACCCAAGCAACTGGCTAAAATCAATATTCATACATCTGAATCAATTCTGATCTAATCATGAGGATTAGAGTCTTGGATTTATTTCTACTGTCATTTTAGGAGCCTAGGCTCTTTTGCCTTTCTTCTGGCTCTCATGATGGCTCTTCTCTCTTTACTTCTCTTGAGCAGCTCCTCTGGTAGATGACAGGTCTGTATGGTACCAGGGCTGAAGGTCAAGTGGTTAAGGCCCTGCACTAGCGTTTTCCAAGAGGATGGATTCTGCCCACTTGGGCTCCTAGAATTATCCTCCCTATAGATCTGGCAGTAAAGATATTTGCATTTATTTTTATCTTTATCATAGGAGGAAGAGATTTTTACTTTCCCTTCAGCCCAGTAAGGTGCCATGGGATTGAGGATTTTCTGTCTTATGTTCTCCATGAATATCTTTTTCTTCTCAGGGAATGCTGACCTTTCCCATTGCCTCTCTTGTTGGGTCATCTCATCTTCATACTGCAGTTGGAGCAGCCCCTCTGGCTGAGGGTTGACGTAGTTGCTACAAGGACCATGGTTGAAGTTAATTGGGCCCAGGTTTTGCATTTCAGGGAAGGATGTTTGGGAGGTTGATGTAACTTTCTGGGACATTTCTTTGGTTGGAATCAGAGATGAATCAGAATTCAAAGTTGGAGTGACTCTCTGTGGTGGATCCATGAAGTTACAGTCCCAGCTTGAAGCTCTTATTGGATCTTCAGGGCTGGACAGGAAATTGAAGCTTGACGTTCTCAAATTACTTGAAATTAGTGAGGAAAAGACCGCAGCCAAAAGTTGTTAAACTGCAAAAAAAAGTGGTGGAGGTAAAAGAAAGAACAGGGAGGGTCACAAAAACACTTTGTATTTTTTTATGGTAGAAAACATCTTTCTACCCCAAATAGAAATTATACCAACAACAGTGAAGCATGTTAATAATTGAACATACAGTGAAAGTCATATTAAAGTGGCTTCCTTGGTCCAGGCTTGCTCCCCTCCTGAAAGCATGGAAGCCAAAGGTCTACTAGTTTTCTAATTATTATGCTGTATCTTGTGAATTTTATACCATTAGCTGCAATGAGCACACCTGACACCCAGGTCTTGGTTTCTTTATACCATTCTCTAATAAAAGGAACCAGGGCTTCTGGGATAAATGGCTGATTCTAGAAGACTGAGGCGACATGACATCTAAATATAATGTGGCATGCTGGAAAGACTGAGGAATTGTTACAGACTGGTGCCTACACAAATAACCCTTCAGTACTCATCCAAGACTTAAGGGGATGTTTTTCCAATCAGGGTCATTAAAAAGATTAATTAACCCAATATATATTCAAAGAAGCCTACTATATTTCAGGCAGTATCATGAAACAGTATCCTACATGCTATGTTCCAGCCAATCTGAACAACTTTCTGTTCATCAGATGGCCCATTTTCTCTCTGATTTTCATAACCTCACCCATGTTGTTCCCTCTGTGTACGATGCTTTCCCTCTCCATCTGGCTAATTGCTACTTAATCTCCATCTTTCAAGTTACACTTATATTTCTCTAGGAGGCTTTGTCTGCCTTCTTGAAGTTAGATTATTTCCTGTTATGTGCAGACAAAGTCCATACAATTGCCTTCTCCTTGATACAAAGCACTTATCACAGTTTCTTGTCAGTGCTTATTTTATGGAATCTTTCCTAACAGAGTAGGAGTTCCTTGAGGGCAGGGGTCATATGTATCTTTTCCCCCCTTGAATCCCAGGACCTAACATAATTTAGGATACTATTTTATATATCTAGAGTGATAGTTAAATATCAGACATTAGTAAGGGGTAATAATCAAGTATGAAACCACACATCAAAAATTCCTACTCATCCAACAAAGGTTAAATCTGGATGGAAGAGCATAGCTAATAATCTTTATATTTTTACTGGGTGGAACATGGGAATTCGTAATAAATTCCACAAATAGAACAATATTTTATTCAGGTTCAGAATGAGATGACTGGAAGTGCAATCTAATTTCTGGCGTTTCAGGAGGTTTCCTTGCTCATAATAGAATCCACATAGCAAGTGTCAGGCCCTTGTTTTCCATTGAATGTCATTGTGTCTGAATATGGTGCCTGGAATTATAGCCACAATTTTGGTAACACAAGGAGATCCTGGCTGAGGAGAAGCCTATCCAGTAAGGACAGAAGCCCAAAAATACAGAGTTTGTTACTTTACAGTGTCATAGAACTATGAAATTAATCATGCCTGAAACCATCATACCTATGGACTTTTTGTCATATGAGATAATTTTTCATCATAGATTAAACCTACTTAGTCATGTTTTCTGCTATATAAAAAATGTATCTTAACTAAGTTACCCTAGCTCTGTCAAGGGGTTCATTTCTGGTCCTTTCTCATCACCAGGGAGATATGGATCAGTTGTCTGCTGACCCTGGGGACCATCTCAGAGAATTTGACAAGCCTCATCCATCCCCTTTGGCTCCTCAATAGATTCATTAAACCCACTCAGGGTTGTGCCTGTTCCTACAATGTTCATTGAAAAGCTGGGACTCCACTGTTGGTACGGATGACTACAAAATAAGCTATGAGGATTAGCTCCATAACTTTGCAGCATATTATTTTACCTCTTCTTAGTACAACTTAACTAAGGATAATGTGAAGCATGTACATTGAAAGTATAAACAAAAAGAAAAGTACTGGTGAGGTAATGGGGTGTGGAAGAATGACACTGATGTGTAGCATTTGCTAGCTAATGTCTGTGGTGTAAATACTTCCATCATCGCAGATTTCAAGTTGTTGACAATTTCATAAATGGTTTGAAAAATTCCTGGGTATTTAGAGATCAGCTTTTGTGACTTGATATGATCTGGGTCCAGAACACCACTGAGTGCTGCTAAGCTAAATGAGATTTTCAGGGGTCCTGGCACCCTTCATCTCCTCACTGATGTGTGACTTATGCAGGCCCGTGGTTAATGGTACCTCCTAGCCTGTAACTAGGCTGTCTGTATCCTTCCATTTCCCATACTGAAGAGAGCAGGGGCAGTAGGGATGGGTCTTGTGGTCTCATCTTCACAGAATGGATGAAGTCATAGGAGCCATGTTCAAGTCTCTGACCAGGGCTCAAAATTTGTCTGTCTCTCACTCCTCTTACCCCTCAGATGTGTACAGCAAAACTGAGGCACCCAGAGCTACAGTAACTTGCCTAAAAAACAGTTAGTAAGTGATGGAGCTGGAAATTCTGCTTCAGATCTTCCTATCCCCAAAGCCAGAACTCTTCATATCTGTGCCATGAGGCCTTTCTTAGGGAACAGGTACAAAAAATCAGAACATTTTACTGGCTTGTTCTGGAGGATCAGGACAAAGGTATGTGTGATTTAGTGATATATCATGATATAAAGACTGAAGAGAAAGAAAGCTTCAGTTATAGTTCTTTTATTTAACAAGAGAAAATTATTATCCAGAGCAAGATTGTCATATAAAGGTTAAGACTTGCTTTACTTCCTTTTTAATCCTACCCCTGGAAAAGATACTAAAACTAATTAAGCAAATAATCAAATAATGTTGGAGAGGATAAGGGATATCAGTTACCTTCATACACTTCTGGCGAGATTGGAATCCAGGCTAAGAATATGCATTGCATCACAATTTCAGTGTAAAATCTATACGATCCAGACATATTACTTATAAAAAACTTTTCATGAAATGATTGGACAGATATACAAACGTTTCTCTTTTTTTGAGTTGTTCAAATCCTCTAAAGTCTTTTTTTATTGTATTTTTTATTATTATACTTTAAGTTTTAGGGTACATGTGCACAACATGCGGGTTTGTTACATATGTATACATGTGCCATGTTGGTGTGCTGCACCCATTAACTCGTCATTTAGCATTAGGTATATCTCCTAATGCTATCCCTCCCCCCTTCCCCCACTCCACAACAGGCCCTGGTGTGTTATGTTCCCCTTCCTGTGTTCATGTGTTCTCATTGTTCAATTCCCACCTATGAGTGAGAATATGTGGTGTTTTGGTTTTTTTGTCCTTGCGATAGTTTGCTGAGAATGATGGTTTCCAGCTTCATCTATGTCCCTACAAAGGACATGAACTCATCCTTTTTTATGGCTGCATAGCATTCCATGGTGGATATGTGCTACATTTTCTTAATCCAGTCTATCATTGTTGGACATTTGGGTTGGATCCAAGTCTTTGCTATTGTGAATAGTGCCGCAACAAACATACATATACATGTGTCTTTATAGCAGGATGATTTATAATCCTTTGCCTATATACCCAGTAATGGGATGGCTGGGTCAAATGGTATTTCTAGTTCTAGATCCCTGAGGAATCGCCACACCAACTTCCACAATGGTTGAACTAGTTTACAGTCTCACCAACAGTGTAAAAGTGTTCCTATTTCTCCACATCCTCTCCAGCACCTGTTGTTTCCTGACTTTTTAATGATTGCCATTCTAACTGGTGTGAGATGGTATCTCACTGTGGTTTTGATTTGCATTTCCCTGATGGCCAGTGATGATAAGCATTTTTTCATGTCTGTTGCCTGCATAAATGTCTTCTTTTGAGAAGTGTCTGTTCATATCCTTTGCCCACTTTTTGATGGGGTTGTTTGTTTTTTTCTTGTAAATTTGATGGAGTTCATTGTAGATTCTGGATATTAGCCCTTTGTCAGATGAGTAGATTGCAAAATTTTTCTCCCATTCTGTAGGGTGCCTGTTCACTCTGATGATAGTTTCTTTTGCTGTGCAGAAGCTCCTTAGTTTAATTAGATCGCATTTGTCAATTTTGGCTTTTGTTGCCATTGCTTTTGATGTTTTAGACATGAAGTCCTTGCCCATGCCTATGTCCTGAATGGTATTGCCTAGGTTTTCTTCTAGGGTTTTTATGGTTTTAGGTCTAACATTTAAGTCTTTCATCCATCTTGAATTAATTTTTGTATAAGGTGTAAGGAAGGGATCCAGTTTCAGCTTTCTACATATGGTAGCCAGTTTTCCCAGCACCATTTATTAAATAGGGAATCCTTTCCCCATTTCTAGTTTTTGTCAGGTTTGTCAAAGATCAGATAGTTGTAGATATGTGGCATTATTTCTGAGGGCTCTGTTCTCTTCTATTTGTCTATATCTCTGTTTTAGTACCAGTACCATGCTGTTTTGGTTACTGTAGCCTTGTAGTATAGTTTGAAGTCAGGTAGCATGATGCCTCCAGCTTTGTTCTTTTGGCTTAGGATTGACTTGGCAATGCAGGCTCTTTTTTGGTTCCATATGAACTTTAAAGTAGTTTTTTCCAATTCTGTGAAGAAAGTCATTGGTAGCTTAATGGGGATGGCATTGAATATATAAATTACCTTGGGCAGTATGGCCATTTTCACAATATTGATTCTTCCTACCTATGAGCATGGAATGTTCTTCCATTTGTTTGAAATATACAAACATTTCTAAACAAAGGTATTTACACTACCTATATTTGAAACTGTGGAAAAGTGGAAACAAATATACACCTGTAAGGGTTTAACTGCAATAAATAGGCTACTTCCATGCATGGAGTTATATACATTTTACATTCTAAGTATGTCTTGAAATATTCAGTCTACATCCAGTAAATAAAACTTGGCCTCCGTTAGAGTAGGTGTTAAGATCACAAAGAACATAAGACTCCAATGTGTTGTTTTGGAGTCAAAGTATCTCACACATGCTTTTTGTGTTAGTCCAAGCCTTTGAGAAGCTGATACTGAAGTAGGATTCAACCTGCACAAAATTTATGAGGGGAAACAAATAATACATTTATTGGGTGAGAGTGAATGGCAGACTAGGGGGAGCTGGGTCTGAACTTGGGTCCCTCAGGTCTGAACTTGAGTGAGGAAGAGAGAGAAATAAGGAATCAGGTGGGATGAAAGCATTTTAGATTGCACACCAGTTCTAAGTAGAGTTTGGAAAGGTCGTTGGGGAATCCTTGAGCCAAAGTTGGTCATCAACTTGTTTCTAGACAAAATGGAGTAACAGTAACCAGATTTAACCTCCCACCTGAAACAACCCTCCCCCACCCCCATAAAAAAACAGACAAGATAGATAAAACAACGACTGGAAAGTCACTGTACATCAGGCAGCAAAGGACAGTGATCCTGGAGAGAAAGGAAACAAAAAAGGTGGGACCAAAGATTGCCTCAATTTATTGCCTTGAGAGAGCTTTCAGGCTTCTGCACATGTAGAGGGAAACCAGGTGGAGCCCAATGGACTCCCTGAGCTGAGTGTCTGAGGAGATCAAGACAATTGGAGCTCAGAGAGTACCAGAGAAGAGAAAGTTGCAAAGGGAGAGAACCCCAGGGATCTTAAAAGAGTCTCTCTCAGGTATTCAGCAGATTACTGTTCTGAACATGCATGTTAGGTAACTTCCTGAGGCCAGGGAAAGAACCATCTCATAGGATTAGAGAGGAGAGTAGCTAGCACATGTACAGGACTGGAAATAGTGCCTGTTCTCACCAGTCACACTAGAAAACCTCAAGATTCATAAGACATTCGGTAGAGTACTCATAAGGATCTTTTTTCTCAGTAGTGTGGTGTAACTTAGCCCTAGACTGAGCACTATTTCAGTCCTGCCTAACAATTCACATGAAATATAAGTAAGTAAATGAATGAATGAAAGAGCAAACACATAAATAATATTGGAGAATATGAAGGATAATGGTTACTTCTATACACTCCTGGTGACACTGGAAGGCAAGCTAGGAATATGCATCAAGATTTAAATATAAAATCTATAAGGTCTTAATAGGGTCTCCCTCAGCACCTCACTGTGAGGTAACTTCCTGAGGCCTAGAAAAGAACCATCTCACAGGATTAGAGGGGATAATACCCAGTGCTCTTGCAGAAATGGGAATAGCATCTGTTCCCACCAGTCAGGCTATAAAACCTAGCAGGCATGAAAATAGTCATTAAAATTCAACCCATAATTAGAAGATAAGTCAATCAATTGAAACTGACCCAAACATTAGAAATAGCATATTAGGATATTAAAACAGTTACTATACCTATATTCCGTATGTTCAAAAAATTAAGTTGAGTCGTGAAAAATATCAACAAGACACAAATGACCTATAGATAAAAACAGCAATGTGAAAGATTAAAAATACACTGGATGAGATTAATGGTATATTAGATATCGCAGAAAAAAAATACCAAACTTGATGACAGCAATACAAATGATCCAAAATGAAACCACCAAGAAAAGACAATAATTTAAAGAAACTAACAGAGTATCAGTGAGCCAGAGGACAACTTCAGATGGTCTCATACATTTGCAATTGGAGTTCCTGAAGTAGTAGAGCAAGGGGTGAGGACAGAGAAAATATTTGAAGAAACAATGGCCAAATTTTTTTCCACATTTTATGAGAACTATAAATGCACAGGTACAAGAAGCTCAACAAGCCTGAGCACAAGTAACATGAAGAAAATTTCTTTTTTTCTTTTTCTTTTTCTTTTTTTTTGAGACAGAGTTTTGCTCTTGTTGCCCAGGCTGGAGTGCAATGGCATGCCATCTCGGCTCACCACAAGCTCCACCTCCCGGGTTCAAGCAATTCTCCTGCCTCAGCCTCCCGAGTAGCTGGGATTACAGGCATGTGCCACCACACCCGGCTAATTTCGTATTTTTTAGTAGAGATGGGGTTTCTCCATGTTGGTCAGGCTGGTCTCAAACTCCTGGCCTCAGGTGATCCGCCCACCTTGGCCTCCCAAAGTGCTGGGATTACAGGTGTGAGCCACCGCACCCAGCAAAGAAAATTATACCAAAGCACATGATAATAAAATAGCTCAAAACCAGTGATACGGAGAAAAGTCCTAAAACCAGCCAGATAAACAAGACACGTTAATTACAAAGAGGAAATTTCTTTTCTGAACAATGCAAGTGAAGACATACAGGGATATCTTAAAGTACTGAGTGAAAAAAAAATCCCTGTCAGCCTAGAATTCTATACACAGTACAAATAACTTTTAAGAACAGTGGCAAAATAAAGTCTTTTTCAGACATACAAAATCAGAGAATTCATCACCAGCAGAACTGCATTACAAGTAATATTAAAGGAAGTCCTTCAAGCAGGAGGAAAATGACACCAGATGAAAATATGGATCTATACAAAGGAATGAAGAGCACTGGAAATATTAACTGTATGGGTTAAGGTATATGATTTCATTACTATTTAAACTCTTTGAAAGATATTTGTTCACGAAAAAACAATGTAGTGTAGGGATTTTCACATATGTAAAAGTAAAATGTATGAAAAGTAACACAAAGATTGGGAGGAAAGAGATGGAGTATGCTGTAACATTCTAATAGTATAAATTAAGTTATATAATATTACTTAAATGTATACAATGACAGGTTAAAAGTATATTTTAAACCCAAGAGCAAACACTGAAATAACAAAGTTATTGCCAATAAGCTTACAAAGGAAATAAAATGAATCCACAAAAATAAACAAAAAAAAAAAGCAGAATAAGGGAAAAGGGAACAAAGGGCAGATGGAATGAACAGACAATAAAGTCAGCCATCACAAGAGTCCCTTGCCCCTTGGGAACAGTCCTACCTTAGTGTCTCTGCTACACTCAGTCACAGGCAAAGAGCAGCCTGCAAGATTTGTGGTCTAGTAAAAACATGGAGATGCATTTTAGAATGTAGCAGCTGGTGCCCTCTGACAATTACATTCCCTGTACGCAGAATTCTAAGCTGCACTTCCTAATGGAAGGTCATACCTTTGCATCTTGTTTAGAAAACTCTTCTCCACATCCTGGCTAACTCCTCCTATCCTTTTAGTTCTGAGATTCGTGGCACTTCCTCAGGGGAGCTCATCTGACTTGCCCAAAAGCCAAATGCTGACAAAGTACTCTTCATTCTGACATAGGTAGTGCTTACACGTTTCTTGTAATTGCTTGTGCAATTCTCTATCCTTCCCACGTCCCCTAGACTGTGATTTTAAAATTGTGACACAAGTGCCCAGCTCAGTGTGCTTGGAACTCAGAGCATACAAACTCCTCTTTGTGTGCATGAGCTGTACTCGGTGCCTACAGCATTGCTCCTCTAGATACCACTGTTCCCTTACTCTTCACAGTCTTCAAGTATCTGCTCACATGTCATCTTCTCAATGAGGCGGACCATGAACATCCCATTTAAAATGGCATACGCACCAACCAGCACTCCCAATCCCCCTTTCCTGCTCTACTTTTCCTGTAGCATGAATTGCCAACTACTGCACTGCATTATTTGTTGACTTATTTAAATTTATTATTTATGACTGTCTCCCCCACAAGAATATAAACTGAACAAAGGCAGGCATTTAAGACCGCTTAGTGCACTGGAGAATCCCCAGCTCCTAGGACACTGCCTGGCACACAGATGGCCCTCAATTAATGTTTATATCTGGAATGAATGAAGTGTCTGGTACAGAGTGGGTGCTGAGGGAATTACAGCCTTTATTATTGCTGATTTCCTGGTTGAATGAAACTGGAGAGGAGAGGAGATAGTCAATCACAGAACAGTGCAAGTTGCTGAATCACTGAGGAAGGAGTTGCTTGGATGTGGTCACCACCGTCTACCTAGTTGCCTAGACTAGAACCCTAGCAGTCATTCTTGATTGAGCAGGTGCCACCTGGTCCACACCCAGCATGGAGATGAGGCAGGAAGTGGGAGCTGGAGTCCTTTGTAGCTTACTCCATGCCACCTCATCAAGCCTCAAGTTAACTTTTTAAGTGCTTCAAATTCCCAGTCATCCCATGTTCAGTTGTCTGTTAATAATAACTGATATATTACCCCACTAAATATGAATGCAATTCCACTGCAATCTGATCATTCCATTCTATTAAATGACTATCACGAGTAATGACAATGATTATTATTTCCATTCGCCATGTGTTGATCATGAGAAATTCGAATAAGAATTATTAGGTCTCTTTATCTGAGGAAACTGAGGATCAGCAAAGGAGAGTAACTGGACCAAAGTTAATGTAGCCGATAAATGACAAAGCACTGATTTAGCATCTCAGCCTGTGAACTTTCTTTCACACAATTACAGGAAAATATTGACAATTGTGAGAAAAGCAGTATTACAGCTGAAACTCAAATATTAGGATGGGACTCACAGGTAGATATGAATTAGTGGCCAGGTTCCCTGTTCAACAAAGGGAGGCTAAAGCTGCTTAAGAATTCACAAGTGAAATGACAAATTTTTTTATTACATTTTAAGTTTTAGGGTACATGTGCACAACGTGCAGGTTTGTTACATATGTATACATATGCCATGTTGGTGTGCTGCACCCATTAACTTTACTCAATAGAATATCATGGAGTTTCACTATAAATTCTCTGAATGGAGCAAGATCTAATTTTGGCTTATTTAAAGATAATTAGAAATATATTTTTACATTATTGATATATGCAGTATGCAGTCTAAGAGATAATACATGAATATTTAATTTTCTGCCAAATGTTATTTATTGTATCATATAAAATTTTGCTTAGATAATCTTAAATGTCATTTTATGGCCATTTTTTGTTGTAAAGGTAGACTATTTAGGGTGGCATACAATTTCAAAGGCACACAAAAGGAAATAACCTAGAGACAAACACTATTAACATTTTGGCATATCTCTGTCCAGTCATTTTTCTGTATGTGTGGGAGTGGGCATATATATGCATAGTTTACAACATTAAAATCATACTTTATATCCAATTTTTGCCAGCATATTTTGTTAAATTGCTTTTCTCTTAAAATGAAACAACGTTAAAAGCAAATATTGAGCAGAAGATATCTAGAAAACAGTAAGAAAAAAATCTGGCAATATAAATCTCACGTTGAAATCTATGTGAAGTAAACAGAGGTGTTCGCTGTTTGAAAAGACATGATTTTTGTGTATCGGTGTGATTATTTGCCCAGAAAATCAAGAGAACTAGTGGGAAATTTCTTAGAATAAAATACTGAGAAACTATAAAGTGAAATCTGTAGTGCTTAATAGCAGAGCATGATAAAACTTTACTCACCACTCTGAAAAACAATTTAAATGAATCAAGAGACTTTCAGGATAGCTTGTGGTGAGGCTGGTGATTGGCTGGGATGGGGATAAGAGATCACAGTCACCATGGCCCTCCACAGTTATAAATCCCCCAGTACGCACTGACATCATGGATCTATCTCTCACAATTACAAGGCTGTGTTGCCATGCTACATCATGGGTGCCATGTGGTACTGCATCAGGACCACATCAGATCATGCCTCTTCAATCCTAATGCTTCTGCTTGGCATCCGCAGGGTGGAGAATTAAATTATAGTACATGAGAGGGAGTTAAGAGGGTATCCTTATTCCCGAACACTATTGGCAGAGACCGGGCACATGACTGTATCAAATGAACCATAAATTATATTTCAACCATCACCACCCCTGAGGTAATATAAGCTTTTGTAGGACAGGAATCTTTGTCTGTTTTGTGAACTGCTGTATCTTAAATATTCAGAACATTGTCTGGCATGTCATAGGCACTTAATAAATTCATGTAGATTAGATGAATGGGTCTGTCTCTGCCACAGAGCTGTGAGCCCCTCTAGGACAAGGACCCTGGTCTTTGGAAGCCGATCATTCAGGACACTTCCCAAATCTTACTACATACCACTGAATGTTGAATTAATCATTTAATTAATTCCCAACTTCAATCATTAAGTACTACCTTCAGAGTTACTACTTTCTCTGCTTTCTACCTGTGACTTGATAACTTTACTTAAATAAAAATGTCACTTGGCAAAAAGAAACAATAAAAACAACAAACTCCCAAAGAACAACAAAAATCTAATTAAAATTAAGTACAGCAAAATCAAAATTATATAATAACATTTAAAAAAAATAAGGCTCAGATTGGATATAAGTGCTGTGGTCTGAATGTTTCTGTCTCTCTCTCCAAATTTGTATGTTGAAATCCTAATCCCCAGGGTGATAGCATTAGCATATGGGGACTTTGGGGAGGTGATTAGATTATGAAATCTCATGCATGAGGGCTTTGCCCTTGTGACCTAATCACCTCCCCAAAAAGGTGTGCCTTCATAAAGTAAGACTCAGGGAGCACATTTTCCCCTTCTACCATGTGAGGACACAGTGAGGTGTCATCTGTGAACCAGTGAGCCCTCATCAAACACCAAATCTTCAACTTTCCAGCATCCAGAACTGTGAGAAATACATTTCCGTTGTTTATAAACCACCCAGTTTATGGTATTTTGTTATAGCATCCCAAATAGAACAAAACAATAAGTAATAGTAGAATTTTATGATTTTTACAAATTCATAGGGACAGAAGGTAGAGTAGCGGCTCTCAGAGCCTGGGAGGAAGAAGCAATGGGAAGTTGTTTTTTGATGAGTATAGGTTTAATGGGTTTGTTATGCAGGATAAAAAGAGTTCTGGAAATTGGTCGTACAACAATGTAAATGTATGTAACACTACTGAACCGTACACTTTAAAATGGTTAAGATGGTAAATTTTGTTATGTGTATTTTGCCAGAATTAAAAACGAAAATAAGAAAAATTTAAAAATTTCTGAAGAAAAATGTTGCATAATTTTATGCACTGTATGGTCTATCATCACAGACTAGAATACAGAGACCCAGAGAAGTTAGTTAACTTTCTCAGGGTCAGACAGCTAGAATGGGAGGACCAGGACTCTAACCCAAGTCTATCTGATACTAAAGCCCACGTAGAGTGCACTGCAGGCAGTCCCCAACTTTATTATTCCCAGTTGATTCCCCTGGTTCCTTCCTCCTTTTCTCACTGATCTAGCTCTCCTTGGTTCTCAGACCATCTGCTCTTAACACTTTCAGCAACTTCTCATCCTAGAGAACATTCTGCAGATCCTCTGGCCCGTTGCCTATACATCTGATGCTGAGGCCTACTAGAATGGAGGGAAGATCATTTTTAAATATTTTGAGAGCATAAAACAATTGTGTACACTTTCCTAAGGACTATGAACGAGTGTGCATCCTGAAGAGGGCTCTTAGTTACAGAGCTGTTTTTTGGAAGTAAGAATTCGGACAGGAACCTTAGGGAGAGATGGAAATTGTCCTCCTCGTGCAAAGGGCAGAGGAGGGGCTGAAGCATGGAGGACCTAGAGGTTGCTGTGGAGGGAAGGAGCTGAGACTGACCCGTTGATCAGCAGGAAACATAGGAAAAAAAGAGAGGTTACAGGGCCAGGCTCATGGTGGGCAACCATGAAATGTTCTTAGGATCTAACCAAAAGATGTGGTAAATTGTGGGAATCCATATAATAAGGAAATTTCCTTCCCGACTGAAACTGTGACCAAGAAATTTCCCTCTGGGTTCACAGAAATCTTTCCTCTGTTTTCAGAAGCTGAGTAGCTAGATGAAGGAAACTTGAGGCAGGGGTGATTTAAGCAGATACTTGGTCTAAAGTATAATGTGCTGGTAACTGAAGCCAAGGAATAGAATGGGCAGTAAGAGGATGAAGTAAGAGAACTAGTGGTCTCTGGCACTCTCCCTCTACTGTGTCAGATAATTTACATGTGTTATTCCATGAAATCTTCAGAGCCAATCTGCAAGGCAGTTACCTCACATGACAGATAAGAAAATTGTTTCAGAGTGAGTAAATGTCTTGCCACAGGTCACACACACTGAAAATGGCAGAGATTAGGATGTTACTTCTGGTTGTTTGTGCCCCAAAGAAAAAGTTTTGAGGAATTCCTGGATTCTAGAGTAGAAATTTTACAATGGCAGAGCAGTGTGGTTCCCTAGAATAAGACCCTAGAGCAACCACAGGACTGACCCAGTACATATACAGAGTTCTTAAACCTCACATAATCATGTTCCAGGCCATAGCTCCCCAAATCATAGAATCTGAAGCAAACTATGTAAATGGGTGGCCCACAGGAAGAAGCTGTGTCCCTACAAAGAGTTAGATGGCAGCTAAGATCAGTATATGGTCACTTTATAGAATTATCTTCTGTCTTAAAATCTTCTGATAAGCTGCAGATACTGAGAAAAGGCTGGCTTGGGTCATGACCATGTGTCAGAGCAGCCAGGGATGCTTTTGGATTCAGGGAGACCACACTGTGATTGAGGACAAGTCACTTTACATCTCTGAGCCTCAGTCCTATAAAACATGGATTCTTTTATGTACTGCCAGGGGTATTGTGGGGGAATGGAGATAATGGTAAACCAAGTGTTTTCAACTTCAGGAACTTTACTTTCTTTATTCCAGTGTTATCTTGTAAATAACTGCATGTATCTGCATTCAAAAAAACTTACACAACACCAAAAAAACAAGTAATGCTCATCTTGGGCATCATCTCAGTGTCTTGAAAAATATATATGATATGAAATATAAAGATCTTGTCCAGAGAACATGATTTTTGGCAGCAGCTATGGAAAATAAGGGATAAGACAAGAAGCCATCATTGCCTAGCATCTCCACCACTTCTGTAAGAAGGCCTTCAGCCTGCTTTAAACTTGCAATTTTTTATTATCTTATTTAGCTTTTAATGACATACCCCAAGAAAAGGGGGATTGACTAGTGGTATACTTTCAAGATCCTTCTTAAAGAAAATCATTGTGACAAGAGTTGGCAAATTAGTCCTTCTAAACATCTTCCACAGATTGCACTATGTCTTTCTCCAGTGATAGATCACAGTCTGGAATTTTCTATAGTAGTAATAGTAGTAATAGTATTGACCAAAATTATTAGGATGTGTTGAGCATTTACTCTTTGCAAACAACTGGGCTAAGTACCTCATATGTGATTTCATCTACTCCACCCAGACACTGAGGCAGTGTATTCTATTGAACCCACCAAAAACAGAGGCAGTGCATATTGTAACTAATCCCAATTTATAGATGAGGAAATTGAAGTTCATAAAAGGGTAAGCCACCAACACAACATCATATAGACAGAACCTGGAAAACCTAAAATTGGCATTCAATTTGTGGCAAGTCAATGTCTCATTCCCTCAGCTTCTTCTATGTAAAGTGAGAAAAATATTATCTATGTGCCTGAAATGGTCTGGACTTTTACTGGGGTAGCACATAACTCAGTGCCTGGAACACATGTGCTCAATTAAGGTTTAGATTAACAACAATAATGAGGATTAAGGTTTCTAGGTACCCAGCATCTAGTATGAAACACAAGCTCAAGATGATAGCTGATTCCATCAATGAACAGCCAAATTGCAGTTACCATCTAAGAGCAATGACAGCTATTTTCATATTGTTATTCATCAAAATATTGCAATGTGGACCTAGCTCCATTAATTTTTTAAAAGTAAAAATAGTGGAAAATTGTGCTGGGTTAATGGTTGGGAAAGGATTATGATGGGAGCTTCTGTGGTGCTGGTAATGTTCTATATCATGGTGTGAATATTGATTCTGAGAAACAAATGAAAAATTAATGTTTAACATTGCAATAAAACACATGACATGGAAGAGTGTGAATAGTGTTCTTTAACTTGGTAAAAATCTAATCTGTGTCTTAACTTTCATAACTATTTTCAAAAGGCATCATAAGAGTTACACTGCAAGGTTGAGAAGATAATGGGAACAGGATGTGGGGGCACAAAGGGAAGTGCCTGCTACATAGTTGGAGCTCCATATAATATGGCCACTAGTTCACTTAATCAATCTTGCAGCTTTCCCCAAAGTGACAGAGGATGGTAGGATATCCTTCCCTTCTTCCAAACACATCATCAGTCTGGGGGAGAAAATAATTTACTTGGTAGCTGATGGTGTGCTTTAAAGACCTGGCACCACAGGGCAATCCCCAAAGACAGGTGATAGGCTTTCCATGGTCAGCAAGAAGCTCCACAAAGTTCACAGGTTTCTGAGATGAAGATGACAAATCACATACGGGTGTATATTTTGCCTTCAAAGTCTGGGGTCAGGAAAGTGCCTGTATTTCCTGTCCCACAGTAAAAGCCTCAAGTAACATCTGTACAATGAACATGTTTTGGACAGATACACCCTTACTAAGCAATATAGTAGAGTCATTACAACCATGGACTCAGAAATGGGTATCATATTCTGAAGAATCAAGTTTGGAAGAAAAATGGCTTCTTTTTACAATTTATTTCAGGCTATTTATCTCAGAACTAATTTTAGCAATCAGCAGTTGTGTTTATAGATTTCTGAAACTACAGGAGTGTTCTAACAAGGCCTTTAGCTTCTAAACTTCAGTTTGGTTTTTCTGGGACTTCTTTTTTTGGAGGGTATGTTTTTTTCATTACATACACCCCTAAATTTTAGTAATACAACTGGATGAATTTTACACAATGAACCATGCACATCACCAATATTCACAACATAATATACAGCATTACCAGCACCACCGAAGCTCCCATCATAATCCTTTCCCAATCATTAATCCAGCAAAAATTATCACTATTTTGACTTTTTAAAAATTAATAGACTATATTTTTAGAGAAGTTTTAGGTTTACAGAAAAATTGCATAGGAAGCACAGATAGTTCCCTTAAGCCCTTCCCCTCAATTTCCCCTATTATTAATTTAGTACATTTACTACAATTAATAAACCAACATTGACATTATTATTGACCAAGGTCCATAATTTACATTAGAGTTCACTATTTGTGTTGTACAGTTCTATGAGTTTTAATAAATGCATAATGTATCTACCATTACAGTATCATACAGAGGAGTTTCACAATCTTAAATATCCCCTGTGCTCCATTTACATCACCAAAGAAGCCTCCATAGCAATCCTTTCCCAATCATTAACCCAACTTAAAAGAATAGTTTTGCTTGTTTTTTGTAACATTCTGTGAATGGAATAGCACTATATGTAAGCTTTTCATGCCTGGCTTCTTTCATTCTATCTTATGTTTGTGAAATTCATCTATCCTGTTACACATAGAAGTAGTTTAAGATTTTTCATTTCTGTCTAATAATTCATTGCTTGAATACTCAACAATTTTATTACTCATTCTAAAGTTGATGGACATTTGGATTATTTCCCATTTTTGATGTTATTAATCAATGCTATTAATATTCCTGTACATGTTTCATGTAAACCTATGGGCACATACCTGTTAGGTACAGTAACTTAATGTCATGAACAGGTTCTTGGAAACTGTGACTGTAAGTGAAGCAACATATAACAAAACCATTTTTTTCTTATACATGCTATAACAAAATGATGTTGAAGGAAATGACGTTATTTGGGGACCTACTGTACATTTTCGCATAAAGTCGAAATTTCCAAGAACCTATCCAACTACATTAAGTGAAGACTTGGGCTGTATAAGCTAAGGAGTGGCATTGCTGTAATAGGGGATGCAGCTTTAAATGCTTAGCTTTTTTTGTTCTTTTTTTTTCTCTTTTTTCTTTTACTTTAAGTTCTAGGGTATATGTGCACAATGTGCAGGTTAGTTACATATGTATACATGTGCCATGTTGGTGTGCTGCACCCATTAACTCGTCATTTACATTAGGTATATCTCCTAATGCTATCCCTTCCCCCTTCCCCCACCCCACAACAGGCCCCAGTGTGTGATGTTCCCCTTCCTATGTCCATGTGTTTTCATTGTTCAATTCCCACCTATGAGTGAGAACATGCGGTGTTTGGTTTTTTGTCCTTGTGATAGTTTGCTGAGAATGATGGTTTCCAACTTCATCCATGTCCCTACAAAGGACATGAACTCATCCTTTTTTATGGCTGCATAGTATTCCGTGGTGGATATGTGCCACATTTTCTTAATCCAGTCTATCATCGATGGACATTTGGATTGGTTCCAAGTCTTTGCTATTGTGAATAGTGCCGCAATAAACATACGTGTGCATGTTTTATAGCAGCATGATTTATAATCCTTTGCGTACATACCCAGTAATGGGACGGCTGGATCAAATGGTATTTCTAGTTCTAGATCTTTGAGGAATTGCCACACTGTCTTCCACAATGGCTGAACTAGTTTCCAGTCCCACCAACAGTGTAAAAGTGTTCCTATTTCTCCACATCCTCTCCAGCACCTGTTGTTTCCTGACTTTTTCATTATCGCCATTCTAACAGGTGTGAGATGGTATCTCATTGTGGTTTTGATTTGCATTTCTCTGATGGCCAGTGATGATGAGCATTTTTTCATGTGTCTGTTGGCTGCATAAATGTCTTCTTTTGAGAAGTGTCTGTTCATATCCTTTGCCCACTTGTTGATGGGGTTGTTAATTTTTTTCTTGTAAGTTTGTTTGAGTTCATTGTAGATTCTGGATATTAGCCCTTTGTCAGATGAGTAGATTGCAAAAATTTTCTCCCATTCTGTAGGTTGCCTCTTCACTCTGATGGTAGTTTCTTTTGCTGTGCAGAAGCTCTTTAGTTTAATTAGATCGCATTTGTCAATTTTGGCTTTTGTTGCCATTGCTTTTGGTGTTTTAGACATGAAGTCCTTGCCTATGCCTATGTCCTGAATGGTATTGCCTAGGTTTTCTTCTAGGGTTTTTATGGTTT
The DNA here is from genome assembly GCF_029289425.2 of Pan paniscus. Lineage (NCBI taxonomy): Eukaryota > Metazoa > Chordata > Mammalia > Primates > Hominidae > Pan > Pan paniscus. The sequence goes on along the minus strand of NC_073272.2, from coordinate 53,702,122 downwards.
TAGGTCTAACATGTAAGTCTTTAATCCATCTTGAATTAATTTTTGTATAAGGTGTAAGGAAGGGATCCAGTTTCAGCTTTCTACATATGGCTAGCCAGTTTTCCCGGCACCATTTATTAAATAGGGAATCCTTTCCCCATTTCTAGTTTTTGTCAGGTTTGTCAAAGATCAGATAGTTGTAGATGTGTGGTATTATTTCTGAGGGCTCTGCTCTGTTCCATTGGTCTATATCTCTGTTTTGGTACCAGTACCATGCTTAGCTTTAAGTGTTACAAGAAAACAGATGGCAAAAGTGGTTGAAACAAACTATGTTCCAGAAGCAGTGTGGGAGTGCCTTCTAGCTGCAGTTGCTTCAGATCCCTGTCAACAGTGGATTTTTCTCCCTCTCCCTCTCTCTCAATTTAACCTTTATAGTGAGCATGTAGTAGTATCTTATTGTGGTTTTAATTGTATTTCCCTGATGACTAAAGATTTTGAACACTTATTGAGCACATATTCATATTTATTTTCTACTTGGTTATTGTTTTTTTGTGAAATGGCTTTCCAAGCCTTTTGCCTATTCTTACTAGATTGTCTGCCTTTTTCTTGGTCATTTGTGGAAGTTCCTTAGATATTCTCCATGAGTCCTTTTTTGGATATATGTATTAGAACTAACATATTCCCATTCAATGGCTAGTTTTTTCATCTTCTCAGTGGTGCCTTGGAGATGAACAGATGATCTTAATTTTAATCAATTATATATTGTCGATCTTTTATTCTTAGTGCTCATCATGTCCTGTTTTTTTTTTAAACTATGCCTATTCTGAAGTCATAAGAATATTTTCCTATGCTACTTCTAGCTTGTTTTAACTTTCATATTTTGATCAATTTTGGTCAAAAGATCCATCAGGAATTGATTTTTGTGGCCGATATGACCAAAGGCCCAAGATTTAATTTCCATGTGGTATCCAGTGATCAAGAATCATTCTTTCTTCCCTTAGTTGCAATGGCTCCTTTGTAGTAAGTCAGGTGATTTTATATGACTGGGACTATTTCTTGAGTCTATTCTGTTCCACTGGTTTATTTTTACTATCCTAGTGTCAATACATCACTGTATTAATTACCCGTATTTTATAATGAATGTTGATTTTCGTACTGTAAGTTCTTCACCTGTGTTCTTCTTCAGCTTGGCTGTTTGTAGTCCATTGAATTTCTGTGTAAATTTTACAGATGGTTTATTCCCCAGGTCAAAAAACTTGAAAATAATATGTGCCTCTTAAAAATGTCTAGTGCAATATACTTATTCAAGGGGATCCATAGAACAGCAAATACACGTGAACCTCATCATTTAGAAAGCTTCTGTCACAAAGGACATAGATCAAATTCTGATACATTCTCTAGTGTTGCTGGTGACCAAATCTTGACACCTAAATGTCCAAGGACCCTGTACAAGCAGTGGTGTGCCACAATTTCTCAGGTGTTGCTAATGATATCCCCACTCCTAAAACTTGGGAAGTAGAGCCATTTTTTTGTTCCCTTCATAAATTGTTACAGATGTGTAGGTTTGGACAGGTGTGAATGTGAGAATGTTTGCAGTGGTCTCAGGATTCCCCTATTAATCACCTGCCTCGAGGATGCAGGGGTGAGGACCCTTGGCAGCATTTTCCTGCAGTTGCCTGACCAAGCGTATCTCATTGGACTCTAAATTCAGTATGACTTCCATTATACTTGTAGATTTGATGAGACTGATTATTTTTCATTATTTTCTTTACCGATGCTGAATATTTATAATTTAATGATAACAAATGAATTCATGATAACAACTAGGTTGACTTTCTATCTCAGCTACATATACTACGAAACACATGAGTTTTGTCTGTTTGACTAGTACTTTCATTCCTGGTGAGGTTCAGCAAGAGATATAGCTCCTGAGCTTTAGTGACTACCTCCTACCTTGCAGGGTAATTTTAAAAATGAAATAAATTATAGTAACAATAGGAGTAAAACTAACAATAAAATAATACTGTTGTTTGGATGAGTTGTGTATGCTCAAAATTCACATTTGAAGTCTTAACCCCTAGTACCTCAGAATGTGACTGTCTTTGAAGAGGTAATTAAGTCAAATGGGGTAATTAGAGTGGGTCATAATGCAATATGCCTGGTGTCCGTACAAGAGGAAATTGGGACACAGACATGTATGTAGGGAAAACTATGATTAAGACACAGGGAGAAGACAGCCATCTACAACGCAAGGAGAGAGGCCTTAGAAGAAACGAACTCTGTCAACACCTTGATCTCAGACTTTTCGCCTCTAGAATTGTGAGAAAATACATTTCTGTTGTTTAAGCCACCCAGTCAGTGGTAGTTTTTGATGGCAGCCTTAACAAACAAATAGAAATACTTTTAGTGGTCTTCAGGAGGTATTATCATATCTATTTTGTGTGCTAGCACTCCTCTTCCCCCTACTAATATAATGACCATATAATGATGCCTGTATCTGAGCAACTGAGCAGTGATGAGAAAACCTTAAAACCTTCTAAATTCCCATCAAAAAGTGGGCGAAGGATATGAACAGACACTTCTCAAAAGAAGACATTTATGCAGCCAAAACACACATGAAAAAATGCTCATCATCACTGGCCATCAGAGAAATGCAAATCAAAACCACAATGAGATACCATCTCACACCATTTAGAATGGCAATCATTAAAAAGTCAGGAAACAACAGATGCTGGAAAGGATGTGGAGAAATAGGAACACTTTTACACTGTTGATGGGACTGGAAACTAGCTCAACCATTGTGGAAGTCAGTGTGGCAATTCCTCAAAGATCTAGAACTAGAAATACCATTTGACCCAGCCATCCCATTACTGGGTATATACCCAAAGGACTATAAATCATACTGCTATAAAGACACATGCACACGCATGTTTATTGCGGCACTATTCACAATAGCAAAGACTTGGAACCAACCCAAATGTCCAACAATGATAGACTGGATTAAGAAAATGTGGCATATATACACCATGGAACACTATGCAGCCATAAAAAAGGATGAGTTCATGTCCTTTGTAGGGACATGGATGAAGCTGGAAACCATCATTCTCAGCAAACTATCACAAGGACAAAAAACCAAACACCGCATGTTCTCACTCACAGGTGGGAATTAAACAACGAGAACACATGGACACAGGAAGGGGAACATCACACTCCGGGGACTGTTGTGGGGTGGGGGGAGGGGGGAGGGATAGCATTAGGAGATACACCTAATGCTAAATGACGAGTTAATGGGTGCAGCACACCAACATGGCACACGTATACATATGTAACAAACCTGCACATTGTGCACATGTACCCTAAAACTTAAAGTATAATAATAATAAAATAGAAAACCTTCTAAATTATTTTACCTTAAATCCATGACCATAAGAGCATAGCTTTTCACTTTCACTCTCATCCTACCTCCACCACTACAATACTCCCCGATAATGCTAGAATCTCTTCTCCATTTGAATGGCTTCCTCTAATAATTCATTGAGAGGACAGAAGAAATCTGCTGGGAATTCTCAGAGCTTCCCAAACCTAGTGTACCCATGCCTGCTCTGGCATTCTCTGCCGCCCTTCTGCATACAATGCTCCTAACTGAAGCCAGTGCCCTCACCTCAGCTCAGGATCCCATGCCTCCCACCTTCACAGGAGCTTTGCTCCTGCAATGATCACTCCGGCTCCTGAACCATCAATGGCCCCCTCTATATTGGATCATTCCCCAAGCTAAGGAGGAAAAACCTCACCCCCTTCTCACATGTCCTCCTGCAGCTACTAACACATTTATTTGTTTCCCTTCAAAGCAAAAACTGCTTCATTGTGCTTAGACCATTCTGTCTTCAACCTACTTCAATAAAGCTGATTCTCAAAATTGTATTGAAAGGCAAAGGAACTAAAATACCAAAAACAATGATGGCCAATGATGAAGAATTCACTCTACCTGATTTTAAGACTCAACTATAATCCTACAGTAATCAAGAGGATGTGCAATTCGCCAGGCGTGGTGGTGCCTGCATGTAGTCCCAGCTACTTAGGAAACTGAAGCAGGAGTATCGCTTGAGCCCAGGAATTCGAGGCTGCAATGAGCTATGATCATGCCACTGCACTCCAGCCTGGGTGACAGAGTAGGACTCCCATCTCTTAAAAAAAAAAAAAGAATGTAGTATTGACAAAAAAAAATCAGTGACTAGAGTCTAGCAATAGACTCATTTAATCAAATGATTTTCAACAAAGGTGTAAAGGCAATGGGGAAAGACAATCTTTTCAACATATACTTTTGGGGTATTGGATTTCACAAGAACAAGAAATGAACCTTTACTTATAATCCATACCACATACAAAAGTGAACCTAATTTGGAACATGGAGTGAAAGTTGTCACCAAAAGTAACAAAACTTCTAGAACAAAATATATAAGATACTTGTGGCCTTTAGTTAGTATAAATTCGTGTTCACCTGAATCCTCAGAATGTGACCTTATTTGGAAATAGGATCTTTGTAGAAGTAATTAGTTATGTTAAGATGAGGTCACGCTAGATTAAGATGGGCCCTAAATCCAATGAGTGGTGCTCTTATAATAAAAGAATAGAACACAGAGAAACACAAAACACTACCTGAAAATGGAGGCAGAAATTGGAGCAAGAATTTCCACCAGAAGCTAGGAGAGAGAAATGGAACATATTTTCCCTCAGAGCCTCCAAAAGGAACCAACCTTGCTAACACCTTGATTTTGGACCTTTGGTGTCTGGAAGTATAGAGAATACATTTCTGTTGCTTTAAGCCACCAATTTTATGGTAATTTGTTATGACAGCCCTAGAAAATTAATAAAGTTAGGCAAAGATTTCTTACATAAGACACCAAAAACACCATCTATATGAAAAATACTGATACATTGAACTTCAACATTAAAATCTTTGGAGTTCAACATTAAAAAGACAAAATTAAGAGAAAAACAAGACAAGCCACATAGAAGAAGAAAATATGTGCAAAACACATATCTGATAAACTACTTGCTTTCAGAGTATATAAAGAACACTCAAATATCAATAATAAGAAACAACCCAATTGAAATGAACCAAAGATTTGAACACTTCACCAAAGAAGATATATGGATGGCAAGTAAGCACAGGAAAAGATATTGATATCATAAATCATGAAGGAAATGCAAATCAAAATCACAATTACCTATTCTAAAAGCTAAAATGAGAAGACAAATTTAAAAAGAACTCTGACAATATTAATTGCTAGTTAGGATACAGTGCAACTGGAACTCTCACATTGCTGGTAGGGATGCAAAATGATACACCCACTTTGGAAAACAGTTTGGCAATTTCTTATGAAGTTAAACATATACTTACTATATGAACCAGCAATTCCACTCCTAGATATTCATGCAAGACAAATGAAAAGTTATGTTCACACAGGACCTGCAGATGGACATTTATGATGGCCTTATTCATAGTAGCCCAAAACTGAAAACAGTTTCAAATATTTCAACTGATGAATGGATAAACATACTGTATTATATCCATACAAGGAAATACGACTCAGCAATAAAAGGAATGAAATACTGATATGTGCAATAGCATAGGTGAATCTGAAATGTATTATGCAAAGAGAAAAAAGACCCAAAAGGTTATGCATTTTATAACTTGATTTATATAACATTCTGCAAAAGGCAAAGCTAAAGGGATAGAGAACAGATTGGTGGTCTCCAGGGACTGGAGCTTGGTGGAGTGGTTGAATAAAAAAGGAAGGAGGAAATTTGGGGGAGTGATATAACTATTCTATATCTTATATAACTATTCTATATCCAGATTCTTGGATACCCTGCTCACGGAGTTTTAATTTTCCTGCTGAGTCTCATCCATTTTTTTCTACTTTGTACTTAAATTCCTTTTCTGTTTATATGTCTGTCTGCTCCACCATAGTGTGATATGACCCCCATGGCAAACAATGTACATCTTTGGTCTTTTCATTTCTAGTATCCCAGGTATTTCCTGAACATGCTGTTGTAATGATCTTGGCAGTAAAAACATCTCCTCCATTTAGGAGTCATTATTGTAGATATTATGTTTGCAGGTACCATACATATAGCTTTTCACTTTGTGCCAGATGTAGAAGAGTGGCTTTGCCTTGGTGCCCTGGTGACCTCGCATGTCACACAGGCCACATCAGCAAGGATTAACTGTACTCTGACTAGAATCTTGTCAAACATGCAGTGGTTCCTCTTGGGGCAAGGGGGAATAAGCAACCTAGTGAGCAGCTGCCACAAGGAACTTTTCCATCTGCCTCCCTATTTTGCTAGAAGCTGACACAAGGTCATTAATCATAAGCACAGGACATTCCTCCTTGCCCCATTTTAAGGTACAGCTGTGAGATATAAAACTGCTTACCACCTTACGGTATAGCTGTGGGCTCCTCACTGGAAGAGCAACCTACTATCTATGCTGTCACCGAGCACCTTTGATTCAGTGTCAAACTGTGGAACCAGGGAACCAGGGAGCTGACACAATGCTGATCTTGCTTTTGCTGTGTCTGTAATATACTGTTTGGATCCATCTGGGCTCAATTATTTTCTTACTGGCCGAATCTATGGAAGTGTGACAAGCCAATCTGACAATTGCAGTAGTGATCCTTGTGGCCCTGTTAGCCACTGCAATGCTGCTTAGAAACTGACTGATCACTTGGCAGCCAGAATATTTTATTTCCCTTGACATCACACAGAACAAGAAGTTCTCAGCACATATCATGACTTAGGGCAGACTTTGCCAGACTTCGGTTATTAGAATAGATGCCATGTCCTACACCAGCTACATTGCTATTAAATGATTTATTTAAAGTTTATGAACTCAAATTCATTTAAAAAGGTAACCTCATATTCCTACTCAAAATTCAAAAGCAGTATGACCTATTAGAGAACTAACTGTGAAAGTAAATGACATAAAAATTTTTCAAAATGTAAATGAAGTCTATGGTCTTACCACCTTACTGATCTCATCTGAAAATTTAAATGAAAAAAATAAAGAAAACTAAAGGATGTGAAGGGTAGAGGGAAGGGAAAGATAGGAGAGATTTGTTAAAGGATATAAAATAACAGCTAGATAAGAGGAATAAGTTCTAGTGTCCTATACCACTGTAGGATAACTATAGTTAACAATAACATATAGTTTCAAATAGCTAGAAGGAGGAAGGAGAATTGTCTTGGGCCACACATAAAATATATGAACACTAACAATAGCTGATGAGCTAAAAAAAAATCACAAAAAAAATCTCATAATGTTTTAAGAAAGTTTACGAATTTGTGTTGGGCTGCATTCAGAGCTGTCCTGGGGTGCATGTGGCCCTCAGGCCACAAGTTAAACAAGCTTGGTGTACCCCATAAATATGTACAATTATATGTCAATTAAAAATTTTAAAAAAAGAAAAATGGAATAAACCAAATCCATCTGCAAAGTAGTTCCTACTTCAAATGTTATCTCATTTATTCTTCATAGTAATCATTTAGTGTAAATATTCTAATTTCTACTTTAAAATTAGGGAAACAGACCAAATGAGTGTAACTTTCCCACCATCTCAAGGTCAGTGTGTCAGAGCCAGAATGGACACCCATGGTTATTTCATGTCATAGCCTATAAGCAGACAGTGTAGCTAGGACCCAAGTCATCTTGCTTCAGCAAGTTGCCCTGGTTGCTTTCCCCTTTCTTCTACCTAGGCCCTAATTCTTTCATCCAGCTCAACAGCCTAGAGACTTCTTACATATTTTGTGGCAAATAGGATCCCCTACATTTAGTCTTACTTTTTATTTGAACCCTAGCTTTTCAGTCCTTTTGGATCAGAAAACATTTTAAAATTTCTATAAAAGGGAGAAATAATTGCTGATTATAATCCCCTTCCCCTCCCTAAGCAGTGCAGATTCTGAGTAGGACCCTTTGCAGCAGAATTATCTTTTGGAGGGTGAGGATATGAACAGAGCTCAGAGTTGTAACTCATGTATTATCTCTAGTAAGAGGGATATCAGGCTGCAATCAGGCAGCTGCAGGAGCTTCTGAATGAGATGTGGTGACTTTCAGGCTGATGGAATTACATAGATGGAAAAAGAGGTTTGGTGCTTCTCCTTCTCCACCTCATAATTTTTAAAGAAAGGTCAGACATATTTGCAGATGTGTCATTTTTCCATGTGAAGATTCTGATATCAGTTGTTTTTTCCGAGTCCTCACAAACTGTTCCAAATGGCTTTAGTGTATTCTAGTTATATTTTTCTGTAGCACAGTAGAAGATGTCTAGCTAGCCATTCGTCTAACCTTTTTTCAAGGTTTTTAGCTTCCTTGCAATGGGTTAGAACATGCTCCTTTGGCTCAGAGAAGTTTGTTAGTACCGACCTTCTGAAGCCTACTTCTGTCAACTCATCAAAGTTATTCTCCGTCCAGCTTTGTCCCATTGCTAGCGAGGAGCTGCGATCCTTTGGAGGAGAAGAGGCACTCTGGTTTTTAGAACATTCAGCTTTTCTGCTCTGGTTTCTCCCCGTCTTTGTGGTTTTATCTACCTTTGGTCTTTGATGTTGGTGACCTACAGATGGGGTTTTGGTGTAGATGTCCTTTTTGTTGATGTTGATGCTATTCCTTTCTGTTTGTTAGTTTTCCTTCCAACAGACAGGTCCCTCAGCTACAGGTCTGTTGGAGTTTGCTGGAGGTCCACTACAGATGCTGTTTGTCTGGGTATCACCAGCAGAGGCTGAAGAACAGCAAATATTGCTGCCTGATCCTTCCTCTGGAAGCTTCGTCCCAGAGGGGCACCCAACTGCATGAGGTGTCTGTCAGCCCCTACTGGGAGGTGTCTCCCAGTTAGGCCACACAGAGGTCAGGGGCCCACTTGAGGAGGCAGTCTGTGTGTTCTCAGAGCTCAAATGCCATGCTGGGAGAACCACTGCTCTCTTCAGAGCTGTCAGGGACATTTAACTCTGCAGAAGTTTCTACTGCCTTTTGTTCAGCTATGCCCTGCCCACAGAGGTGGAGTCTATAGAGGCAGTAGGCCTTGCTGAGCTGCGGTCGGCTCTGCCCAGTTTGAGCTTCCTGGCCACTTTGTTTACCTACTCAAGCCTCAGCAATGGCAGACGTCCCTCCCCCAGCCAGGCTGCAGCCTCACAGGTTGATCTCAGACTGCTGCACTAGCAGTGAGCAAGGCTCCATGGGCGTGGGACTCACTGAGCCAGGCACGGGAGAGAATCTCCTGGTCTGACAGTTGCTAAGACCATGGGAAAAGTGCAGTATCTGGGCAGGAGTATCCCGTTTTTCCAGGTACAGTATGTCATGGCTTTCCTTGGCTATGAAAGGGAAATCCCCCGACCCCTTGTGCTTCCTGGGTGAGGCGACACCCCGCCCTACTTCAGCTGGCCCTCCGTGGGCTGCACCCACTGTTCAACCAGTCCCAATGAGATGAACCAGGTACCTCAGTTGGAAATGCAGAAATCACCCATCTTCTGGTTCAATCTCGCTGGGAGCTGCAAACTGGAGCTGTTCCTATTTGGCCATTTTGGAACAGAAAACCAAAACTGGTTAATGTTACATTTGGAATTATATAAGTGAAAAAACACAGAAAGGTCAGCACTGCATTTCTTCTTTTCTCTATTTTGCAGAAGTGCAAAAATATTTCTCTGGGCTAGTATAACCCTTTTGGAGTTTTTAAAGTAGGATAACCATTTGTCCCGAGTTTTCACCTATAGTCCTGTTGCAATTACGAGGAGTGCTTCTTTTCACACTTGAAAGCATTCTAGTTAATATAATACATCATATGGTTACTACCATCATTTTCAACATAAAAAAAATGTGGAGATATATACCATATCTCACAGTACGGCCAAAAAAAAAACGAAAAGAAAAAGAAAAAATAAATAAATTAATTAATTAAATACATGAATGAATGAATGGAGAGAGGGAGAGGGAAATGGATAGAGAGAGTACGATACCTGCAAAAGCCAAGTATTTGTTTCTAAAAGTCAGTAGTTTTGAAGAACAACTGACAAATTTCAGAAGTTCTTCCATGGTACTTGTGATGCTTAGATATTCAGGTATTACTGGGATATATTAAAGACTATATGCTTTCCTAGAATATCAACCATTTCATCCATATTTTGAAAATATTAGAGTTCAAGAATGTATTCACTTTGGATTATACCATATATTCAATATCTGTCAGCATCTTGTTCATATTCCATGTTGAGTTTTTTCCACTTTTTTCAAGATTATGTAAATGACTTAATACTCTACTCATAGCTATTTTTTTCCCAGAAATTGTAATAGGTCTTTTATTTTTTATTTTTATTTATCTATTTATTTATTTTTTATTATTATTATACTTTAAGTTTTAGGGTACATGTGCACAACGTGCAGGTTAGTTACATATGTATACATGTGCCATGTTGGTGTGCTGCACCCATTAACTCGTCATTTAGCATTAGGTATATCTCCTAATGCTATCCCTCCCCCCTGCCCCCACCCCACAAAAGGCCCTGGTGTGTGATGTTCCCCTACCTGGGTCCATGTGTTCTCATTGTTCAATTCCCACCTATGAGTGAGAATATGTGGTGTTTGGCTTTTTGTCCTTGCAAGAGTTTGCTGAGAATGATGGTTTCCAGCTTCATCCATGTCCCTACAAAGGACATGAACTCATCCTTTTTTATGGCTGCATAGTATTCCATGGTGGATATGTGCTACATTTTCTTAATCCAGTCTATCATCGATGGACATTTGGGTTGGTTCCAAGTCTTTGCTATTGTGAATAGTGCCAGAATAAACATACGTGTGCATGTGTCTTTATAGCAGCATGATTTATAATCCTTTGGGTATATACCCAGTAATGGGATGGCTGGGTCAAATGGTATTTCTAGTTCTAGATCCCTGAGGAATCGCCACACTGACTTCCACAATGGTTGAACTAGTTTACAGTCTCACCAACAGTGTAAAAGTGTTCCTATTTCTCCACATCCTCTCCAGCACCTGTTGTTTCCTGACTTTTTAATGATCGCCATTCTAACTGGTGTGAGATGGTATCTCATTGTGGATTTGATTTGCATTTCTCTGATGGCCAGTGATGATGAGCATTTTTTCATGTGTGTTCTGATTGCATAAATGTCTTCTTTTGAGAAGTGTCTGTTCATATCCTTTGCCCACTTTTTGATGGGGTTGTTTGTTTTTTTCTTGTAAATTTGTTTGAGTTCATTGTAGATTCTGGATATTAGCCCTTTGTCAGATGAGTAGATTGCAAAAATTTTCTCCCATTCTGTAGGGTGCCTGTTCACTCTGATGATAGTTTCTTTTGCTGTGCAGAAGCTCTTTAGTTTAATTAGATCCCATTCATCAATTTTGGCTTTTGTTGCCATTGCTTTTGGTGTTTTAGACATGAACTCCTTGCACATGCCTATGTCCTGAATGGTATTGCCTAGGTTTTCTTCTAGGGTTTTTATGGTTTCAGATCTAACATTTAAGTCTTTCATCCATCTTGAATTAATTTTTGTACAAGGTGTAAGGAAGGGATCCAATTTCAGCTTTCTACATATGGCTAGCCAGTTTTCCCAGTACCATTTATTAAACAGGGAATCCTTTCCCCATTTCTTGTTTTTGTCGGGTTTGTCAAAGATCAGATAGTTGTAGATATGCGGCATTATTTCTGAGGGCTCTGTTCTGTTCCCTTGATCTATATCTCTGTTTTGGTATCAGTACCATGCTGTTTTGGTTACTGTAGCTTTGTAGTATAGTTTGAAGTCAGGTAGCGTGATGCCTCCAGCTTTGTTCTTTTGGCTTAGGATTGACTTGGCAATGTGGGCTCTTTTTCAGTTCCACGTGAACTTTAAAGTACTTTTTTCCAATTCTGTGAAGAAAGTCATTGGTAGCTTGATGGGGATGGCATTGAATCTATAAATTACCTTTGACAGTATGGCCATTTTCATGATATTGATTCTTCCTACCCATGAGCATGGAATGTTCTTCCATTTGTTTGTATCCTCTTTTATTTCATTGAGCAGTGGTTTGTAGTTCTCCTTGAAGAGGTTCTTCACGTCCCTTGTAAGTTGGATTCCTAGGTATTTTATTCTCTTTGAAGCAATTGTGAATGGGAGTTCACTCATGATTTGGCTCTCTGTTGGTCTGTTATTGGTGTATAGGAATGCTTGTGATTTTTGCACATTGATTTTCTATCCTGAGACTTTGCTAAAGTTGCTTATCAGCTTAAGGAGATTTTGGGCTGAGATGATGGGGTTTTCTAGATATACAATCATATCATCTGCAAACAGGGACAATTTGACTTCCTCTTTTCCTAATTGAATACCTTTTATTTCTTTCTCCTGCCTGATTGCCCTGGCCAGAACTTCCAACACTATGTTGAATAGGAGTGGTGAGAGAGGGCATCCCTGTCTTGTGCCAATTTTCAAAGGGAATGCTTCCAGTTTTTGCCCATTCAGTATGATATTGGCTGTGGGTTTGTCATAGATAGCTCTTATTATTTTGAGATACGTCCCATCAATACCTAATTTATTGAGAGTTTTTAGCATGAAGGGCTGTTGAATTTTGTCAAAGGCCTTTTCTGCATCTATTGAGATAATCATATGGTTTTTGTGTTTGGTTCTGTTTATATGCTGGATTACATTTATTGATTTGTGTATGTTGAACCACCCTTGCATTCCAGGGATGAAGCCCACTTGATCATTGTGGATAAGCTTTTTGATGTGCTGCTGGATTCGGTTTGCCAGTATTTTATTGAGAATTTTTGCATCAGTGTTCATCAGGGATATTGGTCTAAAATTCTCTTTTTTTGTTGTGTCTCTGCCAGGCTTTGGTATCAGGATGATGCTGGCCTCAAAAAATGAGTTAGAGAAGATTCCCTCTTTTTCTATTGATTGGAATAGTTTCAGAAGGAATGGTACCAGCTCCTCTTTGTACCTCTGGAAGAATTCAGCTGTGAATCCATCTGGTCCTGGACTTTTTTTGGTTGGTAAGCCGTTAATTATTGCCACAATTTCAGAGCCTGTTATTGGTCTGTTCAGAGATTCAACTTATTCCTGGTTTAGTCTTAGGAGGGTGTATGTGTCCAGGAATTTATCCATTTCTTCTAGATTTTCTAGTTTATTTGCATAGATGTGTATATAGTATTCTTTCATCGTAGTTTGTATTTCTGTGGGATCGGTGGTGATATCCCCTTTATCATTTTTTATTGCGTCTATTTGATTCTTCTCTCTTTTCTATTAGTCTTGCTAGTGGTCTATCAATTTTGTTGATCTTTCCAAAAAAGCAGCTCCTGGATTCATTGATTTTTGAAGGGTTTTGTGTGTCTCTATTTCCTTCAGTTCTGCTCTGATCTCAGTTATTTCATGCCTTCTGCTAGCTTTTGAATGTGTTTGCTCTTGCTTCTCTAGTTCTTTTAATTGGGATGTTAGGGTGTCAATCTTGGATCTTTCCTGCTTTCTCCTGTGGGCATTTAGTGCTATAAATTTCCCTCTATACACTGCTTTGAATGTGTCCCAGAGATGCTGGGATGTTGTGTCTTTGTTCTCATTGGTTTCAAAGAACATCTTTATTTCTGCCTTCATTTTGTTATGTACCCAGTAGTCATTCAGGAGCAGGTTGTTCAGTTTCCATGTAGTTGAGCAGTTTTGAGTGAGTTTCTTAATCCTGAGTTGTAGTTTGATTGCACTGTGGTCTGAGAGACAGTTTGTTATAATTTCTGTTCTTTTACATTTGCTGAGGAGTGCTTTACTTCCAACTGTGTGGTCAATTTTGGAATAAGTGTGGTGTGGTGCTGAGAAGAATGTATATTCTATTGATTTGGGGTGGAGAGTTCTGTAGATGTCTATTAGGTCTGCTTGATGCAGAGCTGAGTTCAATTCGTGGATATCCTTGTTAACTTTCTGTCTCATTGATCTGTCTAATGTTGACAGTGGGGTGTTAAAGTCCCCCATTATTATTATGTGGGAGTCTAAGTCTCTTTGTAGGTCTCTAAGTACTTGCTTTATGAATCTGGGTGCTCCTGTATTGGGTGCATATATATTTAGGATAGTTAGCTCTTCTTGTTGAATTGATCCCTTTACCATTATGTAATGGCCTTCTTTGTGTCTTTTGATCTTTGTTGGTTTAAAATGTGTTTTATCAGAGACTAGGATTGCAAGCCCTGCCTTTTTCAGTTTTCCATTTGCTTGGTAGATCTTCCTCCATCCCTTTATTTTGAGCCTATGTGTGTTTCTGCATGTGAGATGGGTTTCCTGAATACAGCACACTGATGGGTCTTGACTCTTTATCCAATTTGCCAGTCTGTGTCTTTTAATTGGAGCATTTAGTCCATTTACATTTAAGGTTTATATTGTTATGTGTGAATTTGATCCTGTCATTGTGATGTTAGCTGGTTATTTTGCTCGTTAGTTGATGCAGTTTCTTCCCAGCCTCGATGGTTTTTACAATTTGGCATGTTTTTGCAGTGGCTGGTACTTTCCATGTTTAGCGCTTCCTTTAGGAGCTCTTTTAGGGCAGGCCTGGTGGTGATAAAATCTCTCAGCATTTGCTTGTCTGTAAAGGATTTTATTTCTCCTTCACTTATGAAGCTTAGTTTGGCTGGATATGAAATTCTGGGTTGAAAATTCTTTTCTTTAAGAATGTTGTATATTGGCCCCCACTCTCTTCTGGCTTGTAGAGTTTCTGCCGAGAGATCAGCTGTTAGTCTGATGGGCTTCCCTTTGTGGGTAACCCGACCTTTCTCTCTGGCTGCCCTTAACATTTTTTTCCTTCATTTCAACTTTGGTGAATCTGACAATTATGTGTCTTGGAGTTGCTCTTCTCAAGGAGTATCTTTGTGGCATTCTCTGTATTTCCTGAATTTGAATGTTGGCCTGCCTTGCTAGATTGCGGAAGTTCTCCTGGATAATATCCTGCAGAGTGTTTTCCATCTTGGTTCCTTTCTCCCCATCACTTTCAGGTACACCAATCAGACATAGATTTGGTCTTTCCACATAGTCCCATATTTCTTGGAGGCTTTGTCGTTTCTTTTTATTCTTTTTTCTCTAAACTTCTCTTCTTGCTTCATTTCATTCATTTGATCTTCCATCACTGATACCCTTTCTTCCAGTTGATCGAATCATCTAGTGAGGTTTCTGCATTCGTCACGTAGTTCTTGAGCCTTGGTTTTCAGCTCCATCAGCTCCTTTACGGACTTCTCTGCATTGGTTATTCTAGTTAGCCATTCGTCTAATTTTTTTTCAAGGTTTTTAACTTCTTTGCCATGGGTTCGAACTTCCTCCTTTAGCTCAGAGTAGTTTGATCATCTGAAGCCTTCTTCTCTCAACTCATCAAAGTCATTCTCCGTCCAGCTTTGTTCTGTTGCTGGTGAGGAGCTGCGTTCCTTTGGAGGAGGAGAGGCGCTCAGATTTTTAGAGTTTCCAGTTTTTCTGCTCTGTTTTTTCCCCATCTTTGTGGTTTTATCTACCTTTGGTCTTTGATGATGGTGACGTACAGATGGGGTTTTGGTGTGGATGTCCTTTCTGTTTGTTAGTTTTCCTTCTAACAGTCAGGACCCTCAGCTGCAGGTCTGTTGGAGTTTGCTGGAGGTCCACTCCAGGCCCCGTTTGCCTGGGTATCAGCAGCAGAGGCTGCAGAACAGTGAATACCGGTGAGCAGCAAATGTTGCTGCCTGATTGTTCCTCTGGGAGCTTTGTCTCAGAAGAGTACCCGGCCGTGTGAGGTGTCAGTCTGCCCCTACTGGGGGGTGCCTCCCAGTAGGGCTACTCGGGGGTCAGGGATCCACTTGAGGAGGCAGTCTGTCCGTTCTCAGATCTCCTAGTGCATGTTGGGAGAACCACTACTCTCTTCAAAGCTGTCAGATAGGGACATTTAAGTTTGCAGAGGATTCTGCTGCCTTTTGTTTGGCTATGCCCTGCCCCCAGAGGTGGAGTCTACAGAGGCAGGCAGGCCTCCTTGAGCTGTGGTGGGCTCCACCCAGTTCGACCTTCCTGGTCGCTTTGTTTACCTACTCAAGCTTCAGAAATGGTTGGTGCCCCTCCCCCAGCCTCACTGCTGCCTTGTGGTTTGATCTCAGACTGCTGTGCTGGCAATGAGCGAGGCTCCATGGGCGTAGGACCCTCCGAGCCAGGTGCAGGATATAATCTCCTGGTGTGCCATTTGCTACAACCATTGGAAAAGCGCAGTATTAGGGTGGGAGTGACCCGATTTTCCAGGTGCCATCTGTCACCCCTTTCTTTGACTAGGAAAGGGAATTCCCTGGCCCCTTGCGCTTCCCAGTTGAGGCGATGCCTCACCCTGCTTTGGCTCAAGCTGGGTGCACTGCACCCGCTGTCCTGCACCCACTGTCTGACAATCCCCAGTGAGATGATCCCGGTACCTCAGTTGGAAATGCAGAAATCCCCGTCTTCTGCATCACTCACGCTGGGAGCTCTAGACTGGAGCTGTTCCTATTTGGCCATCTTGCCTCCACCTCATAGCTATTTTTAAAAAGAGTAATCTTTTTAAAATTTACTAGTTGGATTACTTTTCTTTTTACTAATAATTCATACATGTCTTTTATTAAGTACCTCTTTCCTTTCCCCTTAGGTTTATTCTGTTGCTACTGTATCATTATTTTTATATTGGATGTTGATGTAATTTATCTATTTTAATAACATACACATTTAAAGGCTATGATCTTCCTAAGAGTGCATTTTAGCCATATTCAGATGGCTGCTTGAAGTGGTCTGAAAACTATCTTTTAATTTAAGTCATCTGATGGAATGGTTCAGCAGTGTAGAGCAAAAACATTTAGAAGACTAATGCAAGGTAATTTTTTCCCTAAACATCAAATGCTTCCTTTAAATGCAGAATCTTCTGTAATGAACAGTCAGCAATTTGGAAAACATGCAACACATACTTATGTTGACTACTTGTGAATTACTATGTTATGGTCTTTGAATCTCAGATCCTATCAATGGATGTCTCAAGGCAGAAACTTGTAATATGTAACATATGATATATAGAGGTGATTATATCATATACACGTCTATAGTCTAATTAGAAATAGTAGCTCATAAAGACAGAGAGTAGAGTAGGGAGAGTGCTTAGTACAGATATCTTACACCTACCTTGGGCCTTACTGACCTCCATGCACTCTCCCTAACTCATCAGTGACAGAAACTAGAAACTAGACTATCTCTTGCCATTTGATTATTTGGTCATTTGAAGCTTCACTGGGGGAAGAACTTAAAGAGCAATTATTCTTTAAGAGCCAGAGAATTCAAAAGTTGATAAGATCCAAGAACAGTCATTCAGGTCTCCATAAACAAAAACAAACATTAAGCAGAGTGCACACTCATTTTCTTAGGAGCAATCAAATCTCAATTCAGATAGTATACCTTGACTCAAGATGATATTTTATGATAAACCAACCATGGAAAACAGAATATCTTTGTATTCTATCCAAAAGAACCAGAGAATACAGAAATCAGTATCGAAACTGATTTTAAAACATCTGGTTTGAATTCATTATTTTCAAAAAGCACAAAGATAGGTGTATAATTTATGGGATTCATCCAGAATCTCACAAATTATAGCAGAGCTAGTACTACAATCTCCTTCAGAGCTCAGCATATTTCACACAAACTGGTATTACAAATGCATTCTGTGTTTGTTAAAAGTAGAAATAAGAAAAGAATCTGAAAATTGTTAACTGTTATACTCAAAGGTAAGAAAATGGTTGCATATTTTATGACTCAATATGGCTTTGATCCAATTTGTTTCTGTATATGACAGTGTATTAGTCATGTAACCAGGCATTTGGGATCAGAATTACCTTTCAAAGACCATTTGTAATTGAACTCTGTTATCGAAGTAGCAGTGTCATTATCAGTATATTATTATATATAAACTTGTAGAAAACAAATTCACATAATTTTGCATCTTAATGAACAATGTGCCTGCTCCTGGCACTCAAGCAGGCTCTATATTTGACACAAACTCCCCCTTTATATCAGTACC
This sequence comes from Pan paniscus, assembly GCF_029289425.2. Lineage (NCBI taxonomy): Eukaryota > Metazoa > Chordata > Mammalia > Primates > Hominidae > Pan > Pan paniscus. Next base: position 53,684,100 of record NC_073272.2, on the reverse strand, counting down.
ATATCCATGTTTACCTCCATTCATCATTTGAGACAGTTCCTCAAGATTGGCTTCCAGGTCAGTTCCTTAAAAATGAAAAGATTATCAGTGACCAAACTACCAAAAGTGATCTACAGTTCAAGGCAATTTTTATTGAAATGTCAATTACATTCTTCACAGAAATGAAAAAAAAATCCTAAAATTCATATGGAACCAAAGAAGACCCCAAATAGCCAAAGCCATCCTGGGCAAAAAGAAAAAAGCTGGAAATATCACACTACCTGACTTCAAAATATTCTACAAAGCCAGAGTAACCAAAACAGCATGGTGCTTGCACAACACCATGCCACACACAGACCAGTGGAACAGAATAGAGAACCTGGATTTAAATCCACATATTTAAAGCCAAGTGATTTTTCACGAAAGCAGCAAAAACATTCGGTGGGGAAAGGAAAGTTTCTTCAATAAGTGGTGCAGGGAACACTAGATATTCCAGTGCAGAAAAATGAAACTAGACCCCTATCTCTTACCATATACAAAAACCAACTCAAGTTGGATTAAAGAATTTAATATAAGACTTGAAACTAAGAAAATACTAGAAGAAAACACTGGGAAAATGCTTCAAGACATTGGTCTGGGCAAACATTTTTTGCTTAAGACCTTCAAAGCAAAACCAAAGCACAAATAGACAAATGGGATTATATCAAGCTGAAAACCTTCTGCACAGCAAAGGAAACAGTCAACAGAGTGAAAAGGCAACCTACAGAATTGGAGAAAATATTTGCAAACTATCCACCTGACAAATAATTAATAACCAGAATATATAAGAAACTCAAACAACTCAATAGCAACAAAACCAAGTAATCCAATTAAAAATGGCAAAGATCTGAATAGAAATTTCTCGAAAAAAAGACACACCAACAGCCAACAGGAATATGAAAAAATGCTCAATATTACAAAATGTCACAGGATCATCAGGTGTCACATTTCCAGATGGAAACCTCTGTGGCCAATGGCGCTTTTGTCCGAGTTGTGCTTGGGTCTGCTGGGGCTCACTCTGCCCATTCGGCCTGGGAGGCTGTGTTCAGCTCACACTACCAGCCCAGATTCCATGCCTGCCAAGGGCAAGACAGGCATAGTGCAGTGAGGGGTGCATGAGCAAGTGAACACAGGGTCCGGCCACTGTTCACAGCCAGGCATGCCAGCTGCTGCAGCAGGGGAGGCAGTGCCAGTCACTGGCACAGGTGCTAGCTCCATGCAAGCCTGCAACTGGATCAGATGCACCACAAGTGGCTTCTGCTGCAGGCACCTGTGTCTGCATGAGGGGAACACAGTGGCACCTGGAAGGTTGGAGATACCAGAAACTGCAAGCCCCAAAGAGGGTGTCATAGCCCTGGCTTGGAAAGCACCTAGGTCTGGGCTCCCTGAAGAGCCACAACTCTTCCCTCATTCTTGTCACCCACAATGTGGCAAGTGGAAGGGCGTGTTTTAGCCCTGTTTGTGTTACAACTTTTTCAGTCCTGCCATTCAGTGGGTGGATCCTGAGTTCTTGTCCCATGTCCAGGAATAACAAGGTACACAGACAACTAGAGGGTGAGCAAGGCAGAGAGGAGTTTTATTGAGCCACAGAGCATCTTTCAGGAGACCCAAAGTAGGTAGCTCCTTTCTGCAAGCAGGTCATCCTGACAAGTTTCCAGCTTTCAGTGGAGAGGAGACCCATAGTGGGTAGCTTCTTTCCACAGGCAGGTAGTCCTGATGAGTGCAGCCCTCAGCAGAGAGGAGACCTGGAGTGGGTAGCTCCTATCCGCAGGCAGGTTGTCCCAACAAGTGTCTAGCTAGCAGCAAGGAGACCCAGGGTGGGCAGCTCCTTTCTACAGGCAGGCTATCCCAACAAGTGTCCAGCTGTCAGAAGAGAGGAGACCCATAGTGGGTAGCTCCTTTCTGCAGGTAGGTAGACCTGACAAGTGCAGCCCTCAGCAGAGAGAAGATCTGGAGTGGTAGCTCCTATCTGCACACAGGTTGTCCCAATGAGTGTCCAGCTCTCAGTGGAGAGGAGTTCTATAGTGGGTAGCTCCTTTCCACAGGCAGGTAGTCCTGATGTCTGTATGAGTCTGGCTGAGTCTGGGGTTTTTATGGGCTTAGAAGGGAGGAAGCATGTGCAGACTGGTTCATGGGCAGTCATGGGCAGGCCCAGAAAAAGCACCATAAGTTTTCATTCCAGGCCACAGACTCCACCCAGAACAGGCAGCTTGGCCCGCAGGCTTCAGGCCACCCATGGCTTGAAAGTGGGACTTCACAACAGACCTGCCCCTTTCTGCCCAGGAACCTGTCGCCTCCTACTGCCATCAACATGCCATCAATGCTGCCCAGGCTGTTTGTGCTGAGGGGACTGTTTGGTGCTGCAGGCCTGCACTAAGCCACCCTCAGCACCCCTGGCTTCCCTCCCACTCTCATCAGTGCCCAAAGTCCAGAGGGGCCTGAGGGAGCAAGGCTCCTGCCCATTCCCAGCACCAACCAGCTCCAGGGAGTGCACAGCCATTGCTGAGCCTTCCCTGTTGCAGCCAGTGTTTTCACAGCAGCCACTCCAGATGGGCTGCCACTGCCATCACAATCTTCAGAGAAATGCATATTAAAACCACAGTGAGATATCATCTCATCCCAGTTAAAATGGCTATTATCAAAAAGACACAAAATAGCAGATGCTAGAGAGGATGCAGACTAAGGGGAATGCTGGTACACTGCTGGTGGGCATGCAAATTTCCACTACGGAAAACAGTATGGAGGTTACTCAAAATAGAAAAAATAGATCTACCATATGATCCAGCATTCTGAATACTGGGTATATATCCAAAAGGAAGGAAATCAGTATATAGAAGAGATACCTGCATGTCGATGTTTATTGCAGCAGTATTCACAATGGCCAAGATATGGAGTCAAACTAAGTGTCCATCAATGGACAAATGGATAAAGAAAATATGGTATATATGCACAATGGAATACTATTCAGCCATAAAAATAAATGAAATCCTGTCATTTGCAGTAACATAGATGGAGCTGGAGGTCATTATGTTAAATAAAATAAGTTAGAAAGAATAAAAAGGATCTAGTATTTGACATTACAACAGGGTGACTATAGTCAATAATAATGTAATGGCATTTTAAAAATAACTAAAAGAGTATAACCAGATTGTTTGTAACACAAAGGATAAATGCTTAAGGTGATGGATACCCCATTTATCCTGATGTGATTATTACATATTGTATGCCTGTATCAAAATATTCTATATACCCCCCAAATATATGCACCTACTATGTACCCACAAAAATTAAAAATTTTAAAAAGTCATATTTAGGTCCAAAAGCCCTATAAGTAACATTTCATAAATGAATCCTATGTGAAACAAAGTACCAGAAATAATAGCAAAATTATTTGTGACTAACAGTGAATTTACTGTCTTGAAGTGAGAATAAAGAAGTAGGGTGGGAAGAAATTAATGGGCATTGTTGTCAGTCATGTTTTGGAAACTCCTTAACAGTGAATTGCTAAAATAATCCATGGACCAAATTATGTAAATGTTTAGTTTGGAAATACTATATTTTGAGGAAATAATCTCTGTTTCATGATAATCTTATGATACTTTTGATTTTTCTAATTATGAAAGTATTTAAACAACTTTTAAAAAGCCTCTTAAAGTCATAGTGATATAACTGCTTATAGGTCAGTATCTTGAATTGTCCAGCTTTTACCAAATTTACTGCAAAAAATATCAACCAAAGGACAATGGCCATCATTCACTGAGCTCTTTTCTGGAGTCTCTTCATTGAACTGTGTCTTTTCCTGAGCCAGTACTGAGCTACCTTACAGTGCAGACACATTTGATCATTAAGCATTTTAAGCAAAACCATTCACTTTTTACTTACAAAAACAGAGAGGGGAAAAATACTATTTAGGGAATGAAGTACCAATCTATCCCAACCAGTCAAGTGCTCTTTAGTAAGACACAATCTCGGAGTCTGAGTTGTCTCATTTAGAAAGGAATTAAAAATGCCATGTAAACAGGCCTTATCCTAGGTGTTATAAGTGTGTTGACTTGGCACTCTATACGTTTTATTAAAAGATGCTTATGTTTTTGATGCAATAACTAAGAGATAGTGCACAATTTTATGACTAATATTAAACATTGTTTTCTTGGATTTGCTAATGTAGAACACTGATGAGAAAGGTATTTTCAAACACAGAAAATAAGTCTCAAGGAAAAAGGGAAATTCTTTATAGTGAGGGACTGCACAAAACTGCATACTATACTCTTCACTTTTCCAGCCAACTTTCAGGAAATGTTTGAGATCCTTTCTTAATGTTTTCTTTCCTCCTGTTACTAGTTATGGCATAATGCATGATGAACATATAGGCCTCCTCTCTCTCCACCACAGACATTCCTTCTTTTCCTTCCCAGCACCTTAAATCTCAGCTGCACCCTGATCTTCTCTCTCACTTGGCTCCTGGGACTAGCGCTGTATGTATGTGTGCCCACATGCGTGTGTGTGCAAATAAAAAGTTTTGTTATTAATACATGTCAATAATATAAGTATACAGAATATGTAGATATTTCTAATCCTAAGTAAGTCTAAAGACATTTCTCCAACATGATTCCATATGATGGCAGAGGCAGGGGTGGCCCATCTGGAGCAGCAGCTGCCATCATACTGGCTGCAGCACGGCCCGGCCTCCTGTTCCACAGAGCAGGCAGGAGCCCTGCCCCCTGTATGGCTGCAGCTGCTCTACTGTGGCTCCAGATCTGGGTGTCTCTGTGCTCTAGGGGGCCAAGGAAAGGCCCCCCCCCGGCAGGTTTGGAAGTGCCTCCCCGGCAGGTTTGGAAGTGCCTGCTCCCACTGCCTGGTTTCTCCGCACTGTCAGCGTCCACTCCGATCTCAGAGGTATGGCCGGGGCTGCACACTGCATGAAACTGGCGGGAGCCAAGGACAAGTGGGAGCCAGGGACAAGCAGGAGCCTCGCCTCTTCCAAGTTGGTGGGACGGGAGCTGCCCAGGTGCAGCTGCAGCCTGCCGAGCTTGGCTTTGGACCTAGGCATATCTGTGCTCTTGGGAGCCCTGGACGGCCCCTGTTCCCCCGCTCAGAAGTGCCTGTTCCCACTGCCTGGCCTCTCCCTACTCCCAGTGCCCGCTCTGATTGTGGAGCAAGGTTGGGGCCGCCTGGGCACTGTCACAGCCCGGCTGGGTGGATGCACGCTCAGGGTAGTGCTGACCTGCCAGACACCTTTTGCCTGAGTCCCCCAGGATTTGGGCACCAATGAACACAGGAGGGAAACTGAGTCGGGGGGTGGAAGGAAGTTCAGCACTGGCCTGCAGGCAGCCCTTGGCACAAACAGTCTGGGAGCCATGAATGGTGGTAGGAGTCCAACAGGCTTCTGGGCAGAAGGGGGGTCCCTGGTGAAATGCCACCTTTAGGCCCGGAAAGGCCTGAAGCCTGGGATCCAGGCTGCCATTCCTGCGGACTGGAGGGGGAACTCATGGTGCTTTTTACCGGGCCTGCCCATGGCTGCCCATGGACCAATCAGCATGCACTTTCTCCCTGAAGCCCATACAAACCCCAGATTCTGCCAGAGCAGCAGACTTCAGGACGACCAGTTGCAGAGGGGAGCTACCCTCTTCAGAGCCTTCTCTCTGCTGAGAGCTGCAGACAACAGGATGACAAGCTGCAGAAAGGAGCCACCCTCTATGCTGAGAGGTGAACACTCATCAGGACGACCTGTCTGCAGAGAGGAGCCACTCACTCCAGGCCTCCTCTTTGCTGAGAGCTGAACACTGTACGATAGGAGGAACTACGTACAGAGAGGAGCTACACACTGCAGGTCTCCTCTGAGCTGTTCTAACACTCAATAAAGCTCTTTTTCATCTTGCTCACTCTCCACTTGTCTGCCTACCTCATTCTTCCTGGACACAAGACAAGAACTTGGGCAAAGATGCCACCAGCCACAGAGGTTTCTGGCCAGAAAAGCAACACCCCATAGATCCCACAAAACATACACTTATTCTTCATAAAGTTACTCTTCCCATGGAGAGGTTACTCTAAGACAGAGACACCCTCAAGGGTTTTAGAAGTCATTTTAATCTCTGTTGGGATAGATGTGTGCAATCTGTTATCAATAAGCATGAGGAGGGAGTCATGGGCAAAATCTGGGAAACACAAGATCATTCATCTAGGCAAAGCCAGAACATAATCCTCTTAGATTAGTCTTTCCTTCATGAGATGCCATGATCATTTTTTATCAGCATGGAAGATCTTTATCAGTGTATCTATACTAGTTCAACAACACTATTACAAAAAGAAATTTCAGCTAATAGAAAATATCAAATGTTAAAGTACGCACAACCACAGGCCTATCAGGCTGAGAAGATTCTTGTCCATTTCTTCTTGGTTAAGGCCTGTATGCTAATCTTCCTCACCCACTCACATTTCACACTCAAATCAGTTCTCACCAGAGGACTCTGTGACTATAAAAGTTTACACCTTCAGCAGCTCAAAACAGCCATCTTCACTGATACCTTCTTGCAGTCATTTATGATAAGAACTTGGCATCTGCTGCCAAAGGCTCTGCCACCACAAACACTCTTCCTTGCAAGACCAATTGACTGGCTGGCCCAGACCAGGATTCCTTTTGTCTTCTTCATTCCACCTAGACAGGTTCCTTAATCCTTTATCTTATCTCTTTTTCTTCTTGATGGTAAATTTTACTTTGTTTGTTGTGGAGTGTTTAACCTATAACACTTGCATATTGATTTGGCATACTGTTATGTATGGTTTGCAATACTGACTGACTTGTGGAGTGGCTTAAGCTTGTGTGCCTGTGGCTCTGACTACTAAGTGAACAGGAAGAACTAAGGGGAAGTGTCTCCTTGGGAACTCCATGTAGTTCATGGCTTTTGTGATTGGATAGCATCAATAAAAACCTGATATTGTTGAAAGACACAAGCATGCATGGACCTGGTTATTTCTAATCCAGTACTTCTCATGATAAGCTGGCATAGTCAGCTTACTGGGCACAACTGGCACAGTTGGCTTACTTGGCATAATTGGTGTACTCAATTTTAAGGCCAAAGCCCCCACTAAAACTTCCATTGGAAATCACGCCATTTGACAAAACAAACTGCCATGCTCTCTGACAGCAGACATAATCTCGCCTCACCTTGAAAGCCTGGCTACTTGAGGAAAACCTTGGGTGATAAGACAACTTGCTCAAGTTGTGAAGATCCAACGGCTGACAAGGTCTTGGTTGATGCCAAGCTAGGAAGCTGGGGGAGCCAGGAATGCTCACATCAAGCAGGTCTCAATTTATGGGATGCTGACTGGCAAAACAAATTTTTAATTTGGCCAAAAGAAAGTCAATTATTACATAACCTCCACTCAGACAGTTGGTTAAGGTGGGAAATTGAAATATTATTAAGAAACTATATAAAGTAGCTACTAATATGGCATAATGTGGGTTCTAGTTAAGAAAATTAAGCAGGCATGCCAGAGGGCTCATCGCCCAAATACAGTACTTAGTGTTGAGAGTCCTTGGTACCCAACAGAGTTGGAAGTCAGAAAGAGTCCCTGTAGGATCCCCCAAGGATGTATGGTCAGACTTGAGGGACCTGACAAAATGTTAAGCCTTTAATTACCAGAGCCCCCAAAGAAGAAATCCCTGCACTTTTTTTGAGACATACACAACTTTATTTAATAATCTGTAAAAAGTCATACTCTGGCAGAGTGATACATTCCTTATCTCAGCAGAAAGCAAACAATGTGTCTGACAAGCCTCTTCCCAAGATTCGAAAATGTAACTCTGAGCTTACATTTCAATGCTCCCAAGAGCTAGGCTTTTGAAGAAATTCCTGCACTTTTAATGCAAAGTAGCTCACAGATATACAGGGGTCCTCAGAAAGCCAAAGAGCTAGCTCACAGAATTTTAAGGAAAAGTAAATCCCTTTCAGATGTAACTTTTAAGGAGGAACCCCTGGGTCCTAAGGACCCCCAACTAGTGGACCTAGGAGAATATAATGATCCCAGAGGTGGGTGGGATATATGCAGCAAGACCTATAATAACTACAAAAAGAGTTATAGATTATAACAGTGGAAATGGCAGACCTCAGGACATCAGTGAGGACAGAGAATACACCACAGAAGAATTACAAAAACTAAGAATAAATTTTTGCCAAAGACAGACCACAGATGCAGACTGACTCCTTCCATTATGCAATAATGAAGCAAACACCACAGCACTATCAGGCACAGAAATGCATCAGATCAATACATTAGCAGAAAACCCATCACTAAATCAGAAATTATTAGAACTAACAACAAATTATCCAACATGTGTCCTATCCATCTGGGACTGGATTACATTAGCCTGATATCTATCTACCCAATATTTAAACCCAACAAAATTTGGTGATGGACTTAAATGGACTGATCTAACACAGGCACAAAAGGATACAAGAAAATTATCTATCTTAGGAATTATAAATGATGGATATAATCAATATACCATTCCATCTGAAATTCCAGCTACAAATGAAATTGAAAGAGCACTTATAGGAGCACCACCTAACCTAAAAGTCTCCTACATTAATTCTCTCTCAGCATGAAGAACCATAGAAAGTATACTAGAAAATTTTCAACTTTCTGCCGAATTATCAGGAACTCACAAGGTAACATTTATGGCAAATCTGATAATCTCAGGAAGGCACCAAAATTCTTTGCATTTAATACATAAGTCTGAATGTTTATTCAAAATGGACCTGGAGGACCTTGGAAAAATAAACCAAGGCAGACAAGTTGGCAACCCAGGCAAAATAACTGGCAACTAAGGCCACAAGGACCAAACTGGTGTTAGGTACAGTAAGTTCCTCTTCAAAAAGTCAGCTTGGTCAACTTCTTTGTTCTTTGTTCTCTATTTTCAAAGCCTAACTTCCTCATTCTTTGTGCCTCCTTGCCCCTAGTTACAGTAAACAACCTTCCAGCCAGTTCTAATCAATAATTCACACCTGTTCCCTTGGTTACCCACTCTGCAACTGCAACTATTCTTCCCGCCAAAACCACCAGTCCCAGCCTGTAACTCACATCCCCCTTCCCTTCCCTTATTTGGGAAAATATTCACAAATAGCCAATCAAGTCAGCTTAGATTGTGCGGTCTGACCCCAGCCCATGGGGGAGTGACACAGAGGTAGGGAGTGTGTTAGGGATAAAAACCCCTTCCCTCCTTTGTTCAGTGTGCTCTCGTAGTGGCCAGAGGTGCAAGCAGCACCCTTCTGCAGAAGTAAATTTACCTTGCTGAGAAATCCTTTGTTCGAGTGCTCGTTTTCTTTGTGACTCCAAGTTCTTATTTCCAACACTGGCAACATGGCCATCTAAGGCCACCAGCCAGATACCAAAATAAGGTCCAAAATAATGGACCTCCCGAGGTCCAGGGCCAAACTCACAATGTCAAAAACAGCAACAACAACAGAAAAATGTTGCAAGAAAATGTTTCTCAACAAATGAGAAACCCCCTGGGTATGAACTGTAACACTCAATCCTGGGGATAATAGACCATACATACAATTAACTATACAAATTGACAAATATATACATACTTATACATTTATTTAGACACTGGATCACAAGCTGTCTTAGATATAATGCACCAAACCTTAACACAAACATCCTCATAGAAGGACTTGGAGGAAAACTAACTTGAGGCTTCCCTATCTCTGCTTCTATATGGCTCTGTAACTCTAAACTTATACATTGCACTATTTACTATTCACCTGAACTAGAAAACATTATAGGAATGGATCGAGTTGTGAAACTTTTTAACCCATGGTGGTCTATTAAGAAACTTAGGAACTAAAATTCTCTTACATAGCACAAATTAAAATGAAGCGCATAAGACTGTCTACACCATACCAGGTTGCGTACAGTAAACAATATCCATTTAAGGGAGGACACAAAGAAATAAAAGCAAAGATTCTAGAACTTCATAAGGAAGAACTTATTACAATTGGCATTTCAAATAACTTTAATGGTCTAGCATGGCCTGTCCTGAACCCAAATGGGAGCTATAGAATAACTATTAACTATAGAAATTTAAATAGAGTCATACCTAAAATGCCAGGAGTATTACCAGATGAAGAAGTCATTAATAAGATCACTAACTGTAATGACAAATACTGTGTAACTATAGACATGTTGGACATGTTCTTTGCCATACCAATAGACCAAGAAAGTCAGGAATATACCACTTTTACCTGGGAAGGCAAACAATTCCAATATAAAATATTACCACGGGGATATTTAAGTTGTCCAGTAATAGCTCACTCCATTTTATCATCACACATAGACCAGTCAAAATACACATCACTAACAATATCATATATAGGTGACATTATAATGGTAAACAATGACCATGAAACACTTAAACAAGAAAAAAAATCTCAATAACACACTTAAGATCACTGGGATGGACTATTAATAGAGATAAAAACACAGGTCCAAACACCAATTGCAAATTTTTAGGAGTACAGTGGTCATTAAAAGGGAGAAAAATCCCCACCACAGTGGTAGATAAAATAAAAAGCCTTAAGGCACCAAAGAATAAACAGGAAGCACAAAGACTTGCAGATTTATTTGGATACTGGAGACAACATATACTTCATTTAAACATCATCCTAAAACCAATATGTAAGATGACTAGGAAATCCTGACTTCACATCGGGACAAGAACAAACACAAGCACTGGAAACACTCAAAGACTACATTACCACATTCCAAACACAACATTAGCCATCTCCAGATACACAACTTAGGTTGAAAATTTTAATGAGCAATGAATATGGAACATTGTCATTATGGACAAAGAAACCAGATTCTAAATCCTTCCTACTGGTCGGATTTTGGACAACAAAATTCCCATGCTCTAAACAACAAATATAGCCCATTTGAAAAATATATATGGCTTACACATGAAGCCCTCACAAACATTGAGCCTCTGACTGGTAACAACACCATTACCATTAGATACCATATACCTCTCCTTCACTGGATAAAATTGAGTCCTGAAGAATAAATAGGTATCCAAATTGATTGCATGGAAATGGTACATCCAGGGTCGAGATACAGGCTTTAAGGGTCAACCAGGCCTCCTCACCAAGGAGATCCACAAGACTGAAATAAACTTGCTGGAATTTATTCTGAGGACAGGGACAATCCATGCAAATGTAGGTAAATGGGGCCCAGTGTAGTCTGATGTACTGTCCAACACCTGGTTTACAGAGGGATCGGCCTCCATGACCCAAAGCCAGACCCAACGGACAGCAACAGCACTCAGACCCCAGAAATAAACAATCCTGAAGGAAGCAGGTAAATCTCTCCCCACACAACATGCAGAACTGAGTGCAGCTGTCCTACCGGTCAGACACTATCAGAAAATTGAAAGAAAATTTATATTTTTACAGACTCATGGGCAGTTGCAAATGGCATAGTCCTATAGTCACATAAATGAAAACAAAATAATTTTACAATTAATGGTAAAGACATATAGTCCACATCTTACTGGAAGGAACTATATGAATTATCAAACTGAATTTAGATATTTGTGATGCATGAATCAGCACACCAAAAAGACAATTCAGAGACCACAAAATTTAATAACCAAGTAGATGCATTAACAGGGAATATAAACATTGACACTCAAAACATACCCAAATTAAAACTACACAGAAATCCAGACAACCCATGGAGACATTCATTACCACTTCTACAACTCAGGAGATAATCAGACAATGAATGTGAGATAGTACAAGTACCCCCCAATAACTATAATGAAACAGGGGTATGACTTCAAAATTAAACAGACCACTGTACTCCTAAAAACAGACAAGCCTATAATCCCAGCATTTTGTGAGGCCGAGGCAGGTGGATCACGAGGTCAGGAGTTCGAGATCAGCTTGACCAACATGGTGAAACCCTGTCTCTACTAAGAACACACAAAAAAATTAGCCAGGCGTGGTGGCACTTGCCTGTAATCCTAGCTACTCAGGAGGCTGAGACGAGAATCGCTTGAACCCGGGAGGCAGAGGTTGCAGTGAGCTTAGATCGTGCCACTGCACGCTGGCCTGGGCAACAGACCGAGACTCCACCTGAAAAAAAAAAAAAATTAAACAGACACCAGAAGCAGCTTACATTCCACAAATGCTCCTACAATTACGTAAGCAGAAAGGACATTTAGGCACACACTCACTGTACAAGTGGCTGTCAGAAATCAAAAGGTGACATGACATCAAATTAAAAAGGCTACAGGTAATTGTGAATAATGTAAAACTAATCTGGACAAATATAAATATACTAAACCAATATACATACAAATCTGACATCTTTAATTTCTGCTTACAGGTAAATTTTATAGAACCATTAAATCGCTCCTACTAACAAAAATATGCAGTTACAATGGTGGATATATATAAAGGGATTGGCATAGCAACAGCAGCTAGCCACTCATTTGCCAAATATACTATCTCAGCCTTAGAAATTTGGGCGGCTCACTATGGAGCCCCCAAAATGATTGAAAGTGATCAAGCAACTCATTTTACATCAAGGACCACACAAGCATTGGTGGACCAATGGGATATATAATTAAATTTTTACCTACCTTGCAATCTTACAGCAGTGGGATATATAGAAAGATTTAATGGCTAATAAAAAGAGAATGGAAAGCCTTAGACCAAATGAGTACATTTCAACAAGCTCTTAACCTGGCATGTTTCAACTTAAATCAAAGAGAAAGACTATAAGAGCAGCCTCCATTCTTATCTTAATCACCCAAACTTAACTGTCACAAAAGATAAGGAAGAATATGATACAAATATTATACCTTACAAGGTGAGCACTAGACTAAATAACAACACTATCTCCCAACAGGACACTGTGGCCCATGGACACGGAAACACATGTTAGACTACAGGAAACAGGAGAGTTAGAATTAGACAAAATCTCCAATCTCTCTTTACAATGCTTTCTTCTAGTCATTGCATTAATATTATCCACGAGAATAAGTGAAAGTGTACTTCAATCCAATTTTGCTTACCACTAATCTAATATTTTTAACTTCAACATCACTCCTAGCTATCACTGGAATAATTAAATACTTTACTCACTTAGGACATCAAGATGGCTACAAATTTGTGTAGCTTCTCAACTGGTCTTATCAACTTTCTCATTCACCTCATATTAGCCATCATAGTAACTTTACTGCCTTGTTATTACTTATATTGCCACCAGGGAGACTGTAACCAGATAAATCAAACTAACACAAGCACACACATCCCTCACAGCAGAAAAATTACAAATTTCACTATCTGCTTGTTAAGTATATTATTTGATTAATAATTTGCAGACTGACAGCTATAATGCATCCCCAGCATATGGACTTAGCCTCTCCAGGATCTCCATCATCCATGTATATCCCGGCTTGCCCTCCTTCCTTTTAAGCTTCAGCCTCATGTTCGCCACCTATAGCTTTCAGAGCCCCTTCACCAGATTTCCTTCAGGAATTAGCTCAAGCAGACTGGCCCATACAGGCAGGCATGGACTGGAATTTCAGACCAGACTTTGTAGAATCTAGGCGCCACTGCCACCTTCCTGCTCCTTACGTTTATGAACTAACTGCAGCATTAGGAGCTATTGAAGGTTTGGTTGAAAGTGTACACCCCAATGACTGCATAAGTCTTGCTTGGCTACTAACCTATTATATAAGTTGCATTGCTAAACTGCTTAATAAGAGAGGACAGACCCCACAGAACTACCTTACTTTGATCTACCCCAACCTAACCCAGCAGCAATACTACTACTGGAAGCAATCTTTGACTATACTACTTAGAGAAATATTAGGATGACATAGATTATTATATCTTAGTTTGTTTGCAGTGCTATATTTAATGCCTATACATCTGATAATAGCAAACATAAGATTGATGCAAATAGCTTAAAATATGTTAGGAGATATAGAAGGGAAATAACAGATACTACTACTACTACTACTACTACTACTACTACTACTACTACTATGTTTATTCCTAAAGTAACCATTAAAATTTCTGAGCCTCAAACACATACCTATCCAACAGTGCCAACTCATACAGCACCTAAAATCACATGATTACCAGAACAAATTCCGCAATATATACTTCATGAAAATATATCATTTTTGAACAATTGTTAGAAAGTCAAGGGACTGATAAAAGAATACTTAGAGCTTCAATTAGACCATTTTGTTCATATTCATTTGACCCAAAGCAATGCCTGAAGAGCTTTTACACACACTTCCAATCACTGTATCTTTATAGAATCTTTGCGCATATTCCTAAACATACTTTAGAAGAATGCATAAATGACATGACTAAATGAGACACCCCAACTTATGCAGCTACAATGAAGCATTCAATAACATCTCAAACCATGGATGGCTCACATAATAGGTAGAGAAATGCTAATAGAAACAGACATGCCAATCAAAACAGTTCATTACATAAGAAGCGCTATATCATACCAATCCCTAATCATAGTACCACAGATAGAACCATATGTTGGAAGATCTCACATGACATGCTTGGATATGATACGACACTCCTACAAGTCATTTGTTAATAGTTGGTATGAATTCTGGTACCAATCTGGACTTGAAGGAAATGAACATTATGATTATGAAGTAGATTCAAGGGATGACACAAGACTAAATATAGCTACAAAACCAACCACTTCATCTTACACCCATATATTAGACCCCCACAGGAAAAAGTGTCAATGCCACTAGGATATCCATTAGATTATGATATAATAACAACAGAAGAGGATAAGACATACTATAACTATCATCTAATTAACTTTCCTAACTTGCTGTTTTTTGGAAATTTTGCCTTCACCCACCCTGTTCATCTTATGATTATTATGCAAAAAGCCAAAATTATTTGACAGTCTCACAATTCTTCTTTTTTCTTTTTATTAGACAAAAGAGAGCTGGAGTAACAATTGTTTAATAAGGCTAAAAAATTCTCACTGGCAGAATTATATTGAAAACATAGATGACACCCAGTAATCTTAACTAATGCTGACCATCACTTTACACACACTGCCTTTGAAACACACACTAAAACAATGTATGTAGATAAAGCTTGTCTTGAATACAAGTATACTTATACTTGCCCTCCACAAATAAGGAACTTATAAAGATAAAAAACAGAATCAACACTACCCAACAAGATATACATTTTGAGGGACAACCAACATTAATATGCTTTAACCTTAACTTTACATATATTAAAGCTACATTTCATTATCCCACGGATGAAAACCTTATCCTTGCCCATTCTACACTATAAGTTGCTTACTAACATGGTTACACGTTCCAAGATCAACAGGCTTTACAAAACAAAACAAACCAACAGACACAGCACAATTCAGACTTTGGCATAATACAACACATGCTAAATTTACAACATTAAATGGCAAACTTGGCTACAATATATCAAAACTACCTTTACACAATAAGCAAAGAGTTTATAGAGAATGTAGACAGATATGTTATCATAACTGGAAACTCCACTCTATGGTGGAATGTGACAGAAACCAAAGCAGGCTTATGTTGGACACAACCACAAAAACCACACTAGTTCCCAGTCATCACAATAGATACAATGACATAGAAAATCCATACTAAATTTACTGATTGCTGGATGTCAACATCTTCTAGAAACCCATGGTGGTACTGGACATTAGAAACAGTTATTTTTGATAAATTACAACAAACAAAATGGGAACAATTAATATTCACATCTACTCACAGACCAGATATATACAATCTGCTATTATCTAACTCACTCTGAGTACTTGGACCATTCACACTGACCTACAAAACAGCAGAGGTTATTGGCACATTCTTTACAGGAAATGAACCAAGAGACATAACTATATTAGACAAATTTACCAGGAAAACTAAGTATATACAAAATCAAGTTATTTTTACAATGTATCCACTGGTAATTCAGGATGATGTAAACTTTAATTTTGAAGATGTAGATAGAAACAATACACAATTTAAATCAATTAACCGGTGGGAAACACTAGGAACCAAAATAAATATGGATGAAGTCACAAAAATAGACTCAGGTATGTCAAATTACTTTTTCTTCATGATTCAGCCATTTGATGGATCATAGAATAAAGTTATATGGTCAGTCCAACATCCTATTTATCAAAATATAGCCAAACTAGACTCCCATTTACCTGTATTTGTAGCTAGAGATATCTCTTTTGCAAAATGCTATGTTAAACCCCAGAACCTTGGGCCATGCATAATTCTCAGAGGATGCTGGACTGACACATTGCTTAGGAACACACCACTGGACACCACAGTGTACCAAAGGAATAACAAACCCTCTATCTAAATTATTAAAACCAAATTTAGTTGAACCTATCCTAATTAACCCATTAAGATTAATTTACAAACCAGCACCTAGGAGAGTCAAAATATTTTTCAAAAAAGAACTTAAAGTCACATACATCAAACCACAAGTTATGTAATTTGAGGGACAAGGATATGACAAGCAGTTCATTTTACCAAATTTACCTTCACTAGATAAATATCATCTAAGAAAACCACCACAACTATTTGCAGCAATTGGAATTATTTCAAACTCAGTCATTTCAGGAATACAAGAAGCAAAAATTTAGGAAGTTAAAACAGACCTATGAACATAAACGTAACTCCTGCAAACAACTACCACATCTATACTTTCATCTATCTCATAGGCAATTAACGAGATATAGTCAATGATGACTCATACACACGACCTCCCAGAATCCCAAAAGGAATTCAATTACAATATTGATCACAAGTTAAACACCTAAAAACTAACCTATTTACATTAAGAAACTTTATGGTGAAAAACTTGCTGCAAACACAGTGTACTAGGCTAAGTATTTTACTAACTCAGACTTGGAATGACATAAGGAACATTATACACATCAGGAAAATTATTCACAGAAAATTGGGACAAAATGTCTATAGTTAAATTGGATACATCCAAAGCATCAGGATTCAGGACAATGTATATTAAATCTATTTGAATTAAGAGGAGGAGACTCAATGGCATAAGACACAATGGCAATTACACAGAAAGATAAGACATAATCTACATATAACTGCCTTAGAAAGACCACTATTTATTGACGGTCATTTTATACAAAAAGAATTAATATTACAATGATCAAACACTATATACTCTACCTGTCAGGACAAAGTTCCTAAACTAGATTACTCACCTATCAGCATCACGAAAATCCCCACAATGACTCTAGACTTATGCAACTTCAATTAGATAATAAGCTTAGAGAGGAACAACACACTGACCTATTATAACTGTGAACCCTGAATATCTGAGACAGGTCTCAGTTAATTTAGAAAGTTTATTTTGCCAAGGCTGAGCACACATGCCTGTGACACAGCCTTAGGAGGTCCTGATGACATGTCCCCAAGGTGGTCAGAGCACAGTTTGGTTTTATATATTTTAGGGAGACATGCAACATCAATCAACATATGTAAGATGAACATTGGTTCAGTCTGGAAAAGGCGGGACAACTCGAAGCAAAGGCTGGACAACTCGAAGCAGGGAGGAGACTTCCAGGTCATAGGTAGATAAGAGACAAATAAATGGTTGCATTCTTTTGAGTTTCTGATGAGCCTCTCTAAAGAAGGCAATCAGATATGCATTTACCAGGGTTATTCCTTGCTGAGAAAATAATTCAGCGATATTTCTCCTATTCACTTTCTGAAAGAAGAGAAATATGACTCTGTTCTGCCTGGCCTCACAGGCAGTCAGACTTTATGGTTATCTTCCTTGTTCCCTGAAAATCGCTGTTATCCTGTTCTTTTCAAGGTGCCCAGATTTCATATTGTTCAAACACACGTGCTTTTCAAACAATGTGTGCAGATAACGCAATCATCACAGGGTCCTGAGGTGACATACATCTTCAGCTTACAAAGATGACAGGATTAAGAGATTAAAGTAAAGACAGGCATAGGAAATTATAAGAGTATTGATTGGAGAAGTAATAAATGTCCATGAAATCTTCACAATTTACGTTCAGAGATTGCAGTAAAGACAGGCATAAGAAATTATAAAAGTATTAATTTGGGGAACCAATAAATGTCCATGAAATCTTCACAATTTACGTTCTTCTGCCGTGGCTTCAGCCAGTCCCTCCGTTTGGGGTCCCTGACTTCCTGCAACATCCATCTGCTGAGAACTTCCACTCAATAAAACATTGCATTCATTCTCCAAACCCACATGTGCTCTGATTCTTCCAGTACACCAAGGCAAGAAATCCTGGCATACAGAAAGCCCTCTGTCCTCGCGATAAGGTAGGGAGTCTAATTGAGCTAACACAAGCTGCCTACAGATGGCTAAACTAAAAGAGCACCTTGTAACACACTCCCACTGGGGCTTCAGGAGCTGTAAGCATTCACCCCTAGACACTGCCTTGGGGTCAGAGCCCCACAACATGCCTGTCTGCATGCTCCCCCTAGAGGTTTGAGCAGCAGGCACTGAAGAAGCAAGCCACACCCACATCACATGCCCTGTGAGGGGATAAGGGAACTTCTCCTCTTTCACAAGGAAGCTCTAAGGAACTTCAACAAGTTCATGACACATTCCAAACAGAATTAGCACAATTAAAACACACCACTGAGGTAGTAACACATGGACTAGCAATACTAAACACAAATAAAATAGCATTCAAACTAGATGGCTTACACAGAAGATGCATCTTCTTCCAAATGATTAAGAAGACTTTTAGCCATACCCCTTATGAAGGCTCATGGTCAGACTGGAACCCAATCAATATATTAAAAACTGGACTCTGGAATTGGTCTAAATATATCTGTGAACATTTAAAGAACGTTGTCATCTTCATTGTAAACATCCTCTTTGCTTACCATATACTTAAGATCTGCGTTTTCAGCCTTTGTAACACAAAATTGTAAACAAGTTACCAAGAGGAAATTAATTCCCATGGTGACTTGCCATTTTTTATTTTTGTAACCCCTTCCTCAAACATTGTTTGCATTATGATTACTAAAATCTTGGAGTAGATTGTATAGAGCACCCTTGACATAACTAACACCATCTTAGAAAAATACTCCATTTTATATTTCATAGGGCACTTTGCCAACAATAATAGCATGTTTTGTTTAATAAACAAATAAAACATGAAGACTGCATCCAACCAGATAAGGACACAAACAAGCACTCTTCCATGATCAGCTCTTACCAGAGGACCCTGTGACTATAAAAGATTAGGCCTTCAGCAGTTTCAAACATCTGTCTTAACTGACACCTTGCAATCAATCATGACAAGAACTTGGCATTTGCTGCCAAAGGCTCTGCCACGTCAAAGACTTCCTTGCAAGACCCATGGACCACTCAGCCCAGACCAGGACTCTTTTTGTCTTCTTCACTCCCCCTGGACTGGTTCCTTAACCCTTTGTCCTCTTTTTCCTCTCAATGAAAAAGTTTTACTTTGATGAAAAGTGTTACTTTGTTGTGGAATGTTTAACTTATAACACTTATAAATTGATTTAGCATACTGTTATGTATGGTTTGCAATACTGACTGACTTGTGGAGTGGCTTGAGTTTGTGTGCCTGCTGCTCTAACTACCAGGTGAATGATAAGTGCTAAG
The DNA here is from genome assembly GCF_029289425.2 of Pan paniscus. NCBI lineage: Eukaryota > Metazoa > Chordata > Mammalia > Primates > Hominidae > Pan > Pan paniscus. The sequence continues at coordinate 53,664,352 of NC_073272.2, read as the reverse complement.
GAGAACTGCCTCCTTAGGAACTCCGTGTAGCTTGTGGCTTTTACGACTGAATTAGCATCAATAAAAGCCTGATATTGTGGAAAGGCACAAGCACATGTCATGTGGACCTGGTTATGTCCAACTTGTCACCATTCATGGCAGCTGTGGTGCACCAGTCTGTCCCACCCTCTCTCCCAGTTCCCCACTAAAGACTCCGAAATCCATCCTCTGTGTGCGGTTTCATAGCCTCAAAGGCTCAGATGCCTCAAATAATGTCCTCCTCCAAAACTCACCTCATCTTCTGCTGACCCTCCTCCCCTCCATGACCCACTTTCCTCCCCTGTCTCACAACGACAAGGCTGGCGGCAGAATAGCCACCTCTTAAAAGAACAATGACCTCCAGGCCCTTCCCGCTGTGAAGCCACCTACCACACTGCCTGACCTGCCCAAAGCCTGCTAACTCCACCTGACACTTCACTGACACTTAAACTCCTGGGAGGACTGACCTATGGACCTATCAGCTGTGTCTCAGTCATCCAGAAAGAGTCCAGACGGTAGGAATGTAACCAGCACCCGCGCAGCTTGGCGGCATTCACCACGCAATGCGAAGGGGCAGACGGGAAGACACCCAGCAAACATGTGCACTGAGGCCGGCTCTTGCCTCTTAGACTGCAGTGCCCCACCCCATCCTACTCCACCCTGCCCCTTCCAAGGTCCCCACTAAAAACTCCAGAATCAGTTATCTGTGGGCAGTTTCATATGCCTCCAGGACTCAAATACTTCAGATAGTGTCCCCTTTCACAACTCACCCTTTTCTCAGCTGATCCACCTCCCCTCTATGGCCCACCTTCCTACCCTGTCCAGGGGGCGCCACAACAGCAAGACCATAGCGGCATCATAGAATAAATACATTAAGACCTGTTTCCTTTTTTTGGTTACGTTCTTTTACGTTTAAATCTCCTGGCTGGTAACTGATTTCCCTGAATATGCCTGTGGTCACAGTGCATGGTTCAGAAATATCCATAGATACTGGACCTAGGATTTAGGCTCAGTCTACTCTGACATGAAGTACAGCAGTGGTGACTATACTCATCATATGCTGTACTCCCCAAATATCAGCCAAATAACTTGTTGATAAGCAAAGCTAACTTTATTGCATAAGGCTGTAAGGAAGAGTACTTCCTGAACAGGGTCTTAGCAGAGTCTCAGAGGTAGAAGGATTTGGGGGACACTTATTCATATTTTGAAATCTGGCATAAAGCAGGTCTTTCAATGTAGGGGAAGGATGTGATTGGGTGGGAATAGTGATATGCTGGTTTTAGGTTTGGTGGACACAGCAAGTCAAGGATTTTAAGGCAAGTGGTTCAAAGAGTCTTGAGGTTGTAAAATGCCATTTGGCACTTTTTACTGAACAGTGGATAGGCCTTTTATGCAGTTCCTAGAATCAATAATAAAGTTATGTTCAACTTTTATCTTCACAGGCAAGAGATTATTGTAGTAATAATGTTATGTTAATGAAGCCAGTGGAATAGTAAACTCTTGTTCATATAGGCAGTAAGCTGTGTGTGTGGTTTCAGTTCTCATTACTTACTTTTAGATAACTTATGAGTGTGGTAGGTCATATAGGAAAGGGAAGGAGAGGAAGGGGGCCTTGATGAGCTAGTAGCTTTCTGTTAGTAAATTAGGACATATATGTGTGTGTGTGTGTACATATATCCTATTCATACATAATAATTGTACATATTTACAGGGTACAGTGTGATATTTTGATACACATACACAACTTGTAATGATCAAATCAGGATAATCAGCATATCCACCACCTCAAACATTTAGCATTTCTTTGTGTTGGAAACGTTCAAAATCCTCTTTTATAGCTATTTGAAAATATACAATAGATTATTGTTAACTATAGTCACCCTACAGTGCTAAATAGACCACTAGAGATTATTCCTCTTATTTAGTCTTAATTTTGTATCCATTAGCTAAACTCTACCTGTTCATCCCCCACCCTTCCCAGACTCTACTAATCTCGATTCCACTCTCTACTTCTATGAAATAAAAGCTTTAAGCTTCCACATATCAATGAGAACATTCGGTATTTATCTTTCTGTGTCTGGATTATTTCACTTAATGTCCTCCAGGCTCACACATCTGAAGCCCATACATGTTGCCTTAAATGATGGGATTTCATTCTTTTATATGACTGAATAGTATTCCATTGTGTATACATACACCAATGTAAATTAGATTGTATTTTGTTTACTTATTTCTTTTTTGTTGATACATTGTTGTACATATTTATGGAGTATATGTATACAAAGGACAATGACTAAATCAGGGTATTTAGGATATCCATCACCTCAAACATTTATCATTTATTTGTGCTGGGAACATTTCAAATCTTCCCTTCTAGCCATTTTGAAATATATGATAATTTATTGTTACCATTAGTCACCCTACTGTGCTATCAAATAGAAGTTATTCCTTTTACTTAACTGTATGTACCCATTAACCAACTTCTCTTCATCCCACCCACCCCCTGTTCCCAGCCTCTGGTCACCAAAATTCTACTCCATTAGATCAAAATTTTTAGCTCCCACATATGACAGACAACATGTCTCGAACTCCTGAGTTAAAGCGATCCTCCTGCCTCTGCTTTCCAGAGTGTTGAGATTATACATGTGAACCACCGATAACAGCCTCTGTTTTCTTTTAAGATGTACATTAAACTCACATTTGTGAGTTTTCTCCTTCATTCAGAAGAGGAACACTGACTCTTTCATCTGCCCCTTGGAGGTAAATTTTTCTTTTTAAATAAACTATGACTCCATTGAAATTCTTATTTCAACCAAGTTTATGAAGCACTGCCTCATTTAAATTATCAGGGCTATATTATGGGAAGATTTAGAAGATTTGAAGCTCCTCCAACCCCAAATCAACTGAACCTTACTTGGTGACCTGAACCCTCACCTCTCTTCTGATTAGGCTATTTCTGCTTTGGTTGAAGATGTTCATGGATCCTGCAAGGAAAACTCAATTTCCCTAATGTCTTGACATTTCCTATAATCACCAAACCTGTAACTATAGTGGATCCTACTCAGGATAAATGTGGTTTTAAGTTTATATCCTGTCGTAGGTTATTATATAAAAAATAACTACAGGGATTTGCTAATTATATCTCCATTGTCTAGGTAATATACTTGGGAGAGGAAAAAAAGCATTGCTTCTCTTGTTTTTAGAGTGCTGGCCTTCCTCCCTCTGGCTCCCCTTGAGCAAGGGATGAAGCCATTTCTGAGGTTTGGCAAGTTAGCCTTATGGGCAGGGCATGTGGCTATTTGCTCATGGGATGTGACACTCCAGTAGGGTTGATTTTAGCTGGAGTCTGGGAAGACCATTTTATAAGGGAGTCTCTGTTGCAGATTCAGTTTTAAGGAGAGCTTCTTCCACTGTGCAGGGCATAACAGGGTAATTGGCTCTACCCCAGTAAGGGCTTTAGTTTTAAGAAGTGCCCAGTACACTGCCAGGTGGTGCCTCGCTCATGGTGAATATCTTTGGGCTTAGGCCGGGAGCCACTTACAGCAAAAGCTGGTGGGCAGGTGTTTGCCTATCCATTTGGTCCAGAGGCGCCTGGAAGCAAATTTGGCATGGCAGAAAATTCTCATTGTAAGTCATGCCTTTGGAGCAGATGAGAGAAGAGAAGTAATAGCTTCCTTTAGTTTCTCTAGTGTCTGTTGCTCAGGTCCCCACTGGAAAGCAGAAGACTTAAGGGAGACTCCATAGATAGCATCCAGATAATATTGGATGTGAGGAATGTCATGGTGCCAGAATCCAAAGATTCCTACCACATGTTGGGCTTCCTTAATAGATTTGGAAGGTTGGAGCTCTGGGGACTTGTTTTTCTACCATATTGGGAATAGTTTGTCTTTATGAGTTCTAAATGTAGCCCCCAAATTCAACCGTTGAAGAGGGGCCTTGTACATTATGGAGAAGCAGTTGCCCATACCCTCACAGTGAGGTGCTCACTCATGGCTGCAAGGGACTGTGAGACAGCATCTTGGTTATGTTCAGTGAAGAGGTTGTCGTTGATATTATATGTTCCATGCTTTTCATGATCTGTCATGTGCCTACATTCCCACCTCATCCTCTGCCTCCCCAATGTGTACCTTTTGCCATAGTCACTGTGCTCCTCTAGGGAGCAATGAGTGCTACTGAGTAAACACATGTACATTGTCTCTGCATATGCAAGGACCCTTGTGACAAACACATCTATTGAGAGTCACGATTCCATGTCTGTGGGTGGCCTCCCATGATAATCCTCTTAGTTTCCACTCTTTTGTTTGCTATTCTCTGGAGTCAGATGGATAAAGCTTCAGTTTCCCAGGTAACCAACCATGGATCTGAGCTGAGTGACCCAGTGCCGATGTGAAGAAGAATGTTGCCAAGACAACGGAATCCATACCCCTTTCCAGCACTGAGGCCTTCCTACCTCTCACTACCTGCTTGGATCTCAGGTGAGAATGGGAATTTGCTATGGCTAAAAGCGAGGGGATAGATGTGTGGTAGAGGGTTCCAGGAGAGAGGAGAAATCTTGGGATCCCCTCAGAAGGGACTGGAGGGGGGACAAGAGTCACCAAGAAAGCCTGCTGCTGGGCACTGAGATCCCAGGAGACAATGATGACTATGAAAATGCAGTGGTTCTAACACGTGGTTCTGTGATTTTCTCCAGCAGTACACAGAGCTATGAATATTTTCTGACTCTAAGCTCCAGGGCATAGACCCTGAGAAAGAATTTCTGTGTTCATAAAGGGCAGTGGAGCCTGGTATCACTTGTGGAGGGCAGCTGTAAGCCTTGAGGAGGCCCTGCTCACTTCAGCAATAACTCTCATCTGTTACTCCACTCTGTGTGTCTCTCTTCTGGTCCTCTCCTCTTTCTGTGCTCTGTTGTCAGGGTCAATTTATAACAGGTTAAAATTGTCCTCGGTTAAAGGAGAAGAGGAGGCAAGGATGTCTCAATGCCCTCTTCCACAGACTGATAAGACAGTGGGCAGAGGGGGAGCTGGAAGAGATGGTGTGCAGAGACCACAAATTAATTCGTGCTTCTCAGATCTGATTGGGGGCTTTGATGCATTTACTTGCTAAGACTGATCTGATCTTCATTATGAATGTATAACCTCTGTACTGGACAAGAAGGTGAGAAAATACTGGAGTTATGTTTAATCTGGTGTCAGCTGATGCTATCATGTGAATGGTCCATTTGTATAAATGCTCAGCCTGTTTTGCTGAAAATGATCAGTCTCCCAGATTTCTGTCCCACCTCCCTACTCCTTTCCAAGATGATTAATGGTGCGTATGGCTTTCCAGTCTTCATGGTGATAATGGGAAGGGGTCGGTGACATCTTATGTTGATTGCAGTGTTCTCGGTGGTTTGTGAGGGAATCTGGTGCTCCCAGGCTGACTCGGCCTTGGCCCACCCGTGCTGGCATCAGCAGACCCCTCTGAATCTGGGCCTCATCTCCCTCGCACATCTGGGCAGGGCTGTCCACACCACAGCCTCAGCTGCAGGGTCACCTAGCCCCTATCTGGCTTATGCTTGTTTCATGGTAGCAACCCTAGCTCTTGAATCAGCCACTTCCACAGTCCCCCTCTCAGAGAATGTTAGCTCCCTGCAGGAACCAAGATCAGCTCCAAAAATAGAAATTCCTGAACTCCAGCCATTATTCTAACCAAGGAGCTCACTATTTCATCCTGCAAAAGTAAACTTCTGAGTCCTAAATTTCAGTTGGGCAAAAATCTCTTTATTTGGAACTCCCTTCCACTTCTCTGACACATCTGTCACATGTAAGATAAGGCCCTTAGAAGAGAGACTGGGATGAGACACTGTCTCCATGCCTTCTACTCCCCCATGACTGGAACAGAACATTCTTTTGTTTTCCTTATCTTTCATGTTGACATAAGGATTCCCATATTAAATCCAGATCATAAAGGGAAGGCTTTAGGATTTGTACTTTCTCTTGTAGAATTCAAATTTATTTGGAATGTTTGAAGGAGATTGACTAACAGATAAAGAAACACAAAATGGAAGGGATTACCAAATACAAGTCAATACACTGTCAGTAGCAGGACAAGCTCTCTGTAAAAATAAACTTGGAGTTCAAAGGGAGTTGTATTAGTCAGGGTTCTCTAGAGGGACAAAAGTAATATATATATCTATATGGGAGTTTATTAAGTAGTATTAACTCACACGATCACAAGGTCCCACAATAGGCCGTCTGTAAGCTGAGGAGCAAGGAAGCCAGTCTGGGTCCAAAGCTGAAGATCTTGGAGTCTGATGTTCGAGGGCAGGAAGCATCCAGTATGAGAGAAAGATGTAGGCTGCGAGGCTGAGCCAGCCTAGTCTCTTCACGTTTTTCTGCCTGCCTTACATTCTGGCCACACTGGCTGCTGATTAGATGGTGCCCACCCAGATTAAGGGTGGGTTTGCCTTTCCCAGCCCACTAACTCATATGTTAATCTCCTTTGGCAACACCCTCACAGACACACCCAGGATCAATACTTTGCATCCCTCGATGCAGTCAAGTTGACACTCAGTATTAACCATCACAGGAATCATCACGCTTTAAAAGGGGCCTACAAGGTGCTGCATCAGCGGTTTTTATATGTGTGTACAGAGAGCGTCACTTCTAAGCTATCTCTCCCCACCATTGTCTGGTAACTCCTGAGACTACTTGAGCATCAGAGACAAACTATTCTGAAGCTTGTGGTGTGTTCGTGGAGTTACAAGGGCAAGCTCAGGTGTCTGTTCATGTCTGTATTAGTCCTGAAGCTTTGTGGAGGCCTACATGACCTATTCATTAGTTAACATCTTCCTTATTCTCCCTCAAATTTATTGTATTTATGCCACTTAAAATATCAATAAAATAATTTTATGATTAAGAAGAAAAACAAGGCAGGGCAAAGAGGAGAGAAGACAGGGAGGGAAATAAAGAAGGAGGGAGGAGAGTAGCTTTGAGAAGGAGGGAGGTGTCAGATGTACTGAAGGCATCTGCACATATAGTGTAAAAGGATGAGGACGTGATCATAGTGTTAGGCAATATGAAGGCCATCGGTGCCTTTAACAAAAGCATTTTTCTGTTGAGAGGTGAGCAGGTAGAAGCTGCATTGAAGAGGTTTGTAATGATAATGATTATAGAACAAGGGAAGACAGATTTGCTGCTTGGAGCATCAGGGAAATGTGTCATTACCTTGGAGAAATATGGGATAAGGAACGGATTTCTGTTTTATTACATTTTGTATAAAATGTCAGAAACAAGAGCATGTGTATAGATGACAGAAGAATCCAGAATAAAGAAAGAATGTGACAGTTTAGGAATAAGGGATAATCACTACAAAAGTCTCTACCTTGAGAAGGTAGAGGGCATGGGATTCAGGTGAAGGGCCGGCCTCAAGTAGGATCCTGTCACTTCCTCCAGTGGGGCAGCTGAGATTACAAGTGCAGGCCCACTGCTGTTGGGAAGTGGTGAGAGTTTCTCTCCAATCGCTCCTGTTTTTTCAGGGGAATATCAAGGAATATCATGAGAAGAGTTGGTGCTAGTCCTTGTGGGGGCTATTGTAGGGAGAGGAGAGAGAAGGTACACTTGTGGAGGGTGCACATTGTTTGTCTACTTGGTTACAGGGGGGCGGGGGAAGGCAGGGGGTTGCCAGGCGAGTAGGGAGGAAGGAAAATGAAGAGATGCGTTTGAGGAGCGAGAGTTAATAGCTTTGAGTAAGCTGGGTAAGGAAGGTGAATGGTGAGGAAGGCGGTTGGGGTCAGTGGACAGGCCTCCTTGAGGCTGAAGGCTGTGGATGCTGGGGCATTGGAGAGAGGGAGCTGTTAGGACTGGATTGGGTGCTGCCCATGATGAGAGTGCGGGATGCAAGAAATAGACATCGTGAAGGGGCGCGGTCTTTCCTAAGGCCCAGAGCATTACCGCGCGCGGAGGAGACTTAGGTGGGGAGGAGGAGGCCCCCTCAAGACGGAGGAGAGCCGGCCGCGGCCTGGTCAGCCCCGGGGGCGCTGAGGTCGCCGGGGAGGATCCGTGCTGTGAGGGCTGAGAGGAGGACAGGGCGTGCGTCACATGAGAAGCGTGTCCAGGGGCTGGCTGGGAGGAGAGTGTCGATGGGATTGGCACAGGTCTCGAACGTGAGGCGGCTGGGGCAGCCGTGCAGTAGAGCCTGGCCTTCAGCGGTCGCGAGCCTGAGCCATCAACTCTCAATAGCAGGGAAGGAGTCCTGCGGCTGACCCTGAGAAGGAGACTAGCGCCGACCTCCCCGGACTCCGATGCGCAGGCCCAGAGCCCGTCAATCCTAGGCCAGCCCCACCCCGAGAGCTGCTTTTTCCGGTGGCGCAGGAACTTCCTGCTGGGTTGCTATGGTTCCGAGGGCGGGACTATGGGAGGCTGCCTTGTACGGCCGGTTCGTCGGGGCCTGTCTGACCGGTACTAGTCTATTCTCTGGTCCTCATCTTCATTCTGCGTAGCTTCCTCAGGTTAGCTCTACCGGCTCTTTGCCGAAAAGCAGTAGAAAGGATGAATTTTCTTCCGCGGTTGGTGGCGCTTCATTCTTGTGGCCTGCAGGTGGCAATATTGCTCCATGGATACGCCCAACTCGCCTCTCCCCCCGCCCTTCTTGCTTGAAAAAAATGCCGCGGAATCTTTTTTGAGAGAAGAGGTTGGTTCTTAAACCTGCCAAGTCCTGCTGCTGGGGCTGCCTGTTTTTTAGGGGGTGAAGCGGAGCGGGTAGTGTCTGTTAAGAAAACTCAGAGCTGATGAACAAAACCTTTTTGCTTTTGAAATTGGCATTCCTCTTGAGATGATGCCTAGGTTCCTTAGTAACTTGTATTTTGGCTTCTCTCAATGGTCTTGTCATTCACTGTCCCCAGGTTGTACTGGGCTTTGTGGACCTGGTTTTATATTGATAAATGCACGCACTCTTTTATTATGGAAGTGACTCAACCTCACTGTAGAAAATTTGGAGGACAAATACAGTGTAATAAAGAAAGCCAGTCTTACCCTCAGTCCCATCACCCAGCAATGACCACTGATAATATTTGTTGTTTCCTTAGAGTTTTTCATTCCCAAAGGTGCATTTTAAACACGAGTTCATATTCCATCGTTAGTTCATCTTTTTTAAACTCAGATTTTCAGTGTGAGTTACCGTGTCCTAAAAATCATTTGAAAAATGCTTGAAAATTTTTATTCATTTCCCATTCTAAAACAATACACAGTCTAGAAGCGTCGAAAAAATACTTAATAACTGAAATGGAAAGCAAAAATAACCCCTGACCCCCTATCTCATCGGTAAATGTGATCATGTAACCTTTCTAAGAACAGGAACTGTGATTGTTCTGCTTTGTTTTTGCTCACCATTGCCTTTTCGGCAAACTGACAAGAGTGTAGAGGAGTGTTCTCAACATACAGTTTTGAATACATGAACAAGTACCTTTTCTTCCAGATGTTTATCTTTGTAAATACGGTGTATTTTTAAATAATGTTTGGATGATACTGGATGAAACAACGTGGCTTCCCCCTCACCCTTCCACTTAGCACTTTATTGTGAGCATTAAATTATTACCATTTTGAAAAAAGTTTTGCTGGCTGTTTTACACTCTACCCAGTTTGTCTTTTATTTCATTCTTGCACTGGAGGCAGGAAAGCGTTCTGTAAACCAGTGTATAATCTTGTGTATGATAGACCGGTGATCTGAACACCAGTGCCCTCTTTGAGGAACCCCAAGAACCTTGGCAATTTACTGCTTCTTCCTGTATCACAGTTTCCACGTGAGCAAAATGAAGGTTATAATAGCACGTGCTTCATGGAGGATGGTGGTCACCATAAATAGCACAACAGGTTCTTAGTTCCTGGCAATTGTAGACATATAATTATTGTTGTTGTTATCTCCAGTATTCACAACAATGTGTGTATTAGGATTTGCAATCCATGAGACCGAGTTTGATAAAATGTACTCTTCAGATTTACATAGAGCTGACACCTTTACTTCAATTTCCCATTTCTGCCTTCTAGTAGAAAATTCATACTACTAGTTTTTAGGGCCATTCAGTCAAGGAAATGTGTAGGAGGAAAGCACATTGATAGATTTCTTAAAGTTTATCCCTTCATTAAATGAAAAGAATACTTTTGCACACATATATTTTTTACCATCTCTGATTATTTATAATAGATTTCCAAAAATAGATTTACTGGTTTGAAAGGCATGATCGCTTTTAACTCTCTTGGTGCATTGCAAGAAACACAATACCCATTTATATTGCCACTGACATTATGTGAGAATTCTTGTTTTTTTTATACCCTAACCAGTATTTATCAATGTTTTAAAGATAATTATCTTAATGATTGTAAGTTATATGTCAAGATACCGATCTTCCATTCTGTCACATACATTGCAAATACTTTTCCTGGTTTTTTGCTTCCTAAATGTGTAGTTTTCAGAGGCATAGATAATTTTATTTTTATGTAGTCTTCTCAATCTTTTTTTGTGCAACTTCACTCTATTCTTAATAGAAGGCTGAAAAGGCTCCCTAACCACCTGTCCTGTTACTTATTTTTATCCCCATTCTTTGTGATTTCAGTTTCCTAAGTTACGGTTGGCTGCCAACTACTTGGCAAAATCTGAGAGGATTTCCTACTGACTAAGAAGCTGACTGAAATGGCTTCCAGATTTACATTAGTTAACACACCTTTTAGTAGAACCTGGAGGTGCTAGAACCTGGTGTGACAAGGCCAAATGGGTTACCATAAATGAGGATTTAGGCTAACCTTGATGCCCTATAGATACAAGAAGGTCTTTTAAATGGTATATTGAAGTTTATCCCTCTCACAGTTACTGGGGAACAGTCTAACCCTATTGACAGGGATGGAATGAATCTTTATTATAAATCACTTTAAAGAATGCTCAGGGTTGGGAATTAATGCTAACATCAGCATTGAAATTACCACCTTTTTTGTTAATATCCCTAAGCCTGAAATATCAGCTGCTGTTCAGAAGCAGAAAATAGGCTGGCAGACAATACCCATTCATGAGTTACAACAATTAGTCCAGCATTTTGAGGATACCCTGAAAAACAAAGATAAAACTACATGCAAAAACTTGCAACACTACAGCTTAACTTGAGGGAAACAAAAGACCCTCCACAAATACAAAACAAATAGGCAAGAATACTTGCATATATTGGGAGGAGGATGTTACTATGCCTACAATTTTATTGCTTTGACCAGGACACAAGCAGCCCAAAAAGCTGCTCGATTGGAAACAATATGATTCCCAAGGAATCTGTCCTTAGTGTCTCCAATTGCTTTTGATTTAGCAAAGAGAAAGAACTCTGTTAGTAAATGGCCATTGTATTAATCACGGTTCTCCAGAGAACCAGAACAAGTGTGTGTGTGTGTGTGTGTGTGTGTGTGTGTATTTTAAGGAACTGATACATGATTGTGAGGCTGTGAAGTCCAAAATTGCAGGTAGGCCAGCAGCCTGGAGACCCAAGGGTTGACCTTGCAGCTTGTGTCTGAAACCTATCTCCTGGCAGAATTCCCTCTTCCTTGGGTAACATCAGTCTTTTTTCTATTAAGATCTTCATCTGATTGGATGAAACACACCACCTATATTATGCAAGGTAATCTGCTTTATTCAGTCTATTGTAATCTCATTTTAAAAATATCATTATAGAAGCATCTAAAGTAGTGTTTCTATGGCCTAGCTAAGTTGACATAAAATTAACCATCACGGTCATCTACTTTTTTATAGACATTGGAGCCACAGTCTTCACCAATAGTTCCTCCCAATTTCCTTCCAACTTACCTTGAAGTAATAAAGAGATTTCAGTGGTGTGACTTACCAGTTGAATATATTCTTTCTCTTTACCCCTTTGCCCACCTCTTTAGGTAACTTCACATCTTAACTTGCCTTTCTCCTCAGTCTTTCCACCCAGTCCAACCTATCAGGATAGGATGTTTTGGCTCAATGAGGAGTCATGATTAGGTGCATATCTGAAAGATTTTTTCTTGATCTCCCTGAATGGGATGACCCAATGTACCATCTTATGGTGGCTTCCCTTTTCTATCCTGCACTGTTTCCAACTCTCTTATCCCTAGAATAACCTTAATTTTCTGATTTGTTTTTTTCAGTACCCCATATTTTCTGGTCCACATCATCTGCAGACATGGGGTAAATAAGTAATATTAAAGCCATACAAGTCAATACTGACACCATAATACTTCTGCCTAAATTGTCCCAGTATCTCCTAAAACTGTAAGTATTGGAGGGAATACAGCCCATTGTTGCAGATTTCATAGCTAAGGGCTTACTCATTCCTTGTACTAGTCTCTGCAGCACCCCATCTCCAGATAAGAAGTCCAAATGAATGTGAATAACTCTATGAATAAAGATTTAAGGGATATAAATTACATAATGTACACATTTCCCTTGGTCCCCAACACAAATATTATCCTAGCTTTTCTGCCTCCAAATTGAAAATAGTAGTAGGTCTCTCTTTAGCCTTTTTTAGTATCCCCTGTTCCTTACTCCCACTGTCTTTTTTTTCACATAGAATAAACAATACGCTTGGACTGTGATGCTTCAAGGCATCACTGAAGTTCCCTCATATTTCTCTCAGGTTTGCAAACTAAGATACATATAAAGAAGGGAAAAGCATCAGAGAAGAAATAGTGAAGGTAAAATAACTTTATTTTCCTTATTAATTGGTCGAACAGATAACAGTTTGTTCAAAATAATAATAGCAACAATATATCCAGTTATGTATGCTTATGTGTAAGCACATATGCTTATGTGTGCTTATGTATAACTGAAATGAGTGATAGCTATTATAGAAGGGACCAGAGGAAATAATTAGAATATTTTATTATTACAAGGTATTCAGACTACCCATGAAGCAGTATAGTGTTATTTGAAAGTGGACTTAGATTAGTTGTAAGTACATATTGCAAACTCTCTGGCAACCAGTAAAAACAGTTACAAAAAAGAGGTATAACTGATATATTAGGAAAGGAGAGAAAATAAAATCATATAAAATGCTCAAAGCCACGAAAGGTAGAAAAAGAGTGGAAGACAAAGTCAGAACAAAGAACAAGGGCAATGAATAGAAAACAGTAGCAAATATGGTAGCTGTTAATTCAACTATATAAATAATCCCTGTGAACATCAGCCTTCGAAATGCACCAATTAAAAGACAGAGATTGACAAAGTGGATCAAAAAACAAGACCCAAATATATATTGTCTCAAGAAATCCACAATGAATATGATGACACATACAGATTAAATAGATGGAGAATTATATGCCATGCTAACACCAATCAAAAGAAAAGAATAGCTGTATTAATTTCAGAGTGTAGACTTCAGTGCAAGGAAAGTTATCAGGAATAAAAGGGATATTCCAAATGATGAAGGGTCAATTTTTCCAGAGGACGTAACAATCGTTAACATGTATGTGCCTAACAAGAGAGCATCAACATATGTGAGGTGAAAACTGATAGAATTGCAAGGAAAAAAGGATGAATCCACCATTATAGTAACAGACATCAACATCTCTGTATCACAACTGACACATTCAGCAGGCAGAAAACCAATAAGTATGTAGTTGAAGTCGATAACACCATAAATCACCTGGTATGGTGGATATCTATAGACTACTTAATGCAACATTAGCAGAATATACCTTCTCAAATTTTTATGAAACATTCACCAAGCTAGACTCCATTATGGACCATAAAACATACCTCAACAAATATAAAAGAATAGAAATCATACAAGTATGCTCTTAGACCAAATGGAATTAAATTAGAAATTAGTAACAAAAAAGCTGGAAAATCTTCAGGTACTTGGAGAATAAATAACATAATTCCGAATAACACATGTATCAATGAAGAAGCATCAAAGAAATTTAAAAATATTTTAAATGAAAATACAGTGTATTAAAATTTGTGGGATGCAGTGAAAGCAGTGCTCAGGGGAAATTTGTAGTATTGAATGCATGTATTAGAAAAGAAGAAAGATCTAAAATCTATAGGCTTTCACTGTAGGAAACTAGAAAAAGAAGAGTAAATTAAATCCAAAGTGAGCATTAAAAAAATAAAAAGTAATGCAGAAATCAATGAAAGTGAAAATAGAAAATCAGTGGAGAAAATCCATGAAGCCAAAAGCTGGTTCTTTGAAAAGATCAATAAAACTGACAAGACTCCAGCTAGGCTAAGAAAAAAAAAGAGAGGAAACAAATTACTAAAATCAGAAATGAAAGAGGGGACATTGCTATAAATTCCATGGACCTTAGAAGAATAATAAAGAAATACTATGAACAACTCCACGCCCACAAATTTGATAATCTAGAGAAAATGGACCAATTCCTTGAAAGATACAATTTGCCAAAACTTACAGAAGAAATAGACAATCTGAATAGGCCCATATCTATTTTAGAAATTGAATCAATAACAACCTTCTAAAACTAAAGCATTAGGTCAAATTGAGTTAAGCAGTGAATTCTGCCAAACATTGAAGAAATTTTACTAATTATTTAGAGTATCTTTTAGAAGATAAAAGCACAGGGAATACTTGATAATTCATTCTATGAGGCCATCATAAACCTAATACCAAAGCCAGACAAAGACATTACAAAAAAGAAAATTATAGGCCAATATGTCTCATAAACATAGATGCAAAAATTCTGCAATTTTTCAAATTAAATCCTACAATGTATCAAAAGCATTATACATCATGACCAAGTGAGATTCATCCCAGGTATGCGAGACTGATTCAACATTCAAAAATCAATTAATGTAATTCATCACATCAACAGGCTAAAAAAGAAAAACCACATAATCATATCAATAGACAAAGAAAAAGCATTTAACAATGTGCAACACCCATTTATGATAAAAAAAAAACTCTCAGTAAACTAGGAATAGAGAGGAATTTACTCAACTTGGTAAAGAACATTCACAAAAACCTGCAGCTAACATCATACTGAGTGGTGAGAAACTACAAGTTTTCCCACTAGATCAGGATTAAGGCAAATAGTTCCCCCTCATCACTGCTTTTCAACATCATACTGGAAGTCCTAGCTAATGTAATATGACAAGGAAAAGGAATAAAAGGTTTGCATAACAGGAGAGAAAAATAAAAACTTTTTGTTCACAGATGACATGACTGTCTCTGTAAAAAATTTAAAAGAATTGACAGAAAAACTTCTGGGACAGCTAAGCAATTATAGCAAGTTGCAAGATACAAGAAAAATCAATCACTGTCATATATATCAGCAGTGAACAAGTGGAATTTGAAAATAAGAGCACAATATAATTTACATTAGTATCCAGAAAAATGAAATGCTTACATATAGATCTAGCAAAATATGTAAAAGATTTATATGAGGAAATGTACAAGTCTCAGATGAAAGAAATCAAAGAACTAAATAAATGTAGAGAGATTCCATATTCATGGGTAGGAAGACAATATTGTCAAGATGCCAATTCTTTTCACCTTAATCTATAGATTCAGTGCAATTCCAATCAAAATCCCAACAGGGCAATTTTGCTGGATTTCCATGGAAATTTACAAATTAATTCTGAAGTTTCTGCTGAGAAAAAAAATGTTGGAAGACTGCCCAACTTTAAGACTTACTATAAAGCTGCAGTAATCAGGACAGTGTGGTATTGGTAAGAGAACAGACACTTAGGTCGATGGAATAGAATAGAGAGCCCAGCAGTAGTTCCAATACAAGTATATTCAATTGAGCTTTGACAAAGGAGCAAAGGCAATACAATGGAGTAAGGTAGTGTTTTCAGCAAACGATATTGAAACAACTGGACATCCACATGTAAAAAATGAATCTATATACAGAACCTACACCCTCCACAAAAATTAACTCAAAGTGAATCACCAACCTAAATGTAAAATGCAAAATTATGAAACTACTAGAAAATAACATCGAAGAAAATCTAGATAACCTTGGGTTTGGTGATGACTTTTTAGATATAATGCCAAAGGTACATTCTATTTAAAAAGTATGGGTAAGCTGGACTTCATTAAAATTTAAAATTTCTGCTCTGTGAAAGACACTTTTAGTAGAATGAAAAGATAAGCCACAGACTGGGAGAAAGTATTAGCAAAAGACACATCTGATAAAGTAACGTTATCCAAAATATATGAATAACTCTTTTTTTGTAGTTCTTTTTTTTTCTTTTTTTTAAATTATACTTTAAGTTTTAGGGTACATGTGCACAACGTGCAGGTTAGTTACATATGTATACATGTGCCATATTGGTATGCTGCACCCATTAACTTGTCATTTAACATTAGGTATATCTCCTAATGCTATCCCTCCCCCCCACTCCCACCCCACAACAGGCCCGGGGTGTGTGATGTTCCCCTTCCTGTGTCCATGTGTTCTCATTGTTCAATTCCCACCTATGAGTAAGAACATGCGGTGTTTGGTTTTTTGTCCTTGCGATAGTTTGCTAAGAATGAATAACTCTTAAAACTAAACATTCAGAAAAAAGACAACTCTATTAAAAAATGGGCGAAAGACTTTGGCAGACACCTCACCAAAGAAGATACATAGATGGCAAATGAGCATATGAAAAACTGCTCAACATCATATGTCATCAGGAAAATAAAACTTAAAACAACAATGAGATGTCATTATATACTTATTAGAATCACCAAAATCCAGAACATTAACAACACCAAATGCTGACAAGGATGTGGAGTAATGGGAACTCTCATTCATTGTTGTTGGTATAGCCTTGTAAGGCAGTTTGGCAGTTTCTTACAAAATTAAACATATTCTTACTGTATGATCTAGCAGTCAGACTCCTTGGTATTTACTCAATAAGATGAAAACTTATGCCCACGCAAAAACCTGCACATGGATGTTTATAGCAGTTTTATTCATAATTGCCAAAAGTTGGAATCAACAAAGATGTGTTTCAGTACGTGAATAGATAAACTGTGGTACATCCAGACAATGAAATACTATTCAGTACCAAAAATGAGCTATCAGGCCATGAAAAGACATGATGAAGGAAGCTTAAAATGCATATAACTAAGTGGAAGAAGTCAATCTGAAAAGACTACATACTGTATTAGTTTAAATATTTGATAGTCTGGAAAAGACAAAACGAAGGAGACTATAAAAAGGTCAGTGGTTGCCAGAAGTTAGAAGGAAGGGATGATAAATAGGCAGAACACACATTTTTAAAGCAGTGAAATTATTCTGTATGATACTATAATGGTGGACACATGTCTTTATACATTTGTCCAAACCTATAGAATGTACAACGCCATATGTAAAACCTAATGTAAATTATGGACTTTGGGTGATAATGTGTCAAAGTAGATTCATTGGTCGTAACAAATGTACTACTCTGGAGGGGGGGCGGATATTAATAGTCAGGGAGGCTGTGAGTGTGTATACAGAGTTCTTCCTGTTCAGTTTCGTTGTGTACCTGAAACTGTTCTAAAAAATAAAGCTGGTTAAAAAAAGTCACATACCAATAAGTTTTAAGTTTATCATGTAAGTGAGGTTTGAAAGAATTCTGATGGGAGTATGTTTTTAGAAAATCCCTAATATCACTCTGTAAGGAACAGACAAGAATTATGGAGACCTCCTCTTTCAGGTAGGGAATATCATAACCTGCTTCATTTGTCATTGTTAAAATGTTTATCTTGGGAATCTTTTGAATATTTCATGATGAAGTATTCATGCCTTTATCTGGGACACTGGAATGTTATCAGATCCTTTCTCTTTAGCAAAATTACTCATGCTCATATTTTTAATTTGTTGGATAAAAAATCTACTAAATAGGTAACCTTACATTTAGGAGCCATGAATGTATTAGTCCCCTGGCACAAGTAAATATTATCAACTATAACCATTAAACACCAAGGTGTGTGTTAATAAAATAAGCTGCAATATGTTGTGAATGTTTCTCAAGTTATATGTTGTGTTATAATTCACCGTGAGTCAGTATTGTTAACACAGTCCAATACTGAATCTTTTAGCCAAGTCTTTCTTGTAGTGCTCAGATGAACTTAAATAGAAAAATGCATCCCATCCAGAAACCATTTTACCACATCTATCTTAAGTTTGTCGTGAGGTCTTTCATTCTCATTTTCTGAGCATGTTTTAGGGAATACTTAGTGCATTACCATTTCTCTAGGGTTCAATTTGAGTGATGGCACCATGTGATATGAGTGTGATCTCAGTAGTGATTTTATTTTGGGATGGCAGATGAATGTGGGCATGAACAGAGCCTATGGGAACAGAGAATTGATTTTCCAGTAGTGAACAAACTGTTATAGAACAGGCAGCTTAGGATGGATTATAGAGACTGTAGAGAAGACATCACCTGTTCATGTGGAGGCATATTTGGAAGCTGATCACCAAAGAGAAGCTTATCTCATCCTATTTTGACTCTATTCACAGTTGACATTGACCTGCATGAGATTTTGTGACAAGGAAAAAATTATCTATTTATCTAATCTATCTATCTACCTACCTACATACCTATCTCTATCTATCTATCAATTAATCATCTATCTATATTGGTAAGTTGTAGTGATAATGCAGGACATCTGGGCTACCTCTAAGTAAGGAGAAAATTTGAAATACAAGACTTAGTGATAGCTGGAAGGCATGTCTTAAAAGTGAGTGATATATGTTTTCTATGTGAAGGCAATTGTAAAATGTGAATGAAGTACATAAAATAACATTGTATGCAAGGAAAGATGATGATTATTTAGATATGGGGAAGTAATTACTGAAGAGGACCGTAAGTGGCCAATTCCAGCAGAAGCCAGTGAGTGAGTCAGCCATGGGATGTATTTGCAATTTGGATCATATAAATGTCAAGTTCAAAGTTCTGAGGGCTTAAATGAGGCCCAAATGAAGACAACCTGTTTTTGTGAGATCAATTTAAAAACCAGAATACTGGCTTCCTGTTATCTGAGGTTGATGCATGAGCCCCTGAGGAAAGAGACAAGTGTGGGGGAACCACTGGAATTCAGGAGGCCTTGACCATCTTCACATCAACAGATATTTACCTTATCCCTTCATGCATGGAATCCACCAACCATGCCTGAAAACACCAAGTACTGACCTCTAGATGGGAGCATGATTAGGGAATGGTTTCATGTGATGCTTCAATGTGAGTTGTGACATTCGGGTCACCATCTATACCATCTATAATGGAGTGAGAGACATCCAAATGTATAGTGTTACTGGTGAGAATCTGACAGTGTGGGGCTAGTATTTGTCCAGAGGACACAAAAATGCCCCACTTTTACCCTACACTGCTGCTCTGTCTCTTCCCAGGGTTTTCTCTGAAGGAGACACGCACACAAGGACCCTGAATATAATTCACGGGGCCAATTCCCATGACCCTCAATGCAGAGATCTCAGGCCAAACTGGGTTGAAGCACAGGCCCAGACTCAAGAAGGAAGCAGGGTCTCTCCAACTCTCTAACTCTGCATCTTATAACCAGTTGACCCCTAGTGTGTGGAAAACAGAGTCCCAAATCTCCAGTAAGAAGAAAGGAATAGGGAGTAATGTGGCAGAGCCCAGCCTTCATAGTAGGCACTGGCTCAGCTTATCACTTTGGTATTGTGAGAGGGAAGAGCATGGCTGTGTCCTACACGCATGGGTGTCACATTGGACGGTGGTACTGCTGATAGTGCTCCTGAATCTGACCCATCACATCAGTCTTCCCTTGTCCAAGGGAGGAGTGACAAAAGGGCTTGGGAGAAAAGCTGTTTTCTGTAAGATTAGGAATACTGAAAAGAGAAACATGCCCCTACCTCCAGTGACCTGGAACTATAGATAGAAACTGGTCTGAACATAGAGAAAGTAGGATGTGTGTAAAAAATTGATTTTGCTATTAAAATCTCAAATATATCAAATCTGAAAACTTAAAATGTGGGTCAGTTGACAAAACCAAAGGTAAATTCACAAAAGGAAATTTTCAATAGAAAATTAAAAAGGAACAAAATCTTGCATATACATGCCCAAGATTTTAAGGTTTTTAATCATAGTGTTAATAAGCTACATGCTTTGATTGACAATATATTGTTACACTTACAATATATAACAGGGTGAGATATACATAAATTTAAAAACAGAACAATGACTTCATAAATTTATTAGAACATTTTTATTGTTTTAAAAATCAAGCACTGGAATTGTTTTAAGAGCTTGTAGCAAAAATCATCAAGTACTGCAAGAAAATATGAAGGCAGATAAATTAAATTAAATCAAATTGCAACCTCCAGAATTAGCTAGTTCGGACACTGGGTCAAAATCATTACAAATATCTTTTTATTCACTATGAAATAAATGGATAGACTAGTAGATAGCCAGAAAGAGAGATAATTTTACAGAAATAAATTTTACAATGATGAGCTTATACTATATGTGCTATTCAAGTTTTTAAAGTACTAGATTTTATTTTACTAGACTACGATAAAATAAAGGGGAGGAGAACAAGAAAGAGGTGAATCTTTAGTTAATAATTTCTCTAACTGAAAAGATATTCATTCCTGAAAGATTCCTTCAGGGTTAAGCTAAAAGAATTTCAAAAACAACACCAGTTTGGAACCACAATTATTTTTAATGACGTTTAAAAATTTATGCAAAAAACCAGGAAATTCCTTGCTTTGGAAGATGAAATTTCAGGAGGATAAGCTCCTTGTACTTTCTGCCACACTCTCCTCTGCCTTCTAATTTTTCACATACATTTAGTCATTACAGTATGACATATGTAAAAGTATAGAAATTATAAGTATATTGCTCTATGAAATTGCACAGTGAACATACCTATGTAATGACCACTCAAATTAAAAGTTAGTATAATGCATAATTCCCTACAAGTCCCCTTTGTTTCCCTTCACAGTTCTCAGTTATCTTGATCCCTCTCCCACAAAAGTAACTACTATCCTTACCTCCAATGGCCTTTTTTGTCTGATTTTAAATTTATGTAAGTAGAATCATATGATATGCAGTCTTTTGTGTTTAGCTCCTTTAGCTCAACATAATTTTCCCATGTTTTATTTATGCTCTTGGATATGGTAGTTTTTCAGTCATTGTATTGCTACAACGTATGTCATCATATGAATGTAGGAAAATTCATTTATTAATTCTACTCATTGTGTCTGCAATATTATATATTGTGCTGTATGAACAATCTTGCACATATTTTTTGGTGATAATTATACTCGTGTGTGGATTTCCCTAAGTATTTACCTGTATGTGGAACTACTAGATCATAGGACATTGCATACATCCAGCTTTCTTATATGCTACCAAAGTGGCATGTAAGTCTCAAAATGGCCATATAAATTTACACTCCAATCAGCTGTGTATCACAGTTTGTTTCTCCACATTCACTAAAATTTGGCATTTTTTTCCCTTTTAGCCACTCAAGTTGACACACAGTGGCAATGTCATTATAGGTTTAATTTCCTGATGCCTAATGATGTAAACCATGCTGTCACATATTTTTTAGTGATTTGGAATATTTTGTGCAGTGCCTGTTCTACACTTTTGCCATTTTTTCTGTTAATTTGTTTGTCTTCTTTATGTTGATATTTGGTATTCTTTACACATCCTTAGTAAAAAAAAATTTTGGAGATATGTATCACATAATATATCCCATTCTGTGGCTTGTATTTTCACTCTCTTAATAGTATCTTTTGATGAACAGAAGTTCTTCATGTTAATTGTAAGGAATACAATAATAATCAATTTTTATTCTTTATACCCTGCATATACACATATATAAACTTAAAAATCTTTAACTTTTTGACTGTTTGGGCTTTGTTTAATCTTCAAAGTGGAAATTTTACGAACAACATTACCCGATCACAATGTAATGAAACAAAAAATTATAAATAAACTAAGAAAGCACACAAGGCCTTCCGACTGGAATTTTAAGAAAAGTCTGTTTTAAAACTCGCAGGTAAAGTGGGAAGTACAAACAAAAATGATAGGATTTCTAAACAAAGAATAATGAAAACACTGTGTATGAGAATCTATGGCATACATTTAAAATGATGATCAAAGAAAAAATGTCTAGTCTTATACATTTTCATCAATAAAAATGAAGGAATGAAAATAAATTAATTGACCTCCCATCTCAAAAAGCTAAAAAAAGCAATAAAATAAACCAAAAGAAAGCACAAGAAAGAAAATAATAAAGAAAAAAGGAGAAAGTAATGAGTTAGAAGAGAGATAAATACTAGATCTATAAATGCTAGATGTATTAGTTAATTAAAATCATAGATTTTTAGAAAAAATAAAGTAGGCAACACACTAGCTAACTTCACTGTATTAACAACCAGATAAATTACAAATATACAATCTAAGCTATAATGGATAATAACAGTTAAAATGAGAGTACTTTTTTAAAAATCATAAATATTTCTTTCTGATACTCTATGCATATAAAATTGAAACCCAAATGAAATGTATAATTGTTTAGGAAAATACTGTGTGTCAACATTGACTCCATTAGAGATGGAAAATTTAAACAGACTAAGTTTCATAGAAAGAATAAAATATAAATTTATAACTATCCCATTAAAATCTCCAAGCCAAGATGGTTTTAAAGGGGAATTCTCCCTATATTCAAAAACTAGATAGTCCCAATGCTTCATTAACTATTCCAAAGCGTTGAAAATTATGGGAAATGTCATAGTTGTTTTTATGAAAGCAACTAAAGCATTGATACTTAAACTGGGCAAGACAGTATCAAAAAGAATAATACAGGTAGACATCACTTATTAATATTGTATATTACACGTACCCACACACCCTTCATACTAAAACTCACCGTCTTTCTTAATGATGAAACACTAAATGCATTTCACATTAAGACATTAAGAGATCATTTCACATTAAGACATTAAGAGATCAGGACACAGATAAGGATATAATTTGTTTCACATCTATTCATCATTTTCCTGGAGGTATTAACTAATGCAATTAGAAACATCAATTAGAGCTGTAAGATCTCAGAAAGAATTGAAACTACTTCTACTAGCAAATATGATTGTTTATCTGGAAAACCTAAGAGAATCAATGATAAAGGCTACTCAAGCAAGAAAACAATTCAATACAATAAATAGGATAGAAAATTACCATATAGATCTCAATAGTTTTTATAGAAACAAATTAATTAGAGGTTATAATCCTGTAGGGTAAATCCGTTTGAAATAGAAAAAACATGACAAGATACTTAAATTTATTGAGAGGCCAGGCACAGTGGCTCACGCCTGTAATCCCAGCACTTTGGGAGGCTGAGGCCGGTGGATCACTAGAGGTCAGCAGCTGGAGACCAGCCTAGCTAACATGGTGAAACCCCATCTCTACTACCCTGGAGAATCGCTTGAACCTGGGAGGTAGAGGTTGCAGTGAGCCCAGATTGTGCCATGGCACCCCAGCCTGGGTGACAGAGTGAGACTCCGTCACAAAAAAAAAATAATTAATTAAAATTTCAATACTTGTGAAAGACACAAGTAAACTTGAATAAACGGAAAGACTTCACATTTTCTTGGATAGAATTATTCGGCATCATAAAATTATAATTTTTCTGTAAGTTAATTTGTAAATTTCACTCAATCTCAATTAAAAATGTCAATCACCATTTTGATGGATCCAGACATTTTGGTATAAAACTCCATATGGAAAAATAAACATAAAATAATATACAAGAATACACGCTAAAAGAAAAAGCTACAGCTGGGCATGGTGGCATGTACCTGTAATCCTACCTACTTGGGAAGCCGAGGCAGAAAGATTGCTTGAGCCCAGGAGTTCAAGTCCAGCCTGGACCATATAATGAGATCCCAGTCTTTTAAAAAGGAAAAAAGAAAAAGCTGCAAGGGGGGAGGGGGACTAGCCCTTTAAGACTATCCATTAAATAAAAGTACATGTAGAATTTCAGTATGAGATGAAGCTGGCATTTCAAATGGCTAAAAGATCAACTGTTTAATAAATTTTGCTTAGATGACTGGTTTTGCCAAATAGATAAAAAATGATCATATAAATACCAGAAGAATGTGTATAAATTCCTCTTTAACGTGTGTATAGTGAAAGGATTTCCAACTAACATCGAAAATCCAGAGGCCATAAAAATGGATTCATTTGAAGTTATAAAATATAAGTTCTATTATTAGATATTATTACATCAATATTAGTTGTCTGATTTTTCTAATTGAACTGTGATTAGAAAAGAGAATTTCCTAGTTTTTAAGAAAATATGCAATAAAGTATTTAGAGATAAAAGGACATCATGCCTGCAACTTACTCTCAAAGGCTTCAGAAAAAATATATAGAGATATATAGAGAATTAAAGAGAGAGGAGAATTTAGGAAATGACATAATATAATATTAAGATGTATATAGGCCTTTTAGTGTTGTTCTCGTAACTTTTCTGGAGGTTAAATTGTGTCGAAGATTTAAAAATGAATAAATAAAAGGAATACAGAAATTTTAAAAGACACATTTGATACTGCAAGTTTATCGTCATTTTCTTCTATGTTTTCTTCTAAAATATTTATTACTTTACCTCTCACATTTAGATCTAAAATACTTCTAGAACTGATTATTTTGTATGTTATGCAGAAGGAGTTAAGATTTGCTTTTTTTCCATAGCAATATCCAATTGACAAAGCACAATTAGAAATACTTTTTGCCACTGCAGTGTTATGGTACTGTGTCATAAATCAAGTGACCATATATGTGTATGTGTGTTTCTGGGCTGTCTAGCCTGTTCGTTTGGTCTAGTTTTTATTCTTTTACCCATAATACAGTCTCTTAATTACTACAGTTTTTAAATAAGCCTTGCTATCTGGTAATGTGAACCTTTCAGCTTTAGTATTCTTTTTTTTATTATTATTATACTTTAAGTTCTGGGGTACATGTGCAGAACGTGCAGGTTTGTTACATAGGTATACAAGTCCCATGGTGGTTTGCGGCACCCATCAACCCGTCCTCTGCATTAGGTATTTCTCCTAATGCTATCCCTCCCCTAGCCCCCTACCCCCCGACAGGCCCTGGTGTGTGATGTTGCCTTCCCTGTGTCCATGTGTTCTCATTGTTCAACTCCCACTTATGAGTGAGAACATGTGGTGTTTGGATTTCTGTTCTTGTGTTAGTTTGCTGAGAATGATGGTGTCCAGGTTCATCCGTGTCCCTGCAAAGGACATGAACTCATCCGTTTTTATGGCTGCATAGTATTCCATGGTGTATATGTGCCACATTTTCTTTATCCAGTCTATCATTGATGGGCGTTTGGGTTGGTTCCAAGTCTTTGCTATTGTGAACAGTGCTGCAATAAACATACATGTGCATGTGTCTTTATGGCAGAATGATTTATAATCCTTTGGGTGTATACCCAGGTGGTTCCCATAATGAAATTGCTGGGTCAAATGGTATTCCTGGTTCTCGATCCTTGAGGAATCGCCACACTGTCTTCCACAATGGTTGAACTAATTTACACTCCCACCCACAGTGTAAAAGCATTTCTATTTCTCCACATCCTCTCCAGTATCTGTTCTTTCCTGATTTTTTAATGATCGCCATTCTAACTGGCGTGAGATGGTATCTCAACGTGGTTTTGATTTGCATTTCTCTAATGACCAGTGATGATGAGCTTTTTTTCTTCTGTTTGTTGGCTGCATAAATGTCTTCTTTTGAGAAGTGTCTGTTCGTATCCTTCCCCCACTTTTTGATGGGGTTGTTTTTTTCTTGTGAATTTGTTTAAGTTCTTTGTAAATTCTGGATATTAGCCCTTTGTCAGATGGATAGATTGCAAAGTTTTTCTCCCATTCTGTAGGTTGCCTGTTCACTCTGATGATAGTTTTTTTTTTACTGTGCAGAAGCTCTTTAGTTTAATTAGATCCCATTTGTCTATTTTGGCTTTTGTTGCCATTGCTTTTGGTGTTTTAGTCATGAAGTCTTTGCCCATGCCTATGTCCTGAATGGTATTGCCTAGGTTTTCTTCTAGAGTTTTTATGGTTTTAGGTCTTACATTTAAGTCTGTAATCCATCTTGAGTTAATTTTTGTATAAGGTGTAAGGAAGGGGTCCAGTTTCAGTTTCCTGCTTTTGGCTAGCCAGTTTTCCCAACACCATTTATTAAATAGGGAATCCTTTCTCCACTGCTTGTTTCTGTCCTTTTTTGTAATGTTCTCATGATTTACACCCTATTTGGGGAAAATAAATCATGTAGAAACTTCTGGGAGTTGGTCATTAAAAGAAGAACCTAGAGTGAAATTTGGCAATATAGGAGAAAATAACCTGGTAGCACAACTTCTGGAGATTAATCCTAAGGAAAAAATCAGAGATTAATGAGAATTTATATTTATATTTATTTATTTATTTATTTATTTTTAGAGACAGGGTCTCACTTTGTCACCTGGGCTGGAGTATAGTTGCATGATCATAGCTCATGACAGCCTTAATTTTCAGGGCTCAAGCGATACTCCCACATCAGCCTCCCGAGTAGCTAGGACTACAGGTGTGTGCCACCTTGCCTGGCTATTTATTTATTGTAGAGACGGGGTCTCACTATGTTGATAAGGCTGGTATTAAACTCCTGGTCTTAAGTGATCCTCCCACCTCAGCCTCCCTGGCCTAATAAGAATTTTATGTACAGTATGCCCATTACAACAGTATTTGAAATAAGATATTATAAATTGTTTGTCTAAGACTTCCGAGGTATTCCCATTCAACTAACTCTGAGTAAATTGGTGATCTTTGGCAGCAGCAAGAGGCAAGAAGATAAGTCAAGATAGTGGTCTGAGAACAGCTGACAACTCCCATCAAAACAAATAAGCCACCACCCACTCCCAGATATACCTGCACCCAGGCTTTCCCTCTTCTCTCCTCTCTCCTGTTACTCTCTTCTAAATATAATAGAAATATGCAGTTTGGACTTAAGAAAGACTTGGTTGCCAGACGCGGTGGCTCAAGCCTGTAATCCCAGCACTTTGGGAGGCCGAGGTGGGCAGATCACGAGGTCAGGAGATTGAGACCATCCTGGCTAACACGGTGAAACCCCCGTCTCTACTAAAAAAAAAAAAAAAAAATACCAAAAATTAGCCAGGCGAGGTGGCGGGTGCCTGTAGTCCCAGCTACTCAGGAGGCTGAGGCAAGAGAATGGCATGAACCCAGGAGGCGGAGCTTGCGGTGAGCCGAGATCGCGCCACTGCACTCCAGGCTGGGTGACAGAGCGAGACTCCGTCTCAAAAAAAAAAAAAAAAAAAAAGACTTGGTTATTTTAACTTGATCCTGCTCATTGCAGCTGAGGAGATGACAGGCAGATACAAAGATCAAGAATTTCTCAAGTTTGCAGGTTCAAAATACATCTTGTGTTTAGCTTCAAGCCCTTCTCCATAGAATGTCACACTTTATTCCTTTATTCTCTAGTCAAACATCTCCCAAATTCTCCCCCTAGTTAAAATTCATAAAAGCCCTGTATCTCTGCTCTTCATTTCTACTTATTTAACTTGTGGCTGGATTTGCCTCGTATAATTTCAACAGCAAATGTGCCCTTGGGGGTGGGTGGGGAGAGGTGAGGAGGTGGTTCTCATAAATGGAAAAACCTGAAGTAGATTCGTCCCTTCAGTTTTACATGAAACGTGTCCCCCACTCTCTCAGATTCCAGCTATATCCTTAGTTCAGTTACATTTTGTGGTCCTTAGCCTTGAGAATATTTGTAGTCTTCTTTTTCTTTTCTTTGAGACGGAGTTTCGCTCTGTTACCCAGGTTGGAGTTCAGTGGCGTGATCTTGGCTCCCTGCAGTCTCCGCCTCCCGGGTTCAAGTGATTCTCCTGTCTCATGTTCCCAAGTAGCTGGGACTACAGGCAGGCGCCACCACACCCGGCTAATTTTTGTAGATACGGGATTTCGCCATGTTGACCAGGCTGGTCTTGAACTCCTGACCTCAGGTGATCCACTCGCTTCGGCCCCCCAGAGTGCTGGGATTACAGGCATGAGCCATCGCGCCTGGCAATAGTCTTCTTTTTTTTTTTTTAAATCTCATCTCTGTCTCCTCTATTGACTAAGAGTTTTTCTACTAACTACATTAATTTAGTCCTTTAAAATTCTTCTAACATAAAATATAATCTTCAAGAATAATTAAGAACATGTCTGTGCTTTAAAAAACTACCTAACCAATTATATTGTGTGTAGCTATTGCTCAAACCTACTTATCACCAGGAGAAAAATCTAAATGACCACCAACAGGGGAGTGTTTAAATAAATTATGGTACATCCATATGGCATTGTAGTATACAGGCATTAATAAATATATAGTTAAAGATTATGTACAAATATCCAAATATGTCAGTAATACATAGAATATAAAATTTACAACAGGTTTTATGGAGTATTATTTTGATTTTTTTTCAAAAAATAAACATGAAGGCATCTAGTCAGGAATAATTTGTGGTGGCTTTTAGTTAGAAATGACTTGTGTCAGGCAGTCCTTAATGTACCTTCTTTGAACATACCATTTAAATAACTATTAATAGATGTGTCACTTCCATTTCAGAGGTAGAATATCATGACAGACCATTGTGACAATTGTATCAACTAAGACAAAAAACTGACAAAATAAAAGAAAACTCAAAAAAGTACTCATTTGTAAAGACACGAAAGATCTGTGTAGACAAATAAATTTAAAGAAACTAAATTCCATAATAGGACATGTCCTTGTTTGGTGAACAAAGATCACTAGCTGCTAGAGTTATGTGATGAGTCTGTGCAATGGTGGACAAGGTATCAGAACAATAATAGGAGAAGGAACTTTACTGGAGTGAGAAAAAGCCAGTAGAACTTTTAAGAGTATGTAGAGTAGCTTGCCAGATTGGTGTCTTCAAGAGGCCCAAACAGTGGACAGTAATAAGATAAGGATGTACAATCGTGTATTGTTTAATGATGGGGATATGTTCTGAGAAATGCATTGTTAGGCAATTTCATAATTGTGCAAATATCATAGAGTGTACTCACATGACCCTAGATGGTATAACCTACTACACACCTAGACTATATAGCTTGCTATATACCTAGCCATATTGTTCCTGGGCTACACACCTGTACAGTATGATACTATACTGAATATTATAACTGATTGTGGCACAATGGTAAGTATCTGTATACATAAAAGTATATAAACATATAAAAGGTACAATAAAAATACTGTATTACAATCTTATGGGACCACCATTATATATGTGGTCTGTCATTGACTGAAATATTGCTATTTGGTGAAGGACCATATATGAAGTCTGATAGGGATCAAGGATCAAATTTCTTTTCATATTGATATTCAACTGATCAGCACCATCTTTTAAAAAGATTTTTGCTGAGTGCTTATGGTTTGAGCTCAGAAATGCCCATAGATGTCAGGAGCATCATTCCTACTCATAAAACAAGAAAAAGAGGTGGAAAAACTGCAAAGTAATGACTTCTTGGGAACCCTTCAGAGAACGGAGGTCTCATGAAATACATTTAACACAAAAATTAGTGAAACTCAGGTGCTCGCAGGTGGAAAGAGGACATGAGCATTTGCTTGCATGGGACAGACACTGCCCAAATGCCATGTAAGCCAGGGGTCCCTAACCCCTGGGCCACGGACTGGTACTGGTCAGTGGTCTGTTAGGAGCAGGGTCGCACAGCAGGAGGTAAGCGGAGAGTGAGTGAGCAAAGCTTTATCTGTGTTTACAGCCACTCCCCATCACTTGCATTACGCCTGAGCTCCACTTTCTGTCAGATCAGTGGCGGCATTAGATTCTCATAGGAATGGGAACCCTACTGTGAACTGTGCATGCCAGGGATTTGGTTGCACGCTCCTTATGAGAATCTAATTCCTGATGCTCTGTCACTATCTCCCATCACCCCCAGAAGGGACTGTCTAGTTGCAGGAGAACAAGATTAGGGTTCCCACTGATCCTACATTATGGTGAGTTGTATAATTATTTCATTATATATTACAATGTAATAATAATAGAAATAAAGTGTACAATAAATGTAATGCACTTGAATCATCCCGAAACCATACTCCATGCCCAGTCCGTGAAAAATTGTCTTCCGGCCGGGCACGGTGGCTCACGCTTGTAATGCCAGCACTTTGTGAGGCCGAGGCAGGCAGATCATGAGTTCAGGAGTTCGAGACCAGCCTGACGAACATGGGGAAACCCGTCTCTACTAAAAATACAAAAATTAGTCAGGCATGGTGGCACGCGCCCGTTATCCCAGCTACTCGGGAGGCTGAGGCAGGAGAATCTCTTGAACCCAGGAGGCAGAGGTTGCAGTGAGCCAAGATCACGCCATTGCACTCCAGCCTCGGTGACGGAACGAGACTCCATCTCAAAAAAAAAAAAAAACGTATTGTCTTCCACGAAACTGGTCCCTGGTGCCAAAAAGGTTGAGGACCACTGACACTGACATAAGACATTAAGAAGATTAAAATAGAAAATTTCAAGAAATGTCTGAAATTTCAAGACAAGGCTGAATGTGGGCTACTAGGAGAGTATGAAGTCCCTGGAGGGGTCTCACATTGTCTCCTGAGCTTTTTCTCCAAGAACCTCTCTAGATGCCCACAAAAAGATCTGAGAGGATCCTTAGAAAGAACACCAATAGAGCTTGCTGGGAGAGAGAAAGAGAAGCCCCTACCAAAAGTTCCAGCTGACTCGTCTTCCCTATTTTCCTTACAGTACAAAAGATTTAATCTATAGGGAAAGAGGTATCAAAACTGTAACCTGGCTGTAGGAGGGGAACATAGAAAAAAGAAAAGCAGTGCTACTCCTTGGGAAGGAGCAGGAGGAGAAATTTTTTGTCTTGTTTTTGTCTCCCTACTCCCCTTTTCTTTGCATCTTCCCTTTGTCCTGCTTCCCCCAGAAAGTGTCTCAATGTATCAATCTTAAATCTCTGGTTCATGTAGAGTAACCATTGCAACAAGGAACTTCAAATGCCCAGGTCAACTCCTTACTATATTAGCAAACTCCCCATAATAAAATTCTAGCAAAATGAAAGCCATACTCATGTCCAAGCATAAAATGTAATATTTATGTTTGTATCTCCTGTCCTATACACATGTCCTGCTTTTAACAAAAATTATGAGGTATACAAATATCTCACATTCTGAAGAATCAAAGCAATAATTAGAACCAGACTCAGGTATGAAACACATGTTCTAACTATCAAAGAATTAAAAGTAACTGTGATTTAAATGTATCAAAATCTCTAATGAGAAATGTAGACAGCATGCAAGATCAGACAGATTATTTTAGCAGAGAGATGAAAATGATGAGAACAGGTCAAATGTAAATGGTAGAAATAAGAAACACAGTAGCAAAGATGAAGAATGCCTTCAGTGGGTATATCAGTAGACTTAATATAGCCAAGGGAAGAAGCACTGAACTTGAAAAAATATCATGCAAAATTTCATAAACTGAAACAGAATAAAGAGTGAAAACAAAGCAGAACAGAGCTTCCAACATCTATTAGACAATATCAAAGAGGTTAATATATGCATAATTGAAATCTTAGAAAGAGAAGGAAAGGGCCATAAGATAAATTTGAGCAGAAAAATAGCCCCAAATTTTCCAAAATTAATGACAAATAACCCCTCCCCACATGGGTCCAAGAAGCTCAGAAAACATCAAACAGGATAGATAGCAAAATAAAACCACATACAGTCAAGTCATATTCAAGTTTTTGAGAACCAAAGAAAGACATTCTCGAAGGTAGCCAATGGATGGGAAGGGGCACATTATCTATAGAGAAACTATAATAATAATTACAGCAGACTTCTCATCAGAAATCATGCAAGCCAGAAGACAACGAAGTTACATATTTAAAGTGCTGAAAGAAAAAAAAAAACCCTTTCAACCCAGAATTCTATCTCTCGTGAAACTATTCTTCAAAAGTAAAAGAGAAATAAAGGCTTTCTCAGATAAATGTAAGTTGAGATAATTTATTGTTAGCAGACCATTTGTAGAAATGTTAAAATAAATTCTTCAGGCAAAAGGAAAATGATAAGGCCAGAAACTTGGATCTACACAAAGAAATCTAGAACATTGAAAATGGAATAATACATGAGGATAAAATATAATCTTCCTTCTATTTACTAGAAAATAGGACAGATTATTTAAAACAATAGTAACAAAATACTATGTGTTGATAGCTTATGTAAAAATGAAACGTAATGCCACAAGGTATGAGAGGGGACAATAGGAATGTACTGTTATAAGGTTCTTACACTACACAAAAATTCATATAATAGTATTTGAAATTGGACTTAGGTTATTTAAAAATGTTCATTGCAAATGTAAGAACAATCATGTAAAAAGCAAAATAGAGGTATAAATAATAATTCAATAAAGCATATAGAAAAGTCATAAACACATCAATTAAACCCAGAGAAGGTAGACATAAAAGGAAAAAAGAAACAAAAAACAAATGAAACAAATAGTAAAGATCTAGAAAGGTTATATATTTTAATCCAACTGTATCAATACCACTTCAAATGTGAATGATCTAAATATACCAATTAAAAGATGGAGATTAAGACCTTAAAAGTACAAGCAACAAAACCAAAAGTAGACAATGGGACTTAATTAAACTAAAGAGCTTCTACATAGCAAAAGAAATAATCTTAAAAATATTCTAAGTGTCTTTTGTGTGCGTGCAGCATGTACATTTGGTGTTATGTGAATGTTAGGTGTTTTTTCTTCTAATTTTCACTTCAGCAGTGTTTAGGGCTTTCAGATGCCTTATTCCAGTGGGAACAGAAAAAGTTCATATTTTACATGGTTAATGCTTTGATGTGTCACATAAAGAGTAGTTTGTATAAAATGTTGGCAGAATTTTAACTTCTTAGTGGCTTGTGACATTATATATTATATATATATGTACATATATCTTTATAACATTCCTGTGTTTAGTAGTGTAAATGTTCTGGGCAAGTTTTAATATTTTGAATGCCTTTGGATATTCCAGCAATAAAGGCATTATGTTCTGCAATAGGATTTCTTACTCATTTACCTATTTTAACACTAAAATAGGCCATAACTGAGGACAAATTATTTTTGTAAATGTTATAGAAGCAGGGAAGAATAATAAACAAATTTGTGAATTGTGGTTCAGTTTATCTTTAGGGAAGGCTGATCATTTATCTTATAGCAGATAATACCAGCTATCGGGGAACCTGCCCCGATAGTCACGTAGGTTCTTTTCTATTTTCCCTAAGCATCGGCCGGTTTGAGAAATAAAGGGACAGAGTACAGAAGAGAGAAATTTTAAAGCTGGGCGTCCAGGGGAGATATCACATGTCAGTAGGTTCCGTGATGCCCCACAAGCTGCAAAACCAGCAAGTTTTTATTAGGGACTTTCAAAAGGGGAGGGAGTGTACGAATAGGGTGTGGGTCACAAAGATCACGTACTTCACAAGGTAACAGAATATCACAAGGCAAATGGAGGCAGGGCAAGATCACAGGACCACAGGACCGGGGTGAAATTAAAATTGCTAATGAGGTTTCGGGCACCATTGTCATTGATAACATCTTATCAGGAGACAGAGTTTTGAGAGCAACTGGTCTGACCAAAATTTATTAGGCGGGAATTTCCTCTTCCTAATAAGCCTGGGAGCACTATGGGAGACTGGGGTTTATTTCACCCCTACAGTTTCGACCATAGAAGACGGCCACACCCAAGGGGGCCATCTATAGACCCACCCCCAGGCACATATTCTCTTTCCCAGGGATGTTCCTTGCTGAGAAAAAGAATTCAGCGATATTTCTCCCATTTGCTTTTGAAAGAAGAGAAATATGGCTCTGTTCCACCCGGCTCACCGGCGGTCAGAGTTTAAGGTTATCTCTCTTGTTTCCTAAACATTGCTGTTATCCTGTTCTTTTTTCAAGGTGCCCAGATTTCATATTGTTTAAACACACATGCTCTACAATTTGTGCAGTTAACGCAATTATCACAGGGTCCTGAGGTGACATACATCCTCCTCGGCTTACCAGATGACAGGATTAAGAGATTAAAGTAAAGACAGGCATAGGAAATCACAAGGGTATTGATTGGGGAAGTGATAAGTGTCCATGAAATCTTCACAATTTGTTTAGAGATTGCAGTAAAGACAGGCATAAGAAATTATAAAAGTATTAATTTGGGGAATTAATAAATGTCCATGAAATCTTCACAATCCATATTCTTCTGCCATGGCTTCAGCCGGTCCCTCCGTTTGGGGTCCCTGACTTCCCGCAACAACTAGCCTCTTATTCATTAAGGTTAACTATTATAATTTATCTTATTTTATAATTTAAGAATATAGTACATATCCGTTGGGTTTGGTTTTAGTCATCGAGACTAAAAGTTCCATCAAAACAGAACTTTGTGTTTTCTGCTAACATATTTAATGACACAAGTTTTAAGAGAACCACAGTTCATTGATTCACTTATTCTTTTCCCTAATTGTGAATTTTAGTGATAAATACACTTGTACTACTGAGAAAAATATTTTGACACTTCACGTGTGCAAAGTATAGAATTGACAGTGTCAGTTTCAGATTTTGTATATATGATTTTTGGCTTATATATCCAATGGTGCAGATTTTGAAATTTGTAAGAACAAAATTTGTTAAGAAAAACAACTTGCTCTAGTTTTGTGACCTTGTGTACTTTTGAAATAAAATCAAGAAAGCAAAAAAAAAAAAAAAAAAAAAAGGAAAAAAAAAAGAAATAATCCACAAAGTGAACAGACAATTTGCAGAATGGGAGAAAACTGCAAACTATGAATCTGACAGGGGACTGATATCCAGAATTTACAAGGAACTCAACTCAACATAAACCCCCAAATAACTCCATTAAAAAGTGGACAAAGGATATGAACACACATTTTTAAAAGAAAACATAAAAATGGCCAATAAGCATATGAAAAAATGCTCAACATCACTAATCATCAGAGAAATGCAAATTAAAATCATAATGAGGTATCATCTTACACTACTTAGAATAGCTATTATTAAAAAGACAAAAAAAAAAACCCACAGATGTTGGCGAGGATGGGAAATAAGGGAACACTTATACACTGTTTGTGGGAATGTAAATTAGTACAGCCTTTATGGAAAACAACATGGAGATTCCTCAAAAAACTAAAAATAGAACTATCATTTGATCCAGCAAAATCCCACTACTGAGTATCTACCCAAAGAAAACGAAACCATTATTTCAAAAAGATACCTACACTCATGTGTTTATCACAACATTATTTACAATAGCAAAGATATGGAATCAACCTACGTGTCAATCAATGGATGATTGGGTAAAGAAAATGTGATATATATACATACATATATACATATATATCTCACAAATATATGCATATATAAAACTGTGATATATACATATACATATATATACGTACACACACATAATGGAATACTATTCTGCAATAAAAAAGAATAAAATCATGTTTTTAGCAGCAATGTGAATGGAACTGGAGGCCCTAATCTTAAGTGAAACAATTCGGAAACAGAAAGTCAAATACTACATGTTCTCACTCATAAGTGGGAGTTAAATAACATGTACAAATGGACAAATAGTGTGAAATAATAATCATTGGAGACTTAAAGGATGGGAAGGTGGGAGGGGGGATGAGGGATGAGAAATGAGAAATTACTTAATGGGTACAATGTACACTGTTCAGGTGATGGTTACACTGAAAGCCCAGACTTCATTGCTATACACTATATCCATGTAACAAAATTGCACTTGTACCTCTTAAATTTTTACAAATAAAAACAAGATAGAGATTATCAGATTGAATTAAAAGCCAAGACCCAGCTATTTGTTGTCTACAGAGAGCCACTTTAAATATAAAGACTTAGGTAAAAAGTAAAGGGATCAAGAAAGGTGTACAATGCTAACACTAAAAGGAAACTGGAATAGCTATATTGATTTTGGATAAGTAGACTTCAGGTCACATAAGATTATAACAGATAAGGAGGAACATTGCATAGTGATAATGATGTCGCTTCTCCAAGAAGACATAACAATCCTAAATATGTATATGCCTAACAACAGAGCTTTATTTAAAATACATGAGACAAAAATGGATAGATCTGAAAGGAGAAACAGACAATTTCAGAGTAATAGTTGGGGAGTTTAAAACTCATTTCTCTGTAATCAATAGAACAAGTAGGCAGAAAATTTATAAAGATATAGATTACCTGAATGACACTTCTAACCTACTTGACCAATTGAACATTTTATAGAGCACTCTACTCAACATCAGGACAATATATATTCTTCATCAAGAGACATCACATTCTGGGCCATAAGTCTTAACAAACTTAAGAGAATAGAGATCACACAAAATACATTTTGTAAAGTAGGAAAAAAAAACTAAACAAGCTAATTGTTTTTTCTCCTATTATACTCCCAAGACAGATCACTTCTGTGACCAGATGTGTAGGGGCTTACCCCTACACCAAACAGTTCTTCAGTGGACACTAATCATGTGTCCTATGATTTAATTCAATTCTGACATTATCCACCTGGAGTTAGATTCAGGTCCCTCAGATTGAGGGCATGTGTTAACACTGGTCATGAAAGGAGAGGTTCACTTCTCATTGCGTTACATCAAGCATGATGTTACTATCGATCACTTGTTTAAGGTGTTGTCTGCCATGTTTCTTCACTGTAAAGTTGCTATTTACCTTTTCCATAATCTACTGTTAGGAAGCAAGTCACAAAATTCAGCCCACACTCTAGGGAAGAAATTAAGCTCCAGCTTCTGGAGAGAAAGATGCAAAGGAGGAAACTTCACCTTTTCTGATATTCTTCTCCCAAACTTATAACCCCATTTAATCATGAGAAAACATCAGTTATATTCAAATTGAGGAACATGCTGCAAATTACCTTAACAGAATGCTTCAATTGTATCAAGGCCATAAAAAAAGAGAAACAATAAAAACTATCACTGAGTAGAGGAGAATACAGAGACACAATAACAAAATGTAATGTGATATACTGTATATTATCAGTAAAAGGGTATTAGTGGTGTTAGGGCTCAGAAAATAATACCCCAAAGTATGGTGCTTTTGTATGATGAGTACTTTGAACTAAAGGAGATCAGAAGACCTCAGAAGTAGCTGCAGAAGCAAAGTCTCTCAGACCTTCTCCTGCCCTCCTGTCTCTCACCCTTCTTTCTCCCCTCAAACAAGTCATAGAAACAAAATTCTTCTTCCCCAAGGATAGCTATAGAAACTACAACTCCTCTCCCGCAAAGTCAGCCATAAAACCTAGAAATACTACTCTAACCTACCCCCTCCTTTCTGTGTAAGAACGGGCCATAAAGAAATTCTCTGAACTAATTTGTCTGACAGTAGGTCATAAGACCTCCATTCCAGAAGGGTCTTGCTCCATACCATGGATGAAGGAATGCTAAACAGAGAGGCCAAGAAGAATCTGGACAGGCCTTGCCAGGTTCCCCCTCTTGGCCTATTATCATTAGGTCATACCTTTTTGTCCAATCACGTTTCCATATGGCTGTCCATTATTCATAGAATCTAAGCATAAACATGGCAGTTTTCCCTGGGTCTTTGAGCCTTCATTTCTGAATTCTCCCATGTCATGTAAAACTTTGATTAAATAAACTTGTTGTACATTTCTTTTGTTAATCTGTCTTTGTTATAAGAATGTTGGCCATGACTGTTATGATGGTTGAAGAAAGGTATCACACCTTTTCTGCCCCTACATTAGAAAATTAGTGAAATCTGATAATGTCTATAGCTATTGGTATTGTACGAATGTTGATTTCTTAGTTCTGACAAACGTATCATTGTATGTTAACATTAAAGGAAACTTGGTAGAGGCTATACAAGAATTCTTTGTACTATCTTTGGAACTTTTATGTAAACTTAAAATTATTTACCCCAAAAGATTATTAAAACTAAGACTTTCTTTAAGAAAGATACAAATAGTAGCTCCTAACATCTAGAAATTGGTTTTAAGAAATCACGTGTGTGTCTTAAATTGTGTCAAAAGTTTTCTCTTAATCTACTGAGATAGTTACACTATCATTCCTTTATTCTGTTAATGAGATATATTACATTGCTTGATTTGGAAATACTTAAGAAACTTAACATTTTATCTAGTTGATGCTGGTCTCATAGAATGAGTTGGGAAGTTTTTAATTCTATTCAATTTTCTGAAAGAAATTCTGTAGAATTGGCATTGTTTTCCTGCTTGATTATCAAGAGAATACACTGGTGAAGCTAACTAGGATAGAAGGCTTTTGACTAAGTTCTATGTGGGACCACTTACATGTTCTATATTTTCATGTGTAAGTTTGTTAAATTATATTTTTCAAGAAATTTTGTTCATTTTATCCAAGTTTTCCAAATTTTTGTTATCCAGTTTTTATATATTTTTACTTTCCTTTAATTTCACTAGAGTCTACAATAATTTCCACTTTTACATTCCTTATGTTGGTATTTTGAGTCATTTTGGTTCTTAATCACTCTGGCTAGGGTTATATAAACTTTACTAATATTTTTTAAATGGCCTTTTGAATTTGTTTTTTTTATTTTTTATATTTTCTCATTATGACATCTACCACTTTAATTATTTATTCTTTTATTTACTTTGGGTTTAATTTTCTATTCCTTTTCTTGAGTCTTAAGGCATAAGATGATTGATTTGAGATCTGCCTAAAAAAATTGATGGCAATTCAGTAGAAAATATTTTATAAATTCCTTATGATTTATTCCTGAATCGATTAGTTATTTAAAAGTGGATTGTTTAATTTCCAAATAGATATTTCTTGATATATTATTATTATAGATAACTCATTTAATAATGATCTGATCAGAAAATATAATCTGAATTTCAGTCCTCTGATATTTACTGAGACATGTCTTAGAGCCTAGAACACAGTCAATCTTGGTAGATGTTTCTTATGGACTCGCAAAGAATGTATTATAAACATCAATTAGGTCGAGTTGGTTGGTAGTGTTTAGTTTTTAAAATGTTCTTTCTGGTTTTCTTTTGTCTACTTGTGTAAATTTTTGGCAGAAAGATGTTGAAAGTCTTCAGTTATATTTGTAGATTTGTCTATTTATTATTTTATTATTGTCAATATTTTCTTCATATATTTTGAATCTCTGGAATTAGCTGATAACATATTTGGATGGTTATGTATTTTTGATGAAGTGACACAAGGTTTCTTCCTGCTTCTAGATTTACTGAGGTACAACTGGTATATAAAAACTGTACCTAATTAATGTGTACAATTTGATGAGTTTGGACATATGTATACACTCATGTCGCCATACTACAATCAGAGTAATAAACATATCTGTAACCTGCAAAAGTTTCCTTGTGTTCCTTTGTTGTTGTTTTTTAATGTTGTTTTTTAACTTTTCTTTTTATAAGAAAAGTTAACATGAAATATACCCTTTTAAAAAATGTTTAAGTGCACAATATCTCATTGTTAACTACAGACACTATGTTGTGCAGGAAATCTCTGGAACGCACTCATCTTGTATAAATGTAACTTTATAACCACTGAAAAAAGAGCTCCTAATATCCCATATCCCCATCTCCTGGTAACCACCACTCTATTTTCTACTTCTACATGTTTGACTATTTTTGATGCCTCATAGAAGAGAAAGTATGCAGTATTTGTCCTTCTGCAACTGATTTATTTCACTTAGCTAGTATCTTCTAGGTCCATCGATGTTGTCATGAAAGATAGAATTTCCTTTTTTTATTTTAAATTTTTTTATTTTTTATTTTTGTGAGCATACATGAGATGTTTTGGTACAGGAGTGTGCTGTACAATGATCACATCATAGAGAATGGGATATGCATCCCCTCAAGCATTTATCCTTTGTGTTATAATAAAAGAAACCAGTTACACTCTTTTAGTTATTTTTAAATGTACAATTAAATTATTATTGACTACAGCCACCCTGTTGTACTATCAAATAGTAGGTGTTATAAATTCTTTTTATTTTTTTGTACCCAATAATGATCCTTACCTTCTCACCAGCCCCCACTACCCTTCCCAGCCTCTGGTACCAGGCTTCTATTCTCTGTGTCCATGGGTTCAACTGTTTGGATTTTTAGATCCTACAAACAAGTGAGAACGTGCAGTGTTTGTCTTTCTGTGCTTAGCTTATTTCACTTAATATAATCATCTCCAGTTCCATCCATGTTGTTGCAAATGACAGGATCTCATTCTTTTTATGGCTGAATAGTACTCCATTGTGTATATGTACCATGTTTTTTATCCATTCATCTCTTGATGGACACTTAGGTTGCTTCCAAATCTTAGCTATTGTGAATAGTGCCACAACAAATATGTGAGTGCAGATATCTCTCCAATATACTGATTTTCTTTCTTTGGGGGTATATATCCAGCACTGAAATTGCTGGATCATATGGTAGCTCAAGTTTTAGTTTTCTGAGGAACCTCCAAACTGTTCTCCATAGTGGCCATACCAATGTATACTCCCACCAACAGTGTACAAGAGTTCCCTTTACTCCACATCCTCGCCAGCATTTGTTATTGCCTGTCTTTTGGATAGAAGCCATTTAAACTGGGGTGAGATGATATCTCATTGTAGTTTTGATTTGCATTTCTATGATGATCAGTGATGTTGAGCACCTTTTCATATGACTTTTTGTCATTTGTATGTCTTCTTTTGAGAAATGTCTATTCAAATCTTTTGTCCATTTTTTTATCGGATCATTAGATGTTTTCCTATAGAGTTGTTTGACCACCTTCTGTATTCTGGTTATTAATCCCTTGTCAGATGGGTAGTTTGCAAATATTTTCTCCCATTCTATGGGTTGTCTTTTCACTTTCTTGATTGTTTCCTTTGATGTGCAGAAGAAGCCTTTTAACTTGATGTGATCTCATTTGTCCATTTTTGCTTTGGTTGCCTGTGCTTGTGGGGTATTGCTCAAGAAATCTTTGCCCAGTCTGATGTCCTGGAAATTTTCCCAATGTTTTTGTGCAGCAGTCTCATAGTTTGAGGTCTTAGATTTAAGTCATTAATACATTTTGATTTGATTTTTCTTTTTTTTTTTTAATTGGAATAAACATCCCCTCAAACATTTATTATTTCTCTATGTTAGGAGAGGTCCATTTTTTAGGCTCCCACATATAAGTGAGAACATGAGGTATTTGTATTTTTTTATTTTTTATTTTTTATTATACTTTAAGTTTTAGGGTACATGTGCACATTGTGCAGGTTAGTTACATATGTATACATGTGCCATGCTGGTGTGCTGCACCCACTAACTCGTCATCTAACATTAGGTATATCTCCCAATGCTATCCCTCCCCCCTCCCCCCTCCCCACCACAGTCCCCAGAGTGTGATATTCCCCTTCCTGTGTCCATGTGATCTCATTGTTCAATTCCCACCTATGAGTGAGAATATGCGGTGTTTGGTTTTTTGTTCTTGCGATAGTTTACTGAGAATGATGGTTTCCAGTTTCATCCATGTCCCTACAAAGGACATGAACTCATCATTTTTTTATGGCTGCATAGTATTCCATGGTGTATATGTGCCACATTTTCTTAATCCAGTCTATCATTGTTGGACATTTGGGTTGGTTCCAAGTCTTTGCTATTGTGAATAATGCTGCAATAAACATACGTGTGCATGTGTCTTTATAGCAGCATGATTTATAGTCATTTGGGTATATACCCATATGGTGACAGATAGGGGCCTAGTTTCATTCTTCTGCATATGGATATCCAGTTTTCTCAGCAACATTTATAGAACAGACTGTCTTTTTCCTACTGTAGGTACTTGGCACCTTTGTCGAAAATGAGTTCAGTGTAGGTGTGTGGATTTGTTTATGGGTTCTCTATTCTGTTCTATTGGTCTCTGTGTCTCTTTTGATGCCAGTACCATGCTGTTTTGGTTATTATATCTCAGTAGTATAAACTTTAAGTTCATAATGTTTTATTTTTATTTGTTAGCCAAATAGTGTTGGCTATTCTTGGTCTTTTTTGGTTTCATATAAATTTTAGAATTGTTTTTTCTATTTCTGTGAAGAATGTCATTGGTATTTTGATAGGGATTGCATTGAATCTGTAAATTGCTTTGGGTGGTATGAAGATTTTAACAGTATTGATTCTTCCAATCTGTGAACACGGAATATTTTTCCATTTTTTCGTGTCCTCTTCAATTTATTTCATCAGTGTTTTATAGTTTTCTTTATAGAGATCTTTCACTTCTTTGGTTAATTCCTGGGTATTTAATTTTATGTGTGGCTATTGTAAATGGGATTACTTTTTTATTTCT
Organism: Pan paniscus; assembly: GCF_029289425.2. Taxonomy (NCBI): domain Eukaryota; kingdom Metazoa; phylum Chordata; class Mammalia; order Primates; family Hominidae; genus Pan; species Pan paniscus. The sequence goes on along the minus strand of NC_073272.2, from coordinate 53,621,977 downwards.
TTTTCAGATTGCTCACTGTTGGCATATACAAATGCTACTGATTTTCATATGTCGATTTTGTATCCTGCAACTTTACTGAGTTTGTTTATTAGCTCAAATAGTTTTCTCACGGAGTCTTTAGATTTTTTCATTTATAAGATCATATTTTCTGCAAACAAGAATAATTAAACTTCTTGCTTTCCAACTTGGATGTCCATTATGTCTTTCTCTTGTCTGATTGCTCTAGCTAGGACATCTAGTACCATGCTGAATAGCAGCAGTGAAAGTGGGCTTCCTTGTTGTGTTTCAGATCTTAGAAGAAATGTTTTCAGTTTTTCCCCATTCAGTGTGATGCTAGTTGTGGGTCTGTCATAAATGACTTTAATTATGTTGAGGTATATTCCTTCTTTTTTTTTTAATTATACTTTAAGTGTTAGGGTACATGTGCACATTGTGCAGGTTAGTTACATATGTATACATGTGCCATGCTGGTGCACTGCACCCACTAACTCGTCATCTAGCATTAGGTATATCTCCCAATGCTATCCCTCCCCCCTCCCCCCAGCCCACCACAGTCCCCAGAGTGTGATATTCCCCTTCCTGTGTCCATGTGATCTCATCGTTCAATTCCCACCTATGAGTGAGAATATGCGGTGTTTGGTTTTTTGTTCTTGCGATAGTTTACTGAGAATGATGTTTTCCAATTTCATCCATGTCCCTACAAAGGACATGAACTCATCATTTTTTATGGCTGAATAGTATTCCATGGTGTATATGTGCCACATTTTCTTAATCCAGTCTATCATTGTTGGACATTTGGGTTGGTTCCAAGTCTTTGCTATTGTGAATAATGCTGCAATAAACATACCTGTGCATGTGTCTTTATAGCAGCATGATTTATAGTCATTTGGGTATATACCCAGTAAGGGGATGGCTGGGTCAAATGGTATTTCTAGTTCTAGATCCCTGAGGAATCGCCACACTGACTTCCACAATGGTTGAACTAGTTTACAGTCCCACCAACAGTGTAAAAGTGTTCCTATTTCTCCACATCCTCTCCAGCACCTGTTGTTTCCTGACTTTTTAATGATTGCCATTCTAACTGGTGTGAGATGGTATCTCATTGTGGTTTTGATTTGCATTTCTCTGATGGCTAGTGATGATGAGCATTTTTTCATGTGTTTTTTGGCTGCATAAATGTCTTCTTTTGAGAAGTGTCTGTTCATGTCCTTTGCCTACTTTTTGATGGGGTTGTTTGTTTTTTTCTTGTAAATTTGTTTGAGTTCATTGTAGATTCTGGATATTAGCCCTTTGTCAGATGAGTAGGTTGCGAAAATTTTCTCCCATTTTGTAGGTTGCCTGTTCACTCTGATGGTAGTTTCTTTTGCTGTGCAGAAGCTCTTTAGTTTAATTAGATCCCATTTGTCAATTTTGTCTTTTGTTGCTGTTGCTTTTGGTGTTTTGGACATGAAGGCCTTGCCCATGCCTATGTCCTGAATGGTAATGCCTAGGTTTTCTTCTAGGGTTTTTATGGTTTTAGGTCTAATGTTTAAATCTTTAATCCATCTTGAATTGATTTTTGTATAAGGTGTAAGGAAGGGATCCAGTTTCAGCTTTCTACATATGGCTAGCCAGTTTTCCCAGCACCATTTTTTTTTTTTTTTTTTTTTTTTTGAGACGGAGTCTCGCTCTGTCGCCCAGGCTGGAGTGCAGTGGCGCGATCTCGGCTCACTGCAAGCTCCGCCTCCCGGGTTCACGCCATTCTCCTGCCTCAGCCTCCCGAGTAGCTGGGACTACAGGCGCCCGCTACCACGCCCGGCTAATTTTTTTTGTATTTTTAGTAGAGACGGGGTTTCACCGTGTTAGCCAGGATGGTCTCGATCTCCTGACCTCGTGATCCGCCCGCCTCGGCCTCCCAAAGTGCTGGGATTACAGGCGTGAGCCACCACGCCCGGCCAGCACCATTTATTAAATAGGGAATCCTTTCCCCATTGCTTGTTTTTCTCAGGTTTGTCAAAGATCAGATAGTTGTAGTATGCAGCATTATTTCTGAGGGCTCTGTTCTGTTCCATTGATCTATAGCTCTGTTTTGGTAAGAGTACCATGCTGTTTTGGTTACTGTAGCCTTGTAGTATAGTTTGAAGTCAGGTAGTGTGATGCCTCCAGCTTTGTTCTTTTGGCTTAGGATTGACTTGGCGATGCGGGCTCTTTTTTGGTTCCATATGAACTTTAAAGTAGTTTTTTCCAATTCTGTGAAGAAAGTCATTGGTAGCTTTATGGGGATGGCATTGAATCTGCAAATTACCTTGGGCAGTATGGCCATTTTCACGATAGTGATTCTTCCTACCCATGAGCATGGAATGTTCTTCCATTTGTTTGTATCCTCTTTTATTTCCTTGAGCAGTGGTTTGTAGTTCTCCTTGAAGAGGTCCTTCACATCCCTTGTAAGTTGGATTCCTAGGTATTTTATTCTCTTTGAAGCAATTGTGAATGGGAGTTCACTCATGATTTGGCTCTCTGTTTGTCTGTTGTTGGTGTATAAGAATGCTTGTGATTTTTGTACATTGATTTTGTATCCTGAGACTTTACTGAAGTTGCTTATCAGCTTAAGGAGATTTTGGGCTGAGACAATGGGGTTTTCTAGATATACAATCATGTCGTCTGCAAACAGGGACAATTTGACTTCTTCTTTTCCTAATTGAATACCCTTTATTTCCTTCTCCTGCCTAATTGCCCTGGCCAGAACTTCCAACACTATGTTGAATACGAGCAGTGAGAGAAGGCATCCCTGTCTTGTGCCAGTTTTCAAAGGGAATGCTTCCAGTTGTTGCCCATTCAGTATGATATTGGCTGTGGGTTTGTCATAGATATTTTGAAATACGTCCCATCAATACCTAATTTATTGAGAGTTTTTAGCATGAAGGTTGTTGAATTTTGTCAAAGGCTTTTTCTGCATCTATTGAGATAATCATGTGGTTTTTGTCTTTGGCTCTGTTTATATGCTGGCTTACATTTATTGATTTATGTATATTGAACCAGCCTTACATCCCAGGGATGAAGCCCACTTGATCATGGTGGATAAGCTTTTTGATGTGCTGCTGGATTTGGTTTGCCAGTATTTTATTGAGGATTTTTGCATCAATGTTCATCAAGGATATTGGTCTAAAATTCTCTTTTTTGGTTGTGTCTCTGCCCGGCTTTGGTATCAGAATGATGCTGGCCTCATAAAATGAGTTAGGGAGGATTCCCTCTTTTTCTATTGATTGGAATAGTTTCAGAAGGAATGGTACCAGTTCCTCCTTGTACCTCTGGTAGAATTCGGCTGTGAATCCATCTGGTCCTGGACTCTTTTTAGTTGGTAAACTATTGATTATTGCCACAATTTCAGATCCTGTTATTGGTCTATTCAGAGATTCAACTTCTTCCTGGTTTAGTCTTGGGAGAGTGTATGTGTCGAGGAATTTATCCATTTGTTCTAGATTTTCTAGTTTATTTGCGTAGAGATGTTTGTAGTATTCTCTGATGGTAGTTTGTATTTCTGTGGGATCGGTGGTGATATCCCCTTTATCATTTTTTATTGTGTCTATTTGATTCTTCTCTCTTTTTTTCTTTATTAGTCTTGCTAGCGGTCTATCAATTTTGTTGATCCTTTCAAAAAACCAGCTCCTGGATTCATTGATTTTTTGAAGGGTTTTTTGTGTCTCTATTTCCTTCAGTTCTGCTCTGATTTTAGTTATTTCTTGCCTTCTGCTAGCTTTTGAATGTGTTTGCTCTTGCTTTTCTAGTTCTTTTAATTGTGATGTTAGGGTGTCAATTTTGGATCTTTCCTTCTTTCTGTTGTGGGCATGTAGTGCTATAAATTTCCCTCTACACACTGCTTTGAATGCGTCCCAGAGATTCTGGTATGTTGTGTCTTTGTTCTCGTTGGTTTCAAAGAACATCTTTATTTCTGCCTTCATTTCGTTATGTACCCAGTAGTCATTCAGGAGCAGGTTGTTCAGTTTCCATGTAGCTGAGCGGCTTTGAGTGAGATTCTTAATCCTGAGTTCTAGTTTGATTGCACTGTGGTCTGAGAGATAGTTTGTTATAATTTCTGTTCTTTTACATTTGCTGAGGAGAGCTTTACTTCCAACTATGTGGTCAATTTTGGAATAGGTGTGGTGTGGTGCTGAAAAACATGTATATTCTGTTGATTTGGGGTGGAGAGTTCTGTAGATGTCTATTAGGTCCGCTTGGTGCAGAGCTGAGTTCAATTCCTGGGTATCCTTGCTGACTTTCTGTCTCGTTGATCTGTCTAATGTTGACAGTGGGGTGTTAAAGTCTCCCATTATTAATGTGTGGGAGTGTAAGTCTCTTTGTAGGTCACTCAGGACTTGCTTTATGAATCTGGGTGCTCCTGTATTGGGTGCATATATATTTAGGATAGTTAGCTCTTCTTGTTGAATTGATCCCTTTACCATTATGTAATGGCCTTCTTTGTCTCTTTTGATCTTTGTTGGTTGAAAGTCTGTTTTATCAGAGACTAGGATTGCAACCCCTGCCTTTTTTTGTTTTCCATTTGATTGGTAGATCTTCCTCTATCCTTTTATTTTGAGCCTATGTGTGTCTCTGCACGTGAGATGGGTTTCCTGAATACAGCACACTGATGGGTCTTGACTCTTTATCCAATTTGCCAGTCTGTGTCTTTTAATTGGAGCATTTAGTCCATTTACATTTTAAGTTAATATTGTTATGTGTGAATTTGATCCTGTCATTATGATGTTAGCTGGTGATTTTGCTCATTAGTTGATGCAGTTTCTTCCTAGTCTCGATGGTCTTTACATTTTGGCATGATTTTGCAGCGGCTGGTACCAGTTGTTCCTTTCCATGTTTAGCGCTTCCTTCAGGAGCTCTTTTAGGGCAGGCCTGGTGGTGACAAAATCTCTCAGCATTTGCTTGTCTGTAAAGTATTTTATTTCTCCTTCACCTATGAAGCTTAGTTTGGCTGGATATGAAATTCTGGGTTGAAAATTCTTTTCTTTAAGATTGTTGAATATTGGCCCCCACTCTCTTCTGGCTTGTAGGGTTTCTGCCGAGAGATCTGCTGTTAGTCTGATGGGCTTCCCTTTGAGGGTAACCCGACCTTTCTCTCTGGCTGCCCTTAACATTTTTTCCTTCATTTCAACTTTGGTGAATCTGACAATTATGTGTCTTGGAGTTGCTCTTCTTGAGGAGTATCTTTGTGGCGTTCTCTGTATTTCCTGAATCTGAACGTTGGCCTGCCTTGCTAGATTGGGGAAGTTCTCCTGGATAATATCCTGCAGAGTGTTTTCCAACTTGGTTCCATTCTCCCCATCACTTTCAGGAACACCAATCAGACGTATATTTGGTCTTTTCACATAGTCCCATATTTCTTGGAGGCTTTGTTCATTTCTTTTTATTCTTTTTTCTCTAAACTTCCCTTCTCGCTTCATTTCATTCCTTTCATCTTCCATTGCTGATACGCTTTCTTCCAGTTGATCACATCGGCTCCTGAGGCTTCTGCATTCTTCACGTAGTTCTCGAGCCTTGGTTTTCAGCTCCATCAGCTCCTTTAGGCACTTCTCTGTATTGGTTATTCTAGTTATACATTCTTCTAAATTTTTTTCAAAGTTTTCAACTTCTTTGCCTTTGGTTTGAATGTCCTCCCGTAGCTCAGAGTAATTTGATCGTCTGAAGCCTTCTTCTCTCAGCTCGTCAAAGTCATTCTCCATCCAGCTTTGTTCTGTTTCTGGTGAGGAACTGCGTTCCTTTGGAGGAGCAGAGGCACTCTGCGTTTTAGAGTTTCTAGTTTTTCTGTTCTGTTTTTTCCCCATCTTTGTGGTTTTATCTACTTTTGGTCTTTGATGATGGTGATGTACAGATGGGTTTTTGGTGTGGATGTCCTTTCTGTTTGTTAGTTTTCCTTCTAACAGACAGGACCCTCAGCTGCAGGTCTGTTGGAATACCCTGCCGTGTGACGTGTCAGTGTGCCCCTGCTGGGGGGTGCCTCTCAGTTAGGCTGCTCGGGGGTCAGGGGTCAGGGACCCACTTGAGGAGGCCGTCTGCCGGTTCTCAGATCTCCAGCTGCGTGCTGGGAGAACCACTGCTCTCTTCAAAGCTGTCAGACAGGGACATTTAAGTCTGCAGAGGTTACTGCTGTCTTTTGTTTGTCTGTGCCCTGCCCCCAGAGGTGGAGCCTACAGAGGCAGGCAGGCCTCCTTGAGCTGTGGTGGGCTCCACCCAGTTCGAGCTTCCGGGCTGCTTTGTTTACCTAAGCAAGCCTGGGCAATGGCGGGCGCCCCTCCCCCAGCCTCGCTGCCGCCTTGCAGTTTGATCTCAGACTGCTGTGCTAGCAATCAGCGAGATTCCGTGGGCGTAGGACCCTCCGAGCCAGGTGTGGGATATAGTCTCGTGGTGCGCCGTTTTTTAAGCCGGTCTGAAAAGCGCAATATTCGGGTGGGAGTGACCCGATTTTCCAGGTGCGTCTGTCACCCCTTTCTTTGACTGGGAAAGGGAACTCCCTGACCCCTTGCGCTTCCCAGGTGAGGCAATGCCTCGCCCTGCTTCGGCTCGCGCACGGTGCGCGCACCCACTGGCCTGCACCCACTGTCTGGCACTCCCTAGTGAGATGAACCCGGTACCTCAGATGGAAATGCAGAAATCACCCATCTTCTGCGTCGCTCACGCTGGGAGCTGTAGACTGGAGCTGTTCCTATTCGGCCATCTTCACGTTTGCCGAGGTATATTCCTTCTATCCCCAGTTTTTGAGGGTTTTTATCGTGAAGGGATGTTGGATATTATCAAATGCTTTATACAGAAATGATCCATTGAAATGGTTATATCATTTTTATCCTTCATTCTGTTGATAGGATGTATCATATTGATTGATTGGCATATGTTGAATCATCCTTGCATTCCAGGGAGAAATCCCAGTTGGTCGTGATGACTGATCTTTCTAATGTATTATTGAATTCAGTTAGCTAGTATTTTGTTGAGGATTTTTGCATTAATATTCCTAAGAGATATTGGCCTGTAGCTTTCTTTTTTTGATGCCTGGTTTTGGTATCAGGGTAATACTGGCCTCGTAGAATGAGTTTGGAAGTAGTCCCTCCTCCTCTATTTTTCGGAGTAGTATTGAGTAGGATTAGTATTAGCTCATCTTTAAATGTTTGGTAGAATTCAGCAGGGAAGCCATTGGGTCCTGGGCTTTTCTTTATTGGCAGACTTTATTATGGCCTCAATTTTGTTACTTGTTATTGGTCTGTTCAGGTTTTGGATTTCTTCCAGGTTCAATTTTGGTGGGTGTATGTGTCTAGGAATTTGCCCATTTCTTCTAGATTTTCCAGTTTATTGGCATTTAGTTGCTCATATTAGTCACTAATAATCCTTTGAATTTCTGCAGTATCAGCTTTAATGTCTCTTTTTTCATGTCTGATTTTATTTATTTGGATCTTCTCTCTTAGTCTGGCTAGAGGTTGGTCAATTTTGTTTAAGTTTTCAAAAAAGCAACTTTTTAGTTCATTAATCTTCTGCCTTCTTTCTTCAACATTATTTCTGCTCTGATATTTATTATTCCTTTTCTTCTACTAATGTTGGGGTTTGATTTGCTCTTGCAAACTATTAGAGCCATTTGATTTGCAGTAAAGATTAAATCTGATGTTTCTTTCTTGATTCTCTGACTGGAAGATCTGTCCAGTGCTGAAAATGGGGTGTTGAAGTTTCCAGCTATCATTGTATTGGGGCCTGTCTCTTTCACTCTAATAATATTTGCTTTATATATTTGGGTGCTCCAGTGTTGGGTGCATATATACTTAAAATTGTTATATCCTCTTGCTAAGTTGAACCCTTCAGCATTATACAGTGACCTGTTTCTTTTCTTATGGTTTTGGTCTTGACATCTATTTTGTCTGATGTAAGTACAGTGACTCCTGCTGCTTTTTGGTTTCCATTGCTATGGACTACCTTTTTCCACCCTTTTATTTTCAGTCTTTGTGTGTCTTTATAGGTGAAGTGTGTTTCTTGTAGGCAACAGACTGATGGGTATTGTTTTTTATCCATTCAGCTAGTCTTTGTCTTGTGATTGGAGAGTTTAGTCCATTTTCATTCAATATTGATATGGCTTGGATGTGTCCACACCCAAATTTCACCTTGAATTTTAGTTCCCATAATCCCCACGTCATGGGAGGGACCTGGTGGGACGTAATTGAATCTTGGGGGCGGTTACCACTTGCTGTTCTCATGATAGTGAGTGAGTTCTCACAAGATCTGATGATTTTATAAGGGGCTTTTCCCTGTTTGCTTAGCACTTCTCTGCCGAGACCAGCTTGGTCAGAGAGACCTTAACCCAGCAGCACTAGAGGAATTAAAGACACACACACAGAAATATAGAGGTGTGAAGTGTGAAATCAGGGTTCTCACAGCCTTCAGAGCTGAGAGCCCCGAACAGAGATTTACCCACGTATTTATTAACAGCAAACCAGTCATTAGCATTGTTTCTATAGATGTTAAAATAACTAAAAGTATCCCTTATGGGAAACGAAGGGATGGGCCGAATTAAAGGAATAGGTTGGGCTAGTTAACTGCAGCAGGAGCATGTCCTTAAGGCACAGATGGCTCATGCTATTGTTTGTGGCTTAAGAATGCCTTTAAGCGGTTTTCCACCCTGGGTGGGCCAGTTCTTCCTTGCCCTCATTCCCGTAAACCCACAACCTTCCAGCTTGGGCATTAGGGCCATTATGAACATGTCACAGTGCTGCAGAGATTCTGTTTATGGCCAGTTTTGGGGCCAGTTTATGGCCAGATTTTGGGGGGCTTGCTCCCAAAACTTCTCCTTCCTGCTGCCATGTGTAAAAGGATGTGTTTGCTTCCCCTTCTGCTATGATCGCAAGTTTCCTGAGGCCTCCGCAGCCCTGTGGAACTGTGAGTCAATTAAACTTCTTTTCTTTATAAATTACCCAGTCTCAGACAGTTCTTTAAAGCAACATGAGAATGAAGTAATACAAATATTACTGATAAGTAATAACTTATTCCTGCCCTTTTGTTATTTGTTTTCTGGTGTTTTGTGGTCTTTTCTTCCTTCTTTCTTTCCTTCCTGTCTTCCTCAAGTGAGGGTGATTTTCACTGGTGATATAGGTCGGTTTCTTGATTTTTTTTTGTGTGTCCCTTGTATATGTTTTTGGTTTGAGGTTACCATGAGGCTTGCAATTTCTATCTTATAACCAATTGTTTTAAGCTGATAACAACACTGTTTGCATAAATAAGCAAACATGCAAAAAGAAAGCTAATAAAAATGCTATACCTTAACTTTGTCCCCCTACTTATTAAATTTTTCTTTTTTCTCATATCTTATTGTACTGTTCATGTCGTGAAAAACCATTGTAATTATTATTTTTGATTGGCTCATCATTTAGCCTTTCTACTTAGGGAAAGAGTAGTTTACACACTGCAGTTACAGTGTTGTAATATTCTGTGTTTTTCTGTGTATTTACTATTACCAGTGAGTTTTGTATCTTTAGGTGATTACTTGATGCTCATTATTGTCCTTTCCTTCCAGTTGAAGTACCTCTTTTAGCATTTCTTGTGGGACAGGTCTGGTGTTCATGAAATCTCTCAGCTTTTGTTTGTCTGGTAATGTCTTTATTTTTCTTTCATGTTTGAAGGATTTTTTTTTTGCCAGATATACTATTCTAGGGTAAGCGTTTCTTTCCTTCAGCACTTTAAATATGCCATGTGACTCTCTCCTGGCCTGTAAAGTTTCTACTGAAAAGCCAGCTACCAGATGTATTGGAATTCCATTATATGTTATTTGTTTCTTGTCTCTTGCTGCTTTTAGAATCCTTTCTTTATCCTTGATCTTTGGGAGTTTGATTATTAAATGTCTTGAGCTAGTCTTCTTTGGGTTAAATCTGCTTGGTGTCCTATAATTTTCTAGTACTTGCATATTGATATCTTCCTCTAGGTTTGGGAAGTTCTCTGTTATGTTCCCTTTGAATAAACTTTCTACCCCTATCTCTTTCTCTACCTTCTTTTTAAGGCTAATAACTCTTAGCTTTGCTTTCATGAGGCTATTTTCTAGATCCTTTAGGTGTGCTTCATTGTTTGTTTTTCTTTTTCCTTTTGTCTCTTCTGTGTATTTTCAAATAGCTTGTCTTCAAGCTCACTAATTCTTTGTTCTGCTTGATCAATTCTGGTATTAAAAGATGCTGATCTATTCTTCAGTATGCCAATTGCATTTTTCAACTCCAGAATTTCTGCTCAATTCATCTTAATTATTTCAATATCTTTGTTAAGTTTATCTAATAAAATTCTGAAGTCCTTCTCAGTGTTACTCTTGAATTTCTTTGAGCTTCCTCAAAACAGCTATACTGAATTATCTGTCTGAAAGGTCACATATCTCTGTTTCTCCAGGATTGTTCTCTGGTGCCTTATTTAGTTCACTTGGTGAGGTAATGTTTTCCTAGATGATGTTGATGTTTGTAGATGTTTGTCAGTGTCTGTGCATTGGTATTTATTGTAGTCTTCATTGTCTGGGCTTGTTTGTACCTGTCCTTCTTAGTAAGGCTTTCCAGCTATTCAAAAGGAGTTGGTGTTGTGATTTAAGCTGTATTTGCTTTAGGGGGCACCCCAAGCCCATAATGCTATCATTCTTGCAGCTGTGCAGAGGTACCACCCTGATGGTCTAGGACAGATTTTGGGAGAATTCTCTGAAATACCAGGCAGAGACTCTTATTTTCTTCCCTTATTTTCTCCCAAACAAATGGAGTCTCTCTCTGTGTTCCAAGCCACCTAAAGCTGGTGGTAGAGTGACACAAGATGCCCTGTGGCCACCACCACTGGGACTGCACTGGGTCAGACCTGATGCCTGAACAACACTGGGTTTTGACCAAGGCCTGGTGTAACCACTCCCTGGCTACTGCCTATGTTCACTCAAAGCCCTGGGATTCCACAATCAGCAGGGGGCAAAGCCAGCCAGGCCTCTGTCCTTCCCTTCAAGGCAGTGAGGTCCCCCAGGCCCCAAGTGGGTCCAGAGATACCGTCCGGGAATTAGGGGTTAGAGTAAAAAACCTTAGAAATCTACCTGGTGTTCTATTGTACTGTGGCTGAGCTGGCAATCAGACCACAAGATGCATCCCTTCTCACTCTTCCCTCCTCTTTCCAAATGCAGAGGAGCCTCACCCTATAGCCAATACCACCACAGGCCATAGGGAGTGCTGCCAGACTATCACTGATGTTCCTGTAAGGCCCAGGGGCTCCTAAGTCAGCTTGTGGTGAATGCTGCCTGGCCTGGAACTCACCTTTCAGGGCAATGGGCTCCCATTTGCCCCAGGGCAGGTCCAGAAATGCCATCCAAGAGTCAAGTCCTAGAATCAGGAACTCCAAGAGCTTGCTTGGTCCTCAACTCCCCTGTGGCCAAGCTGGTACCTAAGGTGCAAGACAAAGTCCCTTTTACTTTTCCCTCTGCTTTTCACAGGCAGAAGGAGTTTTGCTCTCTAGCCACCACAGCTAAGAATGTGCTAAGTCTCTCCTGAATCCAGAAAGTCTCAGAGACTCTCCCAAGGCCCTCAACGTAGTACCTGGGTATCACTTCTGGTTTTTAAGGGCCCAAGCACACTTCAGTTAGCAGGTGATAAAAGATGCCAGGACTGGATCCTTCCCTTCAAGACAGTGGGTTCCCTTCTGGCCCAGGGATTGTCTAGACATGTATGGGAGCTAGTGCCAAGAATGGGGGCCTTATGGCTCTGACTGGTGCCCTATCCTGCTGTGGCTGAGCTGGTATCCAAGATGTAAGACAAAGTCCTCCCCAGTCTTCCCTCTCCTCTCCTCAAGTGGAAGGAAGGGGTCTCTTTTGGAGCTGCAAGCTGTGCAACCTGGGGTTCAGGGAGGGTGATGCCAGCACTCCCTTAGCCACACCAGCTGGTGTCTCAGTAGGTCATGTGCCCTCCCAGTCCACTGTCTCTGGGTCCAGTTCAGCACTAGGACTTGCCTAAGAGTTGCAGTTCTTGTGGCCTAGACTGCCTTCCAAGTTTACTTAGAGACCCAGAGCATGTTACTCCTCAGTGGCGAGGTTTGTGGGAACTCAAGTTCTGACTGCTGGCATTGGCAATTCCCCTCTGGCTAGGCTGGTTTAAATGCTCCCTTTGTGGGTAGGCATCAGCTGAGTTGATGGCTGTGTTTTCCTTTCTGCTCTAACAGGACAGCATTCAGTTCAATGCCTCGCAGTTGCTGTGCTCTCCTTCCACCAGCGTGCAAAAGTGCTCTCCACACCACACCACTGCTGTTGGGAGGTGTGGGATGGGTCATGTCAGCAATTCAAGACAGTCCCTTTTACATCTTAAGTGCGTCTTTCAGTGATACAAAGTGAAAACCAGGTACTGTGATTTTTGGTTCTCATGAACATATTTTTGTGTGTAGATAAATTGATGTCCTTGCAGAGTAGGGATGGGGGGGTCGATCGGAGGAGCCTTCTATTCTGCCATCTTGCTCTACCTCCTCCACAGGAAGTCTTCCTTCTTAAAGTCTGAATAATATCCCATTGTGTGTCACCATATTTTCTTGATCCATTCATCTGTCAATTGACATTTGGGTTGTTTCCATCACTTGATTATTGTAAATAATGCTGAAGCAAACATAGAGTGCAGATATCCCTTTGAGATCCTGTATTCATCTTTTTAATATATCTAGAAGTGGGATTGCTGGATCATATGGCAATTTTTTCGTGGAACCCTGTAATGTTTTTGATAATGACTGCATCACGTTGTATACCTACCATATTTTAAAAGGGTTTCAATTTCTCTGCAATATTGTCAATACATATTGCCCTTAGTGTTTTCTGTTGTTACAACTATTCTAACAGGCACGAGGTGATATCTCCTTCTAGTTTTGATTTGCATTTTCCTTATGCTTAGTGATATTGAGCATCTTTTCATATACATGTTGGCCATTTGTTTGTATTCTTTGGAGAAATGTCCATTCAAGTCTTTTGCCATTTTTAAATTTTTAATACATGTTTTGCTATTGACTTTTAGGAGTTTCTATACATATTGGAAATGTATAGAACACAAGATGTCTTTCCATTCATCTGTGTCTTCTTTAATTTATTTCATCAATGTTCTGTAATTTTCAGTGTACAGGTCTTAAACTTCTTCAGTTGGCTTTATTCCTAAGTATTTTATTATTTAATTATTTTTGTTACTGTTGTGAATGGGTTGTTTTCTTAACTTCATTTTTGGATAGTTCATTGTTTGCATGTGGAAATGTGACTAATTTTTGTATGTTGATTTTATATCCTGCAATTATACCGAATTGGTTTATGAATTCTAACGTTACTTTTGGTTGAGTCTTTATGGTTTTCTTTGTTTATGATGATGTCAAAACATCATCATTTTACAAACATTGTTTAAACAAAACGTTTTTATGATGATACTGAAAACAGAGATAATTTTACTTTTTCCTTTCCAATTTGGAAGCATTTTATTTCTTTTTTGTATCTCGTTGTTCTGGCTAAAACTCCAAGACTTCCAGTACTCTATTGAATAGAATTGGTGAGAGTGGGCATATTTGCCTAGTACCTGAACTTGGAGGGACAGATTTTAGGTTTTCCCTATTGATTATAAAGTTTGCTGTGGGATTTTCATACGTGGCCTTTATTGTGTTGAGGTAAGTTCCTTCTACATCTATCTTGTTGAGAGTTTTAATCATGGACAGATTAATCAATCGATGTTGAAATTTGCCAAATGCTTTTTGTGCATCTATCAAGGTAATCATGTGGGGTATATTTATGTTCATTTTGTTAATGTGATGTATCACACTGATTGACTTGAGCATGAAGAATCATTCTTGTATCCCAGAGATAAATCCCACTTGGTTATGACGTATGATACATTTAACGTGCTGTTGAATTCAATTTGCTAATATTTCATTGAGGATTTCTGCATCTATGTTTGTCAGGGATATAGGTCAGCAGTCGTATTTTCTTTTGGTATCTTTAGTGATCAGGGTGATGCTAACTTTATAAGATGAGTTTGCCAGTATTCCATCTTCTATTTTTTGGAAGAGTTTGAGAAGGATTGTTAGCACTTTTTCTTTGAATGTTTGATAGAAGTCACCCATGAATCCATCTGCTTCTGGGGTTTTATTTGCTGGGCTATTTTTAATTAATAATGCAATACCCTTATATTTTTGGTCTGTTCAGGATTTCTACTTCGCTTTATTCAGTTTTGGTAGGTTTTATGTTTCTAAGAATGTATCCATTGTAGGTTATCTGATTTGTTGGTGTATATACATTGATAATCTTCCCTTAGGATATTCTTTGTTTCTGAGGCATCCATTGAAATATCTTCTCTTTCAAACCTGATTTTATTTATTAGTGGCTTCTCTCTTTTTTCTTAGTAGGTCTAGCTGTAGGCTTATCAATTTTGTTAATCTTTTCAAGAAGGAAACTCCTAATTTTGGTGATTTTCTTTACCATTTCTCTATTTGACTTGTTATTTATTTGGCATATTTCTGCTCTAGTCTATATTATATTTTATTATTTCCTTTTGCTAACTTTGGACTTCGTTTTTACTTTTTATTCTAGTTCCTTCACGTGTAAAGTTAAGTTGTTTATTTGTCATTTTTCTACTTTTTAATGTAGGCATTTATTACTATAAACTTTCCTCTAAGGATTGCTATTGCATTTATTTGTTAAAGACCATGAAGAAAGGCAGGTTTAAAGGTCTGAAGGGGATAAAAGACATTGACGGTGGAGATGAGGAAGTGGTGACAACCAGTTTAGACAAGATATCAGAAAAGTTTTGCTGTGAAGGGCAGCAAATATATGGAACAATAAGTAGTAGGGAAGTGTGAACAAGGGAAGGTATTTAAGATAGAGGATGGTGGAGTATGCTGATGTTAAGTATCAGTGGAGCAGAAGAAATTGAAGATGCAGAGAAACAATGGTCATCTTTAGAAATAAAACATTTCAAACAGTGAGAGGTAAAGATGAGATCAACCAGAGAGGCTAGCTTTGTTTAATTAAAAAAAAAAAAGTCACCCCGCCAGCCCCACACTTCATGCTATTGGTTAAAGACATGCTGATAATCTGTATCCCCAGGGATGGCCAAATTGAGAATGACGGATTGGCAGGACAGAGATGTCCAGAGGATGAGGAATTGAACTTTGAAGACTCTGAGACTCAGACTGAGTAATGGAGGTTAACCTACGCGGACAAATTCAGATTTTGCAAAGTGAATTGGTTAGGGATTATTGTGTGACACTCCTCGTTCCTTAGCGTTTGTGTGAGTATCCCTGTGTGTACATATGTTCATAGGGAGGTGGAGATGTGGACAGATTCCATTGTTGAGACATAAAGAAATCCCTACAGTGAAGCAGATTAATGAAGGGGACTTTCCCCTTTACAGGGTGAGAAAAGGGCAGTGCTCAAAACAGGAAGAAAAGCCATGAACAGGGATTCACCCAAAATGAAGTGTCCCTAGAGAAACTTACCTTTTCTGTGGGAGGCAGGAGATGGGTGGTTCTTTTTGGACTCCCAGGGCAATGATATTTAGCCATTGCTCACTAGTCATTTGTTCCACTATCATTTCATATAGAAACTATTGACTTTTCATTGAAGTCTGTAAGTGGCATAGAGTCTACAGTCTTGTAAGTGGTGTTTTTTGAGGACTTAAGAGCAAAGCAGTCAAGCGAAGCATTACCTTCCTCACATAAGCATTTCCCATTGGCCCTTCTCTAAGGGAAACTGGTACTAGTCATCCAGACAGAGACCAGCACCCAAGTGGATCTGGGATCCCCTGAGAGGGGTGTGAAACACAGAGGAGTCACTGGCAGGTGGGTACCAAGGAGAGCATATGAGACAAACCCCCAGACCAAAAGGAGACTGGGCGTCGCCTACTGTCCATGGAGGTCAGGAAGATGGGCAGACCTTCATGTGGTTCCTTCTGGTGGAGGGCATGGCTATGGGTGTGGGTTGCTCCACTGCAGTGAAGATGAGGGATATGGTTTGGACCTGTGTCTCTGCCAAAATTTCATGTCCAGTTGTAATCCCCAGTGTTGGAGGTTGGGCCTGATAGGAGGTGATTGGATGATGGGGGTGGTTTCTAATGGTTTAGCATCATTTCCCTAGTGCTGTTATCAGGATAGAGTTCTCATGAGAGCTGGTTGTTTAACAGTGTGTAGCATCTCCTCCTGACTCTCTTCTTTCTGCCCCGCCCATGTGAAGTTCTCCCTCACCCTGTGAAGTGCTCCTTCTTCCTTTGCCTTCCGCTAGGATTGCAAGTTTCCTGAGGCCTTGCCAGAAGCCGAGCAGATGCCAAAATCAGGCTTCCTGTACAGCTTGCAGAACTGTGAGCCAATTAAATCTTTTTTCTTTATAAATTACCCAGTCTCAGGTATTTCTTTACAGCAATGCAAGAAAGGAATAGTACAATGAAGTTACTTGGGTATTTTGGGCCGAGAGTTTCCAGGACATGGGAAATGGCAGCTGGGTCCCAGGAAAGGAGAGTGCAGCTGGACAAAGGGACTTCAGAGACTCGCTGGAATAAATGGAAGGAAGGGAGTGGAAGTTGGGGGCCTATGCCCAGCTTTTGTGTGGTTTTTCTTCACAAACTTATGGTGTGGAATGTGTCACGTCCTGCCTGGAACCCTATTTGTCCAGCCTCTGATACAGGGAGCCAATACAAAGGAGATAGCTACTCAGGAAAAAGGGACAGGGAAGAGGCCCCTCATTAGTTTGGCTGCTTCCCCAAACAGGAGACTGTCAGAAACTTCCCTCCTTTGGGTCCCCCCCCAGGCCCTGGTGGAATGGGAGTGTGGCAGGAAGTGGGAGCCCATGATCTGGACCGAGGTCTCCCAGGCCACAGAGGAGTAAAGGGAGGGAGTCAGTTCTGTTCTGTGCGATCTGGCAGGAAGGGTCAGGGAACTTTTCTGGGGCAGCATTTCTGAAATCGGGCTGGAACTATCTGACATAAAATGGGGATGACTGAAAACCTCTCATATTATGATAGAGGCTAGTGGGTGGGGAACAGGGCAAGTGGATTGGGATAGCAAGAATCCTAGATTCCACGGGCATGATTTGGAGGTACAACACATTGTTG
The DNA here is from genome assembly GCF_029289425.2 of Pan paniscus. NCBI lineage: Eukaryota > Metazoa > Chordata > Mammalia > Primates > Hominidae > Pan > Pan paniscus. Next base: position 53,604,908 of record NC_073272.2, on the reverse strand, counting down.
GTAAGATGGTGGCTAAGGGACAAGGAAGCCTGGATGTAAACGCTTAAGATTGGTATTGGATCCCTCTGCCTTTCCGTTCTCCTCCACCCAGCAGTGAGGGGAGGTCAGGGCAGAACTAAAGTGGATGTTCTTTTCATTTGCTGAATAGGGGCTTGTGTACCTCACAGGAAGACAGAATGTGCACATTTCTCTGTGTTTCTCTTTGTCTCATTCTTAGTCCTGAGACCATTAGTCCTAGTTACCATGGGAACCAAAGCTGAGTGTCTGACGCATTCATTGGACTCTGGGAGAAAATTCGAGTTGGTCCCTGATTTCAGTAATCATCCGTTTACCACCTTCAGTCTTTTTGCCATATTTAATTGTGGTAAAACTATTATAATGCCAAATGCTTCCGATCTACGTTAATATTTCACTTGCATTTCTTATAGTTTGTTTAGAATTTTAATTCATTAATATCACACACTATCTTCATTGTCGTGTTTAGAAGGCATAGTGTTTTCCTTTGAACAAAATAGTTTTTCATCAATAAGTATATTTTCAAAGGAAACTTAATATCACTACCATAAGTGGAAATCCAACATCACTTGTCATAAATAGAAAGTTACTGTAAAAAACAAACGTGAGGCAAAATGTACCATTTAGGAAAAATTATTTAATGTGTTTTAAAATTGTCAATGTTTCATTCGAATGATGCACCTGACCTCATTTTGTGTACCATATGGGTATAATTTTGGTAAGTTTTACCAATGTGAGGCAGTCTTCTGTAGCCCAATTCCCTCTGGATGTGTGGACAACGTTTAATTGCTGCACCTACAAAACTGGGAATAACGGTGATCATAGCATGGTACTGACTTCCCCTGTGGGGGACCTGACCGGATGACGAGATGGCCTTCCCCAGGCATCCTTGGAGTCATTATACCTTTTAAAATGATGAGAACCGGCTTGTGACTGTTTCCCTTGCCAGTTCAGGGTACATGGATTCATTAGTGATCTGGACAGAGGCATTGTTCATTTCCTCTGTAGTTCTCAAAACTTGCACAGTATTTGGGGAAGACAGAGCTCTCAAAAAATGTGTGTCAAATAGGCTTCCTTCTTTGCAAATTCTGTTCCTTCTTCCCAGAATGTCATTGCCACAGCTTTGATGGTTGATAAACTGCAATTCATCGCTTAAACTTGGAGCAAGTGCTCCTGACTCCCTCAGGAAGTTGTTTCTTCCCTCCTCTTTGTTCCTGTAAGAAAGGTAATATTCACTATGATAAGTATCATTGTCTATGAGCCTTATCTCTCCCACCGGACTCTGAACTTCTCAATGGCAGTGACTAATTCTCGTCCATCTTTTCGAAGGCTCTTCAGCTTATATAGCACCTTTCGTTGTATTGAATAATGTCATGTATGGGTCCCCTTTTTCAAACCAGATTGGGAGTTCCCATGGTAAGAGGAAGCCTGATCTTCCATTCTGTATGCTGTGTGATTCTACAGCCATCAGTCCTGCTCCTAGTGCCCCAGCAAGCCCTTCCTTGGCTATGAAGATTGCCAAAATACTGAAGCCTCAGTGAAGCCTCTTCGTTCCCCCAGGTTTCATTTTCTGGACTCAGGGATTTTATTACCCACTGTAAAGACTAAATATGCTTTTCACTGTGTGGAAGAAAGTATAGAAGTTCAACAGCACATTGTGTCTTCATCATCCTATGTTCTCTGAAAAATATTTGGGTTCAGAAATATTTTGTGTGCCTCTTATCCAATCCACTGTTGGAGAAAGAGAAATTTCATCTAAAGTTCTGCAAACTCCTTCGAATTCCTTGTGGTAGATGTAAATGGGGAGGGAGAGAGGATGGGCAGGAAGGTGAAGGGAGGACCTGGGAGATAAGGGGTGCACAAGATGATATCTGACCCCACTATCCATCCACTCCTCATTCTACTCCTAGCAGGTGCCTCCGCCCTACCACCACCTGGAGAAGACTGCTTAGAGAATAGAAGACCTTCCAGACTCAGCCCATTCACATTCCTCTTAGTCTTTGAGGTTCATGAAAGTTAGGTAACTTGCTCAAACGCACTGAAGTCATTCTATGAGAACAATATTACCCAGAAACCAAAGGCAGAAGAGGACATCCCAAGAAGAGCATACTACAGAACAATATCTTTTATAAATGTAGAAAAAAATGCCCTCAACAAAACCAAAAGGAGAGATTGGCAGAACAGATTTGTTTAAATGCTCCAGTTACATGCTATCTTGAAGAGATGTGCTTTACTTTCAAAGACATAAATTGCTTAAAATAAAAGCGTGGAAAAGTATAGTGTGGAAACTTTTTGTTTCCACATGAAACATGAAAAGAGAGTTGGAGTGGCTCTACTAATATTCTCTGAGACAAAAATATACTTTAAGACAACAATTCGATTTAGATACAGAGAAGGACGTTTTATCACGGTAGAGTGCTCAATCCATCAAGAAGATATAAAGATTGTTATAAAAATATATAGACACATAACAATAGTGCCCCACAATACACGAAGCAAAAATGGACACAACTGAAGGGAGAAAGATGCACACAAGATCCCAGCCTTGTAGGATGTGGCTAAATTAGCTCTTAGATGCAAATGTATAGCTATAAACACCTATATTGAAAAAAGAGTAGTGCTCTCAAAAAATTCTTCTAAATTTTTATGTTAAGACACAGGAGCAAGAAAATTAAACTAACCCCAAACAGGCAGAAGGAAGGAAATAAGGACTGTTAGAGCGATATAAATAAAAAGAATATAGGAAATAATAGAGAAAATTAACCAAACCAAAAGTTGGTTCATTAACAAAGATCGACGAAATTGACATGCTTTTGCCAGACTAAGAAAGAATAGAAAAGATGCATATTACAAAAATCAAAACTAGAATATAGGATATTAATACAATCTTACAGAAATAAAAAGGTTATGGGAAATACTGTGAACAACAGCATGGCAACAAATTAGATAATCTTGTGACAAGGACAAATGTCCAGAAACACACAAATTACTGAAACTGCCTAAAGGAGAAGTAGAAGATTTGAATTGATTTACAGCAAGTAAAGGGATTGAATTACTAACAAATATATTCCCCCAAAGAAAAGTCCAGGGTTAACTGGTGGAATTCTACCAAATATTTAAAGGACACTTAACACCAAAGCTTCACAAGATTGCTCAAGAACAGAAGGGCGCCCTTCCCAGCTAGTTTTTCGAGCCCAACTTTAACCAAACTCCAAAATTAGACAAGGCATCAGAAGGAAATAACTAACCTAAGTACAGATGCATATCTGTTATGTATACACAAATCTCCTCCACAAATTACACACATACCTAATCCAGCAACACACACACGTGCACGCGCACACACACACACACACAGATTTTACACAAAGACCAAGTGGAACTTGCTCCAGGAATGTAAAGTTGGTTCAACGTACAAAAATCAATCAATATAACATACCACACTAACCAAATAAAAACCCCATATTATCGTTTCCGTAGACACAGAAAAAACTTGTGACAGATCCAAAACCGTTTCACAATTAAAAAAATATGAAGAAACTGGAGAAAAAAGGCGCTTCTGCAACTCAGTAGACTCTACCAAAAACTCACAATTGCCATCATGATTAATGGTGAAAGGCTGAAAACTTTCACCCTCAACCAGCAACAATGTGTGCTCTCACCATTTCTATTTAACATTGTACAGGAGCTTCTAGCTAATGCATTTAGGCAAGAAAAAGAGATAGAAGACCTCCAGACTTGAAAGGAATAAGTAAAACTCTCTCTGCTCACAGATGACATTATCTTGTACATAGAAAACACTAAAGAAGCCGGAAAAGAAAATACTATCAGGACGAGTCATTGAATTTATTCCATATAATATCTACATCAATGTAAAACATACAATTTTATGTCTTTGTACTACCAATGAATAATCCAATAAAGGACACTTTAAAAACAATTCCACTTATCATAGCATCCAAAGAAACACAATAGTTAGAAATAAATTCCACAAAAGAAGTGTAAGACTTGTACGCAGAACACTACAAAACCTTATTGAAAGAAATTAAAGAAGACCTAA